>NC_135827.1:36671639-37000270 GCF_964213995.1 Mustelus asterias
GAAAATCCCGCCCCAAGTCAAACGATATTTTTCAATTATCCCACGGGCTGGAATTCCCCAATGTCGGACGCCCAACCCACTGCTGCCAGCGGGAACGGAGAGTTTGGCGCTCAGCCAAAACTCCATTCGCTGCAGCGGGAACGGAGAATCCCAGCCACAGGCGAGGTCGGGGAATTCTGGCCATGATATACTTTATATTCAATGTGTGTAAAAAGGGTTTAATATAATAAATATTTCAATTGGTCCTTAATGTCGGAAAATGTGCAAATCAAATCACAATCTGTGCTGGTAATTAGAAGGCATGACAGACCAAAGCTGTGATAGTAAGAAGGCTTCATGTGATCCACTGGTGTAATGCTACAAACAACTCTGGCTTCTTGAAGTGTCTCCTCATCATCTGACTTCTGCAGAGGAACAGCAATGATGTTGTACATTGTGCCTACAAAACAAAACATAAATAAAACGTTTATTAATTAGTGTCACAATTAGGCTTACATTAACACTGCAATGAAGTTACTGTGAAAATCCCCTAGTCGCCACACTCCGTCGCCTGTTCGGATACACTGAGGGAGAATTTAGCACGGCCAATGCACCTGACCAGCACATCTTTCAGACTGTGGGAGGAAACTGGAGCACCCGGAGGAAACCCATGCAGGCACGGGGAGAACGTGCAGACTCCATATCAGACTCCACACAGACAGTGACCCAAGCCCGGAATCGAACCCGGGTCCCCGGTGCTGTGAGGCAGCAGTGTTAACCACTGTGCCACTGTGCCATGTGAAATTACAAGTTATTCCAGCAATCCATTCAATCATTCAAGTCTGTGTTGGTGCTTCTCCACATAGTTGCCATCATGCCGAATTCTGTGCAATCCTGTTCATCTTCCTGTTCTGCTTCAACTTTCAGTAATAATTATTGAACATGCTTGAACCATGGTTTTTGGCTGGGAATTCACTTTAAAGAGATATTTTCTAGCCTTACTTTATTTCTTTGTGCAATTATCTTTAACCTCTGCCGTTCATTATCATCTCAGCAATCAATACAATCAATTTAGGTTATCATGACCCTTTATAGCCTTTAAAAAAACCTCCATTCACTCACTTCCCCGCTCCAATAAAAGTAAAGCCCTAACTTTCTAATAAGTACAAACTGCAATCCATTATCTATTCTCTGATAAGATTGTCTCGCATGGCTTATCTTATACTACCAGGAAAAAAAATATGGTTAACACATTACAAAACAGAAAATTAAATATATTTCGACTTCCCTCTACAGTTCAGTCATGAAGAGCATCATTCAGAGTGGAACTGAGGCACATAGACTATTATCACAATTGGAAATGCCTGACATGATATGATAACACAGCACTGAGCACTGAGCTACAGGGTGAAATGTCTAGGACGACCTTACCAAAAACATTCCAAGTGCCAAACGAGCGTGAAAACGGGAGAGAATTGTACCAATTTTTTGGGTGAGCTCACAGCCACGATCTTATGCCACTTAGAGAAACAAAAAAGGCAAAGTGTGATTCACGCCAGTAGGGAGAGTGGATGGAGTCTATTCACGTCGGGAAGCCAACCGACTGATGGAACAAGCCAGTGAGGTCACTCGTCATGTTATTTCTATGGTTGTGATACTGACTATGTTCAGTGAAATTAGCATGGAAACAACACAGCTTTGCACTGATTACAAGTTGCAAAAATCCTAGAATCCTAGAGTGCAGAAGCAGGCCATTAGGCCCATCGAGTCTGCATCGACCACAATCCCAACCAGGCCCTATCCCCATAACCCCATGCATTTACCCTAGCTAGCCCCCCGCGACACTAAAGGGCAATTTAGCATGGCAAATCCACCTAACCCGCACATTTTTGGACTGTGGGAGGAAACCAGAGCACCCAGAGGAAACCCACGCAAACACGGGGAGGACGTGTAAACTCCACACAAACAGTGGCCCAAGCCGAGAACATTTAAGCACTAAAAATAATAAATAGTTTCAAATTTGAATCTTGGGGGCGATTCTCTGTGGCTGCATCCAAACCGAAATTCCCGATGGCCCTTTGAATCGGGTGAGGGTCAAATTGGGATTCTCGCTCGGTGCCAAATCCATTGCGAGTCTCCTGGCCCACTCCTCCAGTGACCTCCCTCTCTGGGCGAGAACCTGATTTTAAGATAACTAGCGGGTTGAGGCGGAATGTTCTGTCCTCCCGAGATGCTCCCATATCCCCCCTGCTGCCTTCAGCTGGAAGTCCTGCGGACGCCAATCTCTCATGATCCTAACAAGCGGGGACCAAGCTCCGTGGACTTGGAGGGGGAGTGGGCCTTCTCTACTGCTCTTAATTTCTGTAAATCTAGAGCCAATTTCCTCACATAATCCAATGATGCCCTCAGAAGGAACCATTCATATTAGTAAAATAAGACATCAAAATAATTTTACCAATTACATTTATGATGAGGATGTAGAATTTTGTCCATTTGAGCAGGTTATTCACAGGCTCTTAGAAGTTTCAAAGATATGACTTTTGTTGTTGCTCCTTTGGATTTGAAATGCTCTTTACAATTAAGACATATACCACACTTAACAAACATGCCAAATCCTACTTGGGAAAATTATTAATTAAAGCACATGATTTTTCTTTCTATTTATCAATGTTCATCTTCTTAAGAACAGTTATTAACATTTCAACATAATTTATTGGCATTCTGGGACATCATAAGGTTTTCTCATCATATTTACCATCTATGAGTAAGATGGTGGGCAGCTGGTCAGTAGGAGGTATACAAGGGCTGGTATTGGGCTAACTCTCCCTCCCTGGTGGGGAGTGTTTGTCTTCCAATGATTATCTGAGATTGGTAACTCGTGAGGTTTTATATGTGCTATTCTATATCTCTCTGCTTTATCTGATTGTCCGATTTCAAGAAGAAATTAGATACAGCTCTGGGGGCTAAAGGGATCAAGGGATATAGGGGGAAGGGGGGAAAACAGGATATTGAATTCGATGATCAGCCACAAACAAAATGAATGGCAAAGTAGGCTTGAAGGGCCGAATGGCTTCTAGTTCTATGTTTCTATTGTATATTAATTCAAAACTCTGGCACACTATGCTACCCTGATGCGCCTGCACTAGATACAGTTTTAGAACTACACCTCATTCTATTATCATGGGTTTATGTGAAAGATAGAGTCATTGAGGTGCTATTTTAATGGGAAAAACTACAGGTTTGATTCACTGATATCACATATTTTAAATGTACATTGTGTGTAATATCTACTTAGTGAACTAAATTTCTGGGCTGCAATTCTTTTTATTCATTCGTGGGACATGGGCATCACGGACTGACCAGCATTTATTGCCCATCCCTAGTTGCCCAAGGGCAGTTGAGAGTCATCCACATTGTTGTGGCTCTGGAGTCACATATCGGCCAGACCAGGTAAGCAAGGCAGATTTCCTTCCCTAAAGGACATTAGTGAATGAGATGGGTTTTTCTGACAATCGACAATAGTTTCATGGTCGTTAGTAGATTCTTAATTCCAGATTTTTCAAAAAAATTGAATTCAAATTCCACCATCTGCTGTGGCGGGATTCGAATCCAGGTCCCCAGAACGTTAGCTGAGGTTCTGAATTAATAGTCTAGTGATAATACTACTAGGCCATCGCCAGGGAGGCAATTCAGTTATAGGTTTCTGAGATTTTCCAGGATATTGCTGCAAAAGTTTTGCATCACAAAGATTGGTTTAGTAAAAGGTCTAAGGTTAAATGTTTCCTCCATTAACATGAGAATCTGTTATTCTTCCTTATTCTCAAAGAAGAAAGAGATGGAAGTGTTCTTGAATGTTAGCTGGACATCTGCTCACCGAGTGTGGACTCTCCCACACTTGGCATGTTTGGCCCGGCAGTTCACATGGGGACAGTTATTAAATTCCACTTCATTTTAACTGCCAGCCGCAACAGGAAATGCATCCAATTCTCGATTTTTCTCAGGGAAAATTGTGCCCCTTGGATATTTTGGAAGGCACCACCTCAAAAACTAACAATAAAGAGGATGTGTTTTCTATGGTATTAATGTTTACAGTCCCACAGTAAATTATTGAATTAAGCATTATGCACTAAAAAATGACTCCATGATATGGTGTCTACATGTTATGAATGGTGCATTGTGAAGGCCACAGTGCATAAATAGATAAGTCATATCACCAGATAATAAACAGATTTTAGATTTCATACTTCAGCTGAGCTTAACATACATAAATAATTGCAGAAGCAGTCGGCCAATTCTTGTAGCAATCTATGAGACAGAACTCAAAACCGAAAGGTGCTTTTATGTTGCACTTGTGGCACGGAGTTTCCCAAGCGGGGGAATATTCAGCCGTAAGTAAACGTTCAAGATGATGACACGTAATTTTAAGAAGATTGGCTGGGAGGAATTGCTAAAAACAGGTTTGCAAGTCCCAACAACCTTACATTGGACTCGCCATTGACTGCCCATGACATATGTTTAGGCAACCTGCCAGCAGATGAGGAATGCAACATCCTTCACAACGCGCAAGATTTTCAGTTGGAACTTTTAATTCTGCACTTGGCTGGTCCCCCAGCAGCGTAGGGGTAGGAGGCTTAAAGCGCTTCCCCAGGAAGGAGAATTATGGATTGTAAGTGCCGATCCCACTACAATGCCAACACAAGCAATGAACACACTGGTAAACAGTGCACTGTACTCCCACTCACACACAACTGGGTTTCCAACAAAGTTGGAATGGGAGTAACTCCAAGGAAACCCCTGTCTGATGTTTGTGGAGATACATTATCAGCATGAGTTACTATCAGACAAATTTACCATTTTTCCCATAGGAATTGCCCATATTGTAGGTTGTCCCATCAGGGTCATAATGTGGATGGGCTGTTGCTCCATTCACCGCCACAAATTTGGACCAATCTACCTAGCAACAAAATCACAAGTGAAACAAATAAGGATTAATTTTAAAATTGTCAAAAACTGTAACTCCTTGTCATGTAGCAATGAATGGATCTACAACGCGAATAAAGGAGCATGTTCTGGCTGAAGAACATTAGAGACTCATTACATTTAATTAATTAAAACAATGTTCCTCCATATAGCCACACTACAGCAGATTACACTTCCGCCCTCAGACTGCAACAGGAAATCTTAGACCATATGGCAAGACCATCAAATATAGGAGCAGAATTAGGCCATTTGGCCCATCAAATCTGCTCCGCCATTCGATCAGGTCTCATCTTTTTCTCAACCCCATTCTCCTGCCTTTTCCTTGTAACCTTTGATCCCCTTACCAATCAAGAACCTATCTATCTCCGTCTTAAATACACTCAATGACCTGGCCTCCACAGCCTTCTGTAGCAATGAATTCCACAGATTCGCCACCATCTGGCTGAAGAAATTCCTCCTCATCTTAGTTCTAAAGGGTCATCCCTTTACTCTGAGGCTGTGCCCTCGGATCATAGTCTCTCCTACTGATGGAAACATCTTTCCCATATCCACTCTATCCAGGCCTTTCAGTATTCTGTAAGTTTCAATGAGAACCCCCCCTCATCCTTCTAAACTTCATCAAGTACAGACCAAAGTCCTCAAATATTCCTCATAAGTCAAGCCTTTCATTCCTGGGATCATTCTCATGAACCTCCTCTGGACCCTGGCCAAGATGAGCACATCCTTCCTTAGATATGGAGCCCAAAATTGCTCACAATATTCCAAATGTAGTCTCACCAGAGCCTTCCAGAGCCTCAACAGTACATCCCTGCTTTTGTATTCTACTACTCTCGAAATGAACGCTAACATTGCATTTGCCTTCCTAACCACCAACTCAACCTGCAAGTTAACCTCAAGAAATTCCTGAACTAAGATTCCCAAGTCCCTTTGAGCTTCAGATTTCCGAATTCTCTCTTCATTTAGAAAATAGTCTACGCCTCTATTCTTCCTACCAAAGTGCATAACCTCACACTTTCCCACTTTGTTCTTAGTTTATTTATTAGTGTCACAAGTAGGCTAACATTAACGCTGCAATGAAGTTACTGTGAAAATCCCCTAGTCGCCACACTCCGGGTGTTCGGGTACACTGAGGAAGAATTTTAGCATGGCCAATGCACCTAACCAGCACGTCTTTCGGACTGTGGGAGGAAACCGGAGCACCCAGAGGAAACCCTTGCAGACACGGGGAGAACATGCAGACTCTGCACAGACAGTGACCCAAGCCGGGAATCGAACCCGGGTCCCTGGCGCTGTGAGGCAGCAGTGCTAACCACTGTGCCACCATGCCGCAAACACAACAGCAATCTTCACCATCCATAAAATGGCTTCAAAGAAAAGTAAAGTCAGGCAGGTGTATAATGAGCAAAACCCGCTCCTGTCAGACATATCAGTCCAAAATTGAGAATTACCTTTATAGTTCAAGGCTTTGATGTAAACGTGACAATGTGCTTTAAATAAATAAATTGCCAGGTTTAGATGCTTTAACCGAATTTAGCACTATGGTTCCAAAGCAGGCATTAGGCCCTTGGGTAGTATATTCAAGAGCCCTAAGGCCTGTTTTAAGGAAGCACCCTCAGCCACGAGAGATCATGCCCTTTACTAAAATTACACTATTTTTCCTAAGTTTCTGCACTCACCATAAATGTACTGATAATCCTAAAAGCAACCTGACATACAAGTTAAAAGAACTAACATTAGTGTTTACTTTAAGCAGAAACATTGAACTAACCTTCACAAAATGCAATTTACTCTATCGAAGCAATAAAATGCAGCTTTTACCTTTTCCATTGTGTCAAGGGTATCGGGATTCACTTTATGGATGAAGTTCGTTTCTGTGGTCGCATAGTAATCTCCTTTGTACCGCGCAAAGTTCACGTTGCCGTTATCAGTGGCTTCTGCAACAAAACATTATCTTTAATTAGAACACCAGCTTTGATCTTCACTTGAAACACAATTACACTGATGGACACTTAGCACCTACTTGGTATTTCGAATCTGCTGACGAATCGTTCAAAAATGTTTTTGCAAGGATCCGGCATCGCTACGGTCCCAAATTCAGAAACCATGATACGGTTGTTTGCACTGTTGGTCCGATATGATTCACTGCGCAGAAACTTGCTCATATAGGTCACATTACCATCCTCAATTTTGAACTGATGCATCAATGCCATACCATCAAACCAGTGGTTGTATCTATAGAGAGGGAGAGGTTTATTAAACAGAGAATATAGACATATTATGCAGTTTGCTCAATTGTGGTATATACAATATATATATGTTTAATTTTATAATATATATATATTTAAAGGAGTATGTTTAAGTGTTTTTATGCAGCAGATTGATACATTTTACTCTATCAGTAAGTTAGACATGACCTAACTGGATGACACAGCAGGTTTGAGGGGCCGAATGGTCTACTCCTGCTTCTATTTCCTATGCTCATTCTTTAATGGGGCATCTTGCACACTTATTACTTGGAATAACTTCAGGTGAACTTCAGAGGAAGCACCTGCATTGGCCAAACCTTTGGGGCTGGAGTGCCCAATGTTAAAAGCAGGCCGTTAATCGAGTCCCCTTTTTCCACCCGAGGACTAAGCTAGGTAACCTTTTGGACTTATCCATTACCCCTGAACTCTTCCTGCCAGCATAAAAATTGAGGTGGGCCCGAAATGGCCCTTAAATTGCTTTCAATAGGTTACTTAAGGAATTCACTGGGGGTGAGGGTGGGGGTGGGACACCAGTCGTGGTCTCACCCATCCCACCGTAAAATTGTAGAGACATCGGGGCTGGCTAGCCAACCGTCTACAATCCTGCCAGAGGGGAACATAGCATTCTGCCCAATGTTTTGAAGGAAAACTGCAAATGGCATGGAGGATCCTTTTAATGACAAGGTTTATGTCTCTCTAATGCCATTCAATCTCTCTGCCCTAAGGAACAATCAAAACTGAGTCTTACTTCTGCAGCTAGTAAACAGTTCTTAGAGATTACTTTTAAAATAAAGTCACATTTTCCTTTCTGTTTCTTCTTACTCTCAGTCCAATCTTCTTTCTCTCACTTCAAATCTCTTTCTACATCCAATCTGAAATTAATTAATCTAATTTCCTTAAATCTCATTACTATATTAAAGATGCTATATAAATGCAAGTTGTCGTTGTTCAAGAAATCACGGAACCCTTCGAGTCTGCACCGACACTCTGATAGAGAACCTTACCCAGGTCCTATCCCCGCAACCTCATGTACTCACCCCATTAATCTCCCTAACCTACACATCTTGGGACACCAAGGGACAATTTAGCATGGCCAATCCACCTAATCTGCATATCTTTGGACTGTGGGAGGAAACTGGAGCACCCAGAGGAAACCCACACAGACACGGGGAGAACATGAAAACTCCACGCAGTCACCCAAGGCCAGAATCGAACCTCGGGCCCTGGCGCTGTGAGGCACCAGTTCTTTTTTATTTATTCATGCAACATGGGCATCGTTGGCTGGGTCAGCATTTATTGACCATCCCCTAGTTGTCCTTGAACTGAGTGGCTTGCTAGGTCATTCCAAAGGGCAGTTGAGAGTCAACCGCATTGCTGTAGGTCTGGAGACACTTGTAGGCCAGACCAGGTAAGGATGGCAGATTTCCTTCCCTAAAGGACATTGGTGAACCAGATGGGTTTTTTCCGACAATCAACTGACCACTGTGCCACCGTGCCGCAATGGTCGTCCCAATGTGTCGTCCCGCTGTTCACTGAGATCCAAGATGTCTTGTTACCCTCACCACCCTATTACCAGCTTGCGTTTTCTGAAAGCTGCGGCACAAATAATTTTAAGATGAAAGTTGGGGGAAAAGTCTAACTAGTGGGACACCTCACAAGATTCAATCATGACGGTATAATCTGCATTTGTTGCCTTTTTTTACAGCATAACTCCAATCGATGTACGCTTCCATGAAAAGGACTGCCATTGCTAGCTGGACAAGTCTCTGCAGATCTACGTGCAATAAGTAAGTACGGAAGGATACACTTACTTGTCATTGCCAAACTCAAATTTTCCCGGTCCATTTCTCAGCAGATTTCCTCGTAACCATTTTGGGATTTCCCCTTTGACTTTCACTGGAATGGGTTCAGGAGTTTCCTCTACGCTCATGAAGAGAGGTGCCAAACATTCGAGTCCCTTCTTCCTGCGGTAATATATCGGTTCCTTTGTTTTAATTGGAAGCAGGTCCCTCAAAACTTAAAAAAAAAATAAAACAGTTCAGAAGTAGATTCTGTGAAGACACTGAACATTGATGTGCCTGTTATAAACTATGATACAAGTCCTCACACACTTGGGCATGTCATTGGAGGAAACTACAAGTATACTTTATTCAACTATGCGCAGTTCTGGTTGCCATAAACATTAAAAGTCGATCAAAGTACATGTCAAAAGATCAGTTCACATTCTATAACTGAATCTTTGATTAAAATAGGTCTGCTTTGAATTTTGGCTTAGGAGCATACAGGCAACTACAATATTGGGGAGGCGATGGCCTAGTGGTATTATCGCTAGACTATTAATCCAGAAACTCAGCTAATGTTCAAGAAACCCGGGTTCAAATACCACCACGGCAGATGGTGCAATTTGAAAACAATTTTTTAAAAATATGGAATTAAGAACCTACTGATGAACATGAAACCATTGTTGATTGTCGGAAAAACCCATCTGCTTCATTAATGTCCTTTAGGGAGGGAAATCTGCCGTCCTTACCTGGTCTGGCCTACATGTGACTCCAGAGCCACAGCAATGTGGTTGGCTTTCAACTGCCCTTGGGCAACTAGGGTTGGGCAATAAATGCTGAAAGCGTCAGTGACGCCCATATCCCACGAATGAAAAAAAACCTGCCTACACTATATTTCACTAAGAAAAACATGCCCTTGTCATATTCTTGTGAAAGGGAATAATGATGATCAGAATGGGAAGAATAATGGTGATCTAAATGGAAATAAATTTGGCAAGGTTAACCCCCAGTGAGCGAGTTGGGTGGGATGATAGGCAAGAGGGGAGAAGCAGGGCAGTAGGAATTGCTGCTCGTTAAGAACAAGGTGCTCATTTGGGCACTCTTCAGAATGCCATGGGAGGAACGAGCTAATTCAAACCTGGAAGAGTGGCTGGGGTACACGGAAATAGAAGAGTTGGGATGAGAGAGGAATGGGGTAAAAAATAATTGCCCAACAGGGGAGGTGGCATGACTGGGTAGGGTGAAAGAGATGGCACTAAACAGTCCAAGATGGGCAAGATAAAAAAAGTATAGGAGATAGAATTTGCGGGCTCAGGTCCAGGCTAGCTGCCAAAGTGCACACAAGGAGAAATGTGATGTATTCAGGTGAAGTTGGCATGGCAGGGACTAGTAAAGTCATTATAATGAGAGGACTTTGCCAATTTCTCCTGGTATGCTGGATCGGACAAATTAAAAATGGTCACATCTGGTGTACTAGGTATCCAAAGTTTGCAATGAATGTTAATCAACAAAATATGCCAAACCTTTAGGGTCAACAACTTTACCAAACACTAAGCTCATGGATTCAACCGAGTTGTCCTCTCTTTAGTTACTTGCCCTCTGTTCCTGTTTTTTATGTAACCTAGTCTTTCTATATACGCTGATTATTTAAAAATACTTTCAGTAAAAATTAATACTTGACCCACACTAGACCCAGGTAGGTCGCAATTTTGGTGGGAAGGGAGAGTCCAAGACAGTAGCAGTTGCATTATTCTTTTGCAGCCCAGGCAAACATCTTGCTTTTCCTGGCCCGACAAAAGTCATTTAACCGCTCAGCTTTCAGGTCTCTCCTCTGCATCAGCAGGTTTTACTGAGTGCATCAGTGACGATGCAGACTGAAATGGCATTGGGTTCCACATAGATCATCGGAGTTCAATTTGCACAGATCAGTGATTTGCCCACCTGAAGCAAGCAGACAGCTGAGCTGTCCAGCAGAAACCCCTGGAATAAATCGATGGGGGAAATCAGAAATGGGGTAGTGAGTGCATAACCTCCACTTGAATAATTGTCACACTTGGTACACTAGGTCCGCTAATCCCCCATTTCCCCAGTGGAATAAAATAAAGATCATAGAATCCCAACAACGCAGGAGCAGGCCATTCGGCTCATCGAGTCTGCACTGACTCTCCGACAGAGCACTTTATCTAGGCCCAACCCCTGCCCTATCCGCGGCACGGTGGCACAGTGGTTAGCACTGCTGCCTCACAGCGCCAGGGACTCAGGTTTGATTCCCGGCTTGGGTCACCATCTGTGTGGAGTCTACACGTTCTCCCCGTGTCTGCATGGGTTTCCTCCGGGTGCTCCGGTTTCCTCCCACAGTCCAAAGATGTGTGGGTTAGGTTGATAGGCAATGCTAAATTCACCCTTGTTTCAGGGGGATTAGCAGGACAAATATGCGGGGTTACTAAGGGGATAGGGCCTGGGATTGTTGTCAGGCTCGATGGTTGAATGGCCTCCTTCTGTACTGAAGGGATGCCATGATTCTATGAACCCCATACATTTAGCCCGCTAATTCACACATTTTTGAACACTAAAGGGCAATTTACTATGGCCAATCCCCTAACCTACACATCTTTGGACTGTGGGAGGAAACCGGAGCACCCGGAGGAAACCCACACAGACACGGGGAGAACGTGCAAACTCCACACAGTTACCTAAGGCCGGAATCGAACCCAGGACCCTGACGCCGTGAGGCAGCAGTGCTGACCACTGTGCCACCCCTTAAGATCTCCTCATGATGTTAAAGAAATAAAGTTTTCACACTGTAAAGTTGCATTCAATAACAAATGAAAGGCAATACCTCATCTTGCCTAAAATGAGCACATATTGACATTGCTGAAATGTGACACTGTATCCTTCATTTGATATTTTCCTGCAAGTTTACAGAAAGATGCTAACTTATAAAATTAGCGTGCAGAAGCATTTGTTTTCATTTTGTATCCAGACAAAAGCTACACTGTTTTAACTGCATGATCTAACCAATAAACCTTCGAACGTACAAATACCAAAGCACTGACTTACTGTTTAACACTTTGAGCTTTCTCATGTTAAACCGTTCTGGTGCTGCAAGCAAATCACTCCTTTTTACCCAAATGTTTCTGTTGGACAGGCATTGTTAAGTGCGAGCTTCTCAGCAGCACTAACCCAGAATATTACATTGTTCTGGTACAAGCAGTAGACTTTGCCCTTTGTACTTGGTTTTTTCAGAGTTCACTTTGCATGAGGGAGTGTGGCCATTTGTAATGCACAACAATTTAGCATGCAACAACTTATCAAGTCCGAGATATGTCGATGCAGGAAGTAGCTTTCTATGGTCGCGTAAGCTCCATATCAAAAGCAATATCTCTAATTTCCTCCCCTTTCCTTGTACCTTTTGATAATTTTCACCAAATATTTTGTTTCCTCTTCATTGTAATGCTTCATTTAGCTTCGAAAGTCACTTGTGACAATGCAATCTAAAGTGAAGAGGTAAAGCGAATACCTCTGGCACGCTGCATTAACTCAGTACAACTGCGCAGCTCTTCACTGAGGCTTCCCCCTGCCTGGTCGATGCTCTGTAACTACAACGCTGAAAAAAAAAAATTTTTATTCAGAGCTTCCACTTCACTGAGGAGGCTTCAGGCCAATCCACATCCAACAATCTGCTCAGAAAACCCGGCTCACACTTTGACAGCTATGAAAAGTTCCACCATGACAACTGAGACAGTCCACAGTAATCTAAAACAATCAACAATATTCTAAATAAAACAATCCACAACATTGCAAAAAAAAAATCACCTAACGCCCAACACTAAAAAATTCCAGGATTCGTGGGCAGATTCCATGGTGGCACAGTGTTAAATAAAGTAAAGTTTATTTATTAGTCACAAGTAGGGCTTACATTAACACTGCAATGAAGTTGCTCTGAAATTCCCCTAGACACCACAGTCCGGTGCCTGTTCAGGTCAATGACCTAACCAGCACGTCTTTCAGAATGTGGGAAGAAATCCACGCAGGGGAGAACGTGCAAACTCCACACAGACAGAACCAAGTCGGGAATCAAATCTGGATCCCTGGCGCTGTGAGGCAGCAGTGCTAACCACTGTGCTACCGTGCCGCCCCAGTGGTTAGTGGTTAGCACTGCTGCCTCACATCACCAGGGACCTGGGTTCCATTCCGGTCTTAGGTGACTATCAATGTGGAGTTTGCATGTTCTCCCCATGTCTGCGTGGGTTTCCTCCAGGTGCAGACTACAGGGGAAGGGTCCCCCAAGGGACCTGGGGGTTTGTGGGCTCGGGCTGATGGGGAAGAGTTGACCTCTAGACCCTCCCCTAGAATGGGAGCCTCATGGTGAGACTTCTACTTCTTGCCCTGGGAAACGTGGAGATCACTTTTAGCATAGTGATTTCAGGCAACTTTCTGTTGGAAATCTTTATTATTGTCTGTGTTCTATAAAACCTTTGAAGTGGCCTGGTCACATTAATATCCATGCCCCTGAACACATTGAAGCCATCCAAATCACAGCAGGCATTCTACACAAGGGATTATCCTCGCTTATTTCAGACCCTTTTTCTGTTGTCCTTTCAATATTCATACAGCAGGAGGTGCTGACAGCAACGACAGGGATTATAATGCCCGATTCTTTGAATTATTTTTATTGATCTTTGCTGGTCTTCTCCATGTATATATGCAAAATAATGATTGTTCTGCACTGTACTGAATCGTGGAAATTTGTTGCGCATTGTTCTGAATATAGAGTTGAAAATTCTCAATAGAAACATTATTAAATACATCCCAGTGTTATGCCCAGTAAAGGCAGGTCCTAACTTTAAATATGGTCTCGGTGTTCATGTAGAGGTTTCCGGAACAGAAATTTTATTTAAAACGGACATTGCTACATTGTCAAGATGGCCGCCAAAGATCAGGTGACCTTTTCAACTTCAACACAGGCTGCCTGAAGCTTCTGGAACATTCCTATTGCATCACCCTTGGTGGGCCTTCCCCTCAGAATGGACATGTCAAGACACATACTATTTGTGGAATTCATACTTAGTTTGTTTGGGGATTTAGTCAAAACACAAGCCCAGATTTCATGTCTCCAAGTTGGAACCCTAACATAAGCGCTGGGCTGAAGCAAGTGTGGAAACTCATCCTGTCTTGCAATAGCTGTCCAGGTGGACAGGACAAGTATTAGTCACATGACTAAAACTGGTTGAAAATAATGAGTCTTTGCCAGAAAGACCTGGGCAGTCTGAGTAGAAACCATAGAAGAAGAAACCCTACAGTGCAGAAGGAGGCCATTCGGCCCATTGAGTCTGCACCGACCACAATCCCACCCAGGCCCTACCCCCACATATTTACCCGCTAATCCCTCTAACCTACGCATCCCAGGACTCTAAGGGGCAATTTTTAACCTGGCCAATCAACCTAACCCACACATCTTTGGACTGTGGGAGGAAACCGGAGCACCCAGAGGAAACCCACACAGACACAAGGAGAATGTGCAAACTCCACACAGACAGTGATCCGAGCCGGGAATCGAACCCAGGACCCTGGAGCTGTGAAGCAGCAGTGCTAACCACTGTGCTACCGTGCCGCCCTTCTGTCTGCAGAAGGACAAGGAAAAAGTCAATGTTTGTAGCAAAAAGCAGTGTCATATTTGCTTTTAAGAACCAGCAAAGATCAATAAAAATAATTCAAAGAATCGGGCACATTAACCCCTGCCGTTACTGTCAGCACTTCCTCCTGTACGGATATTGAAAAGACAACAGAAAAAGGGTCTGAAATCAAGCAAGGACAATCCCTTCTGTAGAAAGTCTGCTGTGATTCTTATATAGATAGGTTCTTGATTAATAAGGGCATCAGGGATTATGGGAGAAAGGCAGGAGAATGGGGATGAGAAAAATATGAATGGTGGAGCAGGCTCGTCAGGCCGAATGGCCTAATTCTGCTCCATGTTTTATAGTCTTATGATTTGAAAGGCTTGAGGGACATGGATATTAATGTGAACATCTTAAAATAGCTTCCAGTCTGATTCCAAAACTCTACACCCATCTGTAGAGAAATTTGACCTCCTGATACAAAAACCACACATGTCTCGCTTCATAGCCTGTTCAACAGTCCCCTCTTCAAAGGACTCCCTCAACAATCTCGATATCTGACTTCAGCCATCTGAACCACAATTCAAGTGTGGAAAAAGACTCCTTTCATTACTGGACCTACAATGATGGTTCTCCAGCAACAAGCTAAATACATAAACTGTTAAACATTCTTTTGGTTGAACACTTCGGGGGGAATTTTCCCATCCCGCCCGCCAACAGGAATCGTAGCGGGTGGAGGGCGGACCATGCAAGGGTTCGTTGACTGCGGGCGGAACTTTTGGGGTTTGGGGCGAGCGTGGCCGGAAAATCCTGCCCTTAAAGTGTGCCATCTTCTTTTAGTGTATCTTTGAGTGGTGTGTGAATGACGTAATGTTTAGATTTTTGGGGTGAGCATGTGAATAAATAATCCTTTGCATTTAAACTCACAAAAGCCTGCTGCTTTTAAAAAAAATTTACAGCATGCAAATGGGACTTTAGAACCACACACATTTACTTTTCCAAATTGAAACACAGATTATAAGCAATAAAGGAAGGAAATTAAAGGTTTCAGTTTATCTCTTCGCCACTGCCCAGAACGCCAGAAAGAAGGGGTACGCATATGGAAATGCTCATGGAAACCACCCGTGCTTCAATGAGCCACACTTGAAGATTAGTTAAGAACACTTGGGATGTTGAAAGGTTGAAAAGATTCTTGTTTGTGGGTATCTTCAGCAGCTTTTTCTCACAAATTGTATGTTGGAAGATTTATCATTGGGATAGAACTGATGGTAGATTCCCAGAGGATTCTGAAGAGGCTGATGGTTGCACTGCTGATGCTGTGGACCCTGCCAATGAAGAATAAGAAGCAGATGCAGTGGCAATGGCTGCCAGAGGACTGAGAAACAGATGCCTTCAGTGCATCTTCAACCATGAAGTACAGCTATTTGGAAGTCTCAGATCCTCGAAGATCTGCTCCCTCTTCAAGCTCTCTAGATATGTAAAATCTCTCTTCCTCAGACCCGGCCGTCATATCCAGAACTTGAACCTCAACATAAGCCTGCTTTTTCCAATCACATATTAATCTTTTAGTGTATCTTTGCGTGGTGGGTTTTTTAATCCAGTGGGACACAGAAGAAACTGTGCAATGGCATAATGGCAAGATTCACTGCAGTCAGCATCAGATCTGATAGAGTTGGGGGCCTGAGTTGGGTGGTAGATGTCTTTCAGGAGGCGCAGATTGTGGTTGCAAAGGTCTGATTGTGGTGGGGGGGGGGGGGGGCGGTGGGAGTGGGGGATGTGCAAATGGTGGTCAGGGTGGGAGTAAATAGATGGCGGGGTATCGGTGAGGGGAGCCAGGTTACTGTACAGCTTGTTGGGCCTACAGCAGGAAACACTCTTGCTGGGCCACCTACTGGCAATGTTCTATAAAGATTCAGCTTATGAATTAAGCCCTTCTTGTCTTTCCGAAGGCTGGGAAAAATGAGTTAAAAATAAAATGATTGCTAAATTGAGAACAGAACATTTGAGAAATCTTGCTTTATAACAAACCCTGGAACCCACCTCCGGCTGAAATCCACGCTCATCCTTTCTTTGAAACACTGGGACAAAAACACCATGCATATTGTTAAAACCTTACATCACAGACTCCAAATTGAATTAGTAGTTACAGCACTGTCAAAATAAAAGTCCTGCTGGTGCCAATGCCTGCCATCGCACTGCTTTAAAAACCAGCAATTATTATTAAAAATGTGTTTTAACCTTTTGTCGAATTTCTCAATATTATTTCAATTAAAAAAGAAACATGGATTCTTTTGCATGAGGGGGTGTGGCTGTTTGTAATGCAGAACAATTTAGCAAGCAACAACTAGTTCCTAGATACGTCAATGCAGGAAGTGGCTTTCTTTAGGTCATAAGACCATAAAACGTAGGAGCAGAATTAGGCCATTCGGCCCATCGAGTCTGCTCTGCCATTCAATCAAGGCTGGTATTTTTCTCATCCCCATTCTCCTGCCTTTTCCCCAATAACCCCTGATCCCCTTATTAATCAAGAACCTATCTGTCTTAAAGACACTCAATGACCTGGCCTCCTCAGCTTTCTGCGGCAGAGTTCCACAGATTTACCACTCTCTGGCTGGAGAAATTCCTTCTCATCTCTGTTTTAAAGGATCGTCCCTTTAGCCTGAGGTTGTACCCTCTGGTTCTAGTTTTTCCTACTAGTGGAAGCATCCTCTCCACGCCCACTCTATCGAGGCCTCACAGTATCCTGTAAGTTTCAATAAGATCCCCCCTCATCCTTCTAAACTCCAATGAGTATAGACCCAGAGTCCTCAACCGTTCCTCATACGACAAGTTCTTCATTCCAGGGATCATTCTTGTGAACCTCCTCTGGACCCTTTCCAAGGCCAGCACATCCTTCCTTCGATATGGGGCCCAAAACTGCTCACAATACTCCAAATGGGGTCTGACCAGAGCCTTATACAGCCTCAGAAGTACATCCCTGCTCTTGTATTCCAGCCCTCTCGACATGAATGCTAACATTGCATTTGCCTTCCTAACTACATATCTTTGTATCATCTGCAAACTGAGCAATAGTGCCTTCAGTTCCTTCCTCCAAATCGTTAATGTATATTGTGAAAAGTTGTGGTCCCTGCACTGACCCCTGAGGCACATCATGAGTCACCAGCTGCTATCCTGAAAAAGACCCCTTTATCCCCACTCTCTGCCTTCTGCCAGCAGCGTAAGCTCCATCTCAAAAGCAATATCTCTCATTTCCTTTCCTTCCCTTGCACCTTTTGATAATTTTCACCAAATATTTAGTTTCCTCTTCACTGTAATGATTCATTTAGCTTCGAAAGTCACTTGTGACAATGCAATCCAAAGTAAAGAGGTAAAGTGAGTACCTCTGGGCGGCACGGTAGCACAGTGATTAGCACTGCTGCTTCACAGCTCCAGGGACCCGGGTTCGATTCCTGGCTTGGGTCACTGTCTGTGTGGAGTTTGCACGTTCTCCCCGTGTCTGTGTGGGTTTCCTCCGGGTGCTCCGGTTTCCTCCCACAGTCCAAAGATGCGCAGGTTAGGTTGATTGGCCATGCTAAAATTGCCCCTTAGTGTCCTGGGATGTGTAGGTTAGAGGGATTAGTGGGTAAAATATGTAGGGATATGGAGGTAGGGCTTGGGTGGGATTGTGGTCGGTGCAGACTCGATGGGCCGAATGGCCTCTTTCTGTACTGTACGGTTTCTATGATTCTATTTCTTTCTATGATTCTTTCTATGTTGTATTAACTCAATACAATTAAGCAGCTCTTCACTGAGGCTTCCTCAAACCAGGTAATATTTTATACACTTAATATCTGAGATTCAGCATTTCCTGTCTCTCAATTAAAATGGATGGAAACTCAGGATTGTGTTATAAGGTGTTGAGTCATCCATGCCTGATTTTCATCAATGTTCTGTCTTTAGATGATCCTGCATGCCAGTCGCAACAACGGAAAAACCTGCTCGAAATACTTCATCATGCCTGTTGGAAAATTGAAGGCACCCAAATTCACAAAAGCTGTCAACTCCAGTGGAGCGATTTTCTCCCAGTAACTGGAGATGGAACACAAAGTGTCGGCAAGGATCAACTAAAGCTTTAACAGTACTAACAAAAAACCAAGCTAAAAGTAGAATACTGCAGATGCTGGAATCTGAAACAAAAACAGAAATTGCTGCAAAATCTCAGCAGGTCTGACAGCGTCTTGGGGAGAGAACAGAGCCAACCCTTCGAGGGGTCATCGACTCTCAAAATGTTGGCTCTGTTCTCTCTCCACAGGTGCTGTCAGGCCTGTTGAGATCTTCCAGTATTTTCTGTTTTTATGTCTGACAAAAAACCAAGCGGACTCGAAAGGTTAAATTTGTTGCTCTCCTTCCAGACGCTGCCAGACTTGCTGATTTTTTCCAGGATCTTCTGTTCTTTAAAAGTATTGGTTTCAATTTATTCAGGAATATTTATTCAAATCAGCAGTGAAAAAAATGAGTTTAATAAATGAGATGTGGTCTGGTAAATGGCTTAACAAGGGATTTTTAATGAGGGTCAGATTTTCTGTAGTTTTGAGAAGGGCGCATTCATGTTTGAAAGTTCTACCTACGCTTGTCTGTACGTGTTAACTTTTCCACTGGACTATACTCTTGCGACATGGGGGGGGCGATTTTCATAGAATCCCTACAGTGCAGGAGGAGGCCATTCAGCCCATCAAGTCTGCACCGACCACAATCCCACTCAGGCCCTATCCCCGTAACCCCACGTATTTACCCTGCTAATCCCTCTGACACTAAGGGGCAATTTAGCATGGCCAATCTACCTAACCCGTATATCTTTTGACTGTGGGAGGAAACCAGAGCACCCGGGGGAAACCCATGCAGACACGGGGAGAATGTGCAGACTCCATCTCGTCTATATCTTCCGGTAACCCAAGGATACATATATCTTAGTAGAATGGAAAGGAGACAATAGACAGAGTTGAGAGTTAAGGTCATTCATTCTGGTATAAAGTGACAGACAGTGACCCAAGGCCGGAATTGAACTCAGGTCCCTGGCACTGTGAAGCAACAGTACTAATCACTGTGCCGCTGCGTCGCCCCGAGCCTGCACTCTCCGTCTGTGGGAATGACAGAGTCTGCTCAAAACCTGGAGTGCGCGATTCGCGCTGGCAAGTTTAAAAGCTCCGACCTTACCGGCCCCTCGCCAGTGAAGTGGCGTGAAACACATCGCAGAACTACAGAAAGCTCATTTTAATATGTTTAGCGAGCACTTTCTTTGGGACCTCCTCAACGGAAATTCAGCGGTATGCCAGTGCCATTTACAACAGGTGCACCTGGATGTGAACCTGTCATGGGGGTCTCCCTGGGGAGGGTAAAGGTGAGTATAGCCTCTGGGGTAAAGGGACATGATTGGGAAGTGGCTCCTTGGCACAGGATGGCACTGCCAGATTGGCACCATGCCCATGCCAACCTGGCAGTGCCAATCAATGCCAGGGCTGGCCCTATTGGGAGCCTCCTGGGGGATGGAGGTGGGCTTCATTCAGACTTAGTTGTGGGGCCAGAGCGGATGGAGGAGCAGGGGGTGCCAACGATGGCCATTTTGCTTCTCCAACTTGGGTGGGCGGGGGGGGGGGGGGTGACACAAATGTGAGGTAATTCCAGACAAATGTGAGGTAATGCATTTTGGAAGGTCTAATACAGATAGGAAATATACAGTAAATGGCAGAACCCTTAAGAGTATTGATAGGCAAAGGGATCTGGGTGTACAGGTGCACAGGTCACTGAAAGTGGCAATGCAAGTGGAGAAGGTAGTCAAGAAGGCATACGGCATGCTTGTCTTCATCGGCCTGGTATTGAGTTTAAAAATTGGCAAGTCATGTTGCAGCTTTATAGAACCTTAGTTAGGCCGCACTTGGAATATAGTGTTCAATTCTGGTCGCCACACTACCAGAAGGATGTGGAGGCTTTGGAGAGGGTACAGAAAAGATTTACCAGAATGTTGCCTGATATGGAGGGCATTAGCTATGAGGAGAGGTTGGAGAAACTTGGTTTGTTCTCACTGAAGCGACGGAGGTTGAGAAGAGACCTGATAGAAGTCTACAAGATTATGAGAGGCATAGACAGAGTGGATAGTCAGAAGCTTTTTCCCAGGGTGGAAGAGTCAATTACTAGGGGGCATAGATTTAAGGTGCGAGGGGCAAGGTTTAAAGGAGATGTACGAGGCAGATGTTTTACACAGAGAGTAGTGGGTACCTGGAACTCGTTGCCGGGGGAGGTAGTGGAAGCGGATACAATAGTGACTTTTAAGGGGCGTCTTGACAAGTACATGAATAGGATGGGAATAGAGGGATATGGTCCCCGGAAGGGTAGGGGGTTTTAGTTAAGTCGGGGAGCATGGTCGGTGCAGGCTTGGAGGGCCGAAGGGCCTGTTCCTGTGCAGTAATGTTCTTTGTTCTCGGGAAGATGGCACCCTGATCTCTGTGCAGCCAGGCTTTGTCGGCATATTTAGGCCCTGCCCACCCCTATGATGGCATGAAACACGCCCCCTTGATTTTTTTGGTAGTGTGGCAAGATCTGGGGAGAAAGCTGGCTGGTTTCTCTGAAGATAAACACGCCGGTTTTTTCACTGGAAACAACACTTTGCCATTTTTTGGTAAGATTCCCCCCTCAGTTGCTGTGTCTCTGATCTGCTGCTCTGTTACTCATGTATTAAAGTAAGTTTGATCTGCTCTCAGCCCTTTCCCCACCACTGTTGTTCTCTGCCAAGTCAGTGATGGGCCTACCGGTTCTGCAACTTCAGTTGCACTCTGGTTCCTGGATAGAGTTCCAATTTCCCAGGCGGAAGTTCAATTCTTTGCCGATTTTGGATCCCATCCTATGATGACTTCTAAAATCGCCAAAAAAAAAGATTTCCTGTCCCACAATTGATTTTGGATACCTTCTGGATCTTCCTTCCCACATTCAGTATATCCTCTGGTACTAACCTCTGGGCTTCAGTTACCTGCTAAACCTGTCCCTGTACTTGCAGTAACTCTTTGATGCTTCATTCTGATTCCACCCTACCTACTATCACTTTATACCAGAATGAATGACCTTAACTCTCAACTCTGTCTATTGTCTCCTTTCCATTCTACTAAGATATATGTATCCTTGGGTTACAGGAAGATATAGACGAGATGGTCAAATGGGCGGATAAGTGACAGATGGAATTTAACCCTGAAAAGTGTGAGGTGATACACTTTGGAAGGAGTAATTTGACAAGTATACTGTGAAAGGTCTGACACTAGGAAGTTCCGAAGAACAAAGGGACCTTGATGTGTTTGTCCATAGATCTCTGAAAGTGGAAAGTCAGGTTAATAGGGTGGTGAAAAAGGCATATGGCACACTCGCCATTATCAATCGGGGTATAGATTACAAAAGCAGAGAGGTCATGTTGGAGTTGTATAGAACTTTGGTGAGGCCACAGCTGGAGTATTGTGTGCAGTTCTGGTCGCCACATTATAGGAAGGATGTGAACGCACTGGAGTGGGTGCAGAGGAGATTCACCAGGATGCTGCCTGGGATGGAACATTTAAGTTATAAAGAGAGGTTGGATAGGCTTGGGTTGTTTTCTCTGGGGCAGAGAAGACTGAGGGGTGATCTGATTGAGGTGTTTAAGATTATGAGGGGCATGGACAGGATGGATAGGGAACTGTTCCCCTTCGTTGAAGGGTCAGTTACAAGTGAACACAAGTTAAACGTGGGAGGTTTAGGGGGGATTTGAGGAAAAACCTTTTTAGCCAGAGGGTGGTGACAGTCTGGAATGCACTGCCTGGGAGAGTGGTGGACGTGGGCTGCCCCACATCCTTTAAGAAGTACCAGGATGAGTATTTGCTATGCCATAACATTCAAAGCTATGGACCAAGTGCTGGCAAGTAGGATGAGGTGGGCAGGTCAGGGTCTTTCATGCGTCGGTGCAGACTCGATGGGCCGAAGGGCCTTTTCTGCACTGTAGTATTCTGTGATTCTTATATTACTACATAACCAGGCCTATGAAACTTGAGTTTTCTTATGTCCATTTGCTTGCAGTTTTGGTGCTGCTCTGGACCCAAGCCAATCACCTTTATTCCATGTATTTTCCTTTTCCTTCCTCTTATTTACTTCTTTTCAATAGGCTCCTCTCTGCTGTCATCACGTTTCCTTCCATTCCTTTCCTTACAGATACTGTGCCCTGCCAAATTCCTGCCCTAATCCATCAGCATTTTGACACCCTCCAGTCACTTTGCCAGACTCGAGACTTTCTCAGATATGCCAACAGATGCAGCCATGCCCTCATTTAGCAGATTTCCTGACAAGGGAACTAACATCTCAGTGTCTAACCTGTCAATCTGCTTCAGGGGCTGGTCCAAAGATCTGCGGGTTAGGTTGATTGGCCATGCTAAAATTGCCCCTTAGTGTCCTGGGATGCGTAGATTAGAGGGATTAGCGGGTAAAATATGTAGGGATATGGGGGTAGGGCCTGGGTGGGATTGTGGTCGGTGCAGACTCGATGGGCCGAATGGCCTCTTTCTGTACTGTAGGGTTTCTATGATTTCTATGATTTTCTGGCCCTGTTGTGGTGGGAATCTGCCACAGGAGGTTTGGAGGTCCAGCCTAAAGTCCATTGACTTTTGGTGGGACTGGACGATCCCGGTGGTGAGCAGAGCTGGAAATCCTGCCCAGAATCTTGTATGTTTCCATGTCATCACCTCTCATTCTTCCAAACTCCAGAGAACGCAGGTCCAATTCACTCAAGTCTCTCATCACAGGATAACCCTATCATCCAGCTGACCACTGAGACCATCCAATCAGCTGCCTCCACTATTTCCCTCCCTTTCTCTAACCCACTGGGTCAAACTTGCTCTGAGCTTCCCAACTGCCATAGCCTTGCACTCACATTTCTCTAGTCTCTATACTATCTCCCTTCATGACCTCTTTGAATCCATCTTAATCAATGATATCCACCTTCGCTCCCTTGACCCCTTTCCCACTAACTTTTTGGCCACTTCTCTTTCCCATGTTCGCTGATATTGTTAAAGATTCTCTCACCTCCGATGCCTCTCTCTTTCAAATATGTTATCATCATCCCTTTGTTGATTAGAGCTCATCTTGCTGAGGAGACCTTGTGCATCCTCCGAGCTGCTAAATGCTAAACTACATTGACAGAAGGCTTGGGCCAGTCTTCTGCCAACTCTGAGCTACAAAGGTGTTTGTTACAAGTTAGGAATTCCTACTGTATTAATTTTAATGTAAATGAGGGCTGGAATTTTCCAGTATCGTACGCTACTGCTGACAGCAAGAACGGAGAATTTGGCGCTCAACCAAATCTCCAACCATTGCAGTGGGACTGGAGAATCCCAGGCACGGATGAGGTCGGAGAATCCAACCCATGAAATTTTCTTTGTGAGTTGAGAGGGTTGATTAAGGAGACTATGCCTGGAAGACATAGATGATTTTCCATCCAGTACGTCATTTTAGGTAAAGGTGCATTCACAGAAAGTGTTGAATGCAGAATATTTGCAACCATCCAAGATCTTTACCGAAATTCCAAATCTTAAATGTTTAAATATTCCAACAATGTAGATTGTGTGCAGTAGTCTCGTTTTAGACAACTGCAGGGTTCATTGTAGGCCTCTTATATTCAATAACCATTAATTTCTGTAATATTTCAATCTGAACTTTTAAGAATAAATGAAATTGTTTGTCTGTTTTCGCTGCATTTTTCAAGTGGAAAATCATGTTGCTGGCTGGAACTATTCCTAGAATACTTCCTTGTCGATTTTTTATTGCCTCTCCCATGACTTTGTCTTGATTTGTACTTAAAAAAATTAAAGGGGAAAGAAAATCAGATCCCTATGTTTGCTTGATCCACCATTTTGTCTAGCAAAACGCCTGGAAGATAAAAGTCATTGCGCCTTCTGCCTACGTTATACACGCTATATCCTTGCCGCTGATTTCATTGCGATGCCTGGTCATTGTGTTGGGCTGAACCAGACTGTTTGCAGTTTGGGTACCTCGAGCCGAGTGCCTGACTCCACTTGCCCTCCAAAGATTGCTGCTTTCCACTCCACAACATCACCTGCCTCAGACTATCTACCTCTGAAAACCTCATTCATGGCTGCTATCTCCAGTCACTATTGCGATGCTCCCATGGTCTACTCTTGATACATTTCAATTCATTGAAAATTGTGCTGACGATTTACTATCTTTCACCAAGTCTCACTCAATCCACTACCTCTGTCCTTGATAATCTACATCGGCTCTCACTTCCCCCAACATCTCATCCTCACGTTTAAATTCCTCACAGACTTTCCATCCACCCCCATCCATAGAAACATAAAAAAATAGAAGCAGGAGTAGGTTATTTGGCACTTTGAATCTGTTCCATCATTCAATATCATCATGGCTGATCCTTTATCTCAATCCCATACACCTGCTCTCTCCCCTACCCCTTAATGCCTTCAGAGTCTAGAAAACGATCTACTTCCTTCTGAAATATATTCAGTAACTTGGCCTCCACAGCCTTCTGTGAAAGAGAATTCCATAGGTTCACCTGTGGAAGTGGAGACTTTTCTCCTCATCTCAGTCCTTCATGACCTACCCTGCATCCTGAGACTGTGACCCCTTGTTCAAGATCATCCCCCCCAAAATGAGGGGGACCATCATCCCTACGTGCAGTCTGTCCAGCTCTGTCAGTTTTATGTATTTCAATGAGATCTTTCTAATCTTCTGCCTAATAATCTCCCCTCTCTCAACTTTATGTTCCTGACTCAGACCTTGTAAATATTTTCTATTTTCCTCATTATTTATCAGCCATGCATCTAGCCACATTGATCCTCCATTCTGTAATTTCCTCCCTGAATACCTCCAGCTCTCCAGGTCACTTTCCTCCTTTGAGACACACCTTCAATCTAATTGTTTTAATAAATTTTTGGTTCCTCAATATCCCCTTTTTTAGTTCAGCATCCATTTTTATGATTGTGTCTCTGTGACATGTTCTGTGTTTTCTGTCTACGTTAAAGGGTGATGTAAATACAAATTGCTGGTGTCCTTTGCTAGGACCAACATTTTCAAACTTAAGACTTATCTGCCATTAAATAGTTGCTACCAAGAAAACCGCATACCAAACCTATTTAATCATCTTTCCTCCCCATGTACCCAATCAAATGTTTGCTTTTTCTGCCATTGCCTTTTGGCCTTATCATAACTCCGCTCCCTAACCACGGACTCGATCCCATTTGGGTGGCACGGTGGCACAGTGGTTAGCACTGCTGCCTCACAGCACCAGGGACCCGGGTTCGATTCCCAGCTTGGGTCACTGTCTGTGTGGAGTTTGCACATTCTCCCTGTGTCTGCATGGGTTTCCTCCGGGTGCTCCAGTTTCCAACCATGCTCTAAAGATGTGTGGGTTAGGTAGACTGGCCATGCTAAATTGCTTCTTAGTGTCAAGGGACTAGCTAAGGTAAGTACATGGGGTTATGGTGATAGGGACTGGCTCGGAGTGTGGTTGGTGCAGACTTGATGGGCTGAATGGCTTCCTTCTACACTGTAGAATTCTATGATTCTATCCCACTCTCCAGCAACTTTGTGAAGTTAAGCCAGACTTTTTCTAACCGTGCTGTTACATATGACCCCAAGGTGAGCATTCTACCATATATTCACACCATTACTAAGACAACAGATATTAAGCAGCATAAATTTACCACTCTCAGCTTATACGTTGCTGAAACCCTCATTCATTCCCCAATTCGCTACCCCAAAGTGTGGTGGATGCTGGGACAGTGAGTAAATTTAAGGAGTTAGATTTTTAATTGGTAATGGGTTGAAGGGTTATGGGGAGAAGGCAGGAAGATGGGGATGAGGAGCATATCAGCCATAGCCGAATGGCGGAGCAGACTCGATGGGCCAAATGGCCTAATTCCGCTCCTATATCTTATGAACTTATGCCTTTGTTCCCTCCAGTTTGACTATTCTGTTGTACCTCTGGCCATCCTCCCTAGTTTTACCCTCTGGCCACCTGAGGTCATTCAAAATCCTTCTGCCTAACCTGCACCAAGTTCTTGCTCCCTCATCTCCCTGTACTTGCTGACCTACATTACCTCCCAGTTAAGCAGCAGTTAATTTTTAAATTCTCATCCTTGTTTTCAAATCCTACCCTGTCCTCGCCCCTCACTTTCAGTAATTGCCTCCAGCCACATAACCCTCCCAGATCTCCACACTCCCCAACTCCAGCCTCTCGGACATTCTCAATTTTAATTGCTCCACATCTCGGCGATGTGGCCAATCCCCACATCGCCCAGACCCTAAGCTCGGAAGTTCCATCCTTCAATCTCTCTGCCTTCCGACCTCTTTTTCCTCCTTTAACATGCACCTTAAAGCCTAGGCTTGCGATCAAGATCTTTTGTCATCCGGTCTGATATCTTGTCACGTGGCCTGGTGTCAAACTTTGGTCAAAAACTGTAAAATGCCTTGGGACGTGTGATCACTTTAAGGTGCTATATGAATGCAAATTCATTAGGTCAGATTAAAACTAGCCAACCTAGGGGTGACTTATTTCAAACTATATCTCCGAGTTTTTATTATTTATTGGTTCTTTATTTTAACGAATCGTCCAAAGCAGAAAAGATTCTGATCTTACGTAGCTTCACTTGTATCAAATTTCAATGCACCACAACTCACTCATTTGAAATGTGAACAGCATAGCCGCTGAAATAAAGAAGCAAAATCTTATAAGATATAATTTTATGAATAAAATTACTTAAGTGGTTGCGTTTTTAAAAAAAATCGACATGCATTTTAAGAAATAAATCATGCCTTGTTTACCTGGAACGTCCTTCAATGCCTTGGAAATAACACTGGTTAGGTCCTTGATGATAATCCAAAAAAACTGTAGCAATATTTTCCCCGTGACACGTAGAATATGCATCTGTGAAATATTTTACCAACAAACTTGGTCACTAGCTTCTATAATTTGTCAGATTTTTTGCTGCACCGATGGTACTGAACTACTCACTGCAACACAACAAACCAGCGGCTGTGACAAGCTTTTGCAATGGCAGTAAAAATACCAAAATAAAAGTCCCACATGTCGATGCATTTGCAGCCACTGAAAATCGCAGTGAGAAGTGCCAACTGGCACGGGGCCAACTTGATTCGGAAAGCGATTGTGTAAAGGAGAGGGTTCCATTTCACGCCAATACTGGATCAGGAAGGACCTCAATCGCTAGAATGTGAACACACTTGAATTGACATGCCCCCAAGATTCTAGTTGAAAGGATAAATTAGTGACGAGTAACTCACCTCCTGACTCCCGAAAACCTGTCCACTATCTCTGACACTCCAAAGATGTGGAGTGATGATAATCCAAAAAAACTGTAGCAATATTTTCCCCGTGACACGTAGAATATGCATCTGTGAAATATTTTACCAACAAACTTGGTCACTAGCTTCTATAGTTTGTCAGATTTTTTGCTGCACCGATGGTACTGAACTACTCACTGCAACACAACAAACCAGCCACATTGTCTGTACCTTTAAGACCTGGCTGGCTTTAGAGATTCGCATTCTAATTAGTATTCTGTAACTTGATTTCTGTGTCTGTGCACTGTGCACTCCATCTGACGAAGGAGCAGTGCTCCGAAAGCTTATGGTATTTGCTACCAAATAAACCTGTTGGACTTTAACCTGGTGTTGTGAGACTTCTTACTCCAAAGATGTGCAGGTTAGGTGGATTGGCCATGCCAAATTGCCCCTTAGTGTCAGGAAGACTAGCTAGGGTAAATACATGGGGTTATGGGGATAGGGTCTGGGTGGGATTGTGGTCGGTGTAGACTCGATGGGCCGAATGGCCTCCTTCTGCACTGTAGGATTCTATGGCACAAGTCAGGAGTGTGATGGAAGATTCTCCACTTGTCTGGATGAATGCAGCTCCAACAACACTCAGGAAGCTCAACCACACGAAGTGGTGGAAAAGATCCTCTCGTGGCAGGGGTGTTGGGGAAGAAAGGTGGGGGAGGGATGTTATAGCCATGGGGATCGTCAACAGACTCCCTATGTACCTCACAAAATAAGAGCTCCCTTGTTAGGTGAGTGGAGGCTCCCACAATCAGGAAGAAGCAGTGGGGGTTTAAAACCAGCTGGCTCCACTCAGGCTGGCAATCATTCGCCTCTGTAGCCACTGAGCAGCACTTTAAACAAATAAAGGGTGATGGTGACAGAAGACTATCCTCAGTATTATAAATTACATTCAAATGTAACAAACTTCTTTCTATTTTTTAAGTCACAGGTTAGTGGGAGCCAACGGTGTTGTTGTTCGATGTTACATTTGTATCTGATGATGTTATTGTAATACAGTTGGCAAAATTAAGAGGAAAATGGGTGCCGTGTATATTCGTAAAGACTTTGAAATATTCTGGGTTATCGACCAGTGGGAATGGTGTCTCTTTAAAAGAAGCTCCAAATCCCAAAACGTGAGCCTCTCTGTTGTCAGCAACATGAAATAGTAGATGATGTATTTCTTAACTGCAAGATATCATATCTCGACTTGTGGTCTCCACAATGTGTTACTCGTTCTGGCAGTACGGACTCACAATATTTATAATCTTGCATTCAGAGAAGAAGCAATTATTCAAACAAGCATGTTTCTGTGTATTAGCTTCGGGTCCTTCGGGGGGTGTAAGTTTTTCGGGCAACTCAGGCCTTTTTTTATGAGCTGGGAAAAGGACTTGAACCCTAAAGAACTGTGAAAGTGGCCACACTTGGCTGTAGGACTTGACCAAAAATGTCCCAGGGAGCCCAGCCAGCCTGTGTGTGTGTGTGTGTGAAGGGGCCCAGTCCAAAAATTGCAAGCAGCCAGAAACCAGACAGACTGCTGATTAGGTTATCAGCAGCACAAAAGGACCTGACGACATCACCAGACTAGGCCGGCAGCAAGACAATGCACCTGGTCTGGACTCAATACAGGTGATAATGGCCTTGTCCCAGAGCGAGGAGAAGCCCATTTCCCTAATGGGAAAACAATTAAACGATCTCCGATGGAACAATACAGGACAGCAAGAGACCTATCACCTGGGATGGGACCATCTGGTCTCTATGGACTGTAAGATCGCAGCTGCAGATAACGAGCAAGCCTTTGTCTGTGGAACTGCCGGCTGGAAGGGGGGCGGAGTTGGCAGGAAAATAATTCAAGTTTACAATATAAAAGGATGGTCAGGCCGGCCATTTCTTGCTCTTTTCTCTTCGGACCAGCATGACAGCACTCCTCTCCTGTTTCCTGCCTCTCGTTCGTCTTCAGCACGCAGCCCGAAGCCCACTGAGCAATTTAAACTAGGATTGTGAGTATCCCCTGGTAATTCGCGAAGTTCCCGAGATCATCATAGTGGATGAGGCTTTGGGGAAAGGGGGGGGCTTTTGCATGTACCTTTCATAGTTTAAGACGTGGTAAACTTGTATAAAGTAAGAATTCCGTGGCGTCCGTTTAGTATTCCTTCCATAGTTATAGTCTTGTAGAGCATAAGGCATGGTGTGTTGTTTTCCTGGTGTTTGGTGACCTTTGACCTTGATGTTTTAATATACATATATATATATATATCTTTGACTTCCATTGGAGTCCGTTTTGATCTTTTCAATTTCTCACCAATGATCTCTGACTAAGTCACAATATAAATATTCCTTACCATAATTCCGGAGTCTAGAACTGAGGGTACCCTGGGCGCTTCGAAACCGCCCACTCAGGAAAGGCTGCCAGGTAGTGGATAGGCAGCAGATTCCTTTTCTCTCTCTTGGGAGCGCTACTCTAGTGAAGTAGACGCAAGGTGGCCATTGTTCCATCGGCAAGAGAGAGAATCACTCGGGCATTGGTGGGGTTTGTGGGTGACGGAGAACCAAACCTAAAATAAGCCCAGTGGAGTTAAAAAGAGGGATCCCGCTACAGGGGGGAGGGAGGACGACCCAAAAATGAATCTGAGCACAGGGCCCAACCAACTGTAAATCTGCCACTGTAGGCAGCGCACAATATCCATGCTGCTTTAAAAAAATTATTTATTCATTTTTATAGGATGTGGGCATCGCTGGCTGTGCCCAGCATTTATTGCCCATCCCTAACTATCCTCCATTTCAGAGGGCATTTGAGAGTCATTGCTGTGGCTCTGGAGTCACATGTAGGCCTGATCAGGTAAGGACGGCAGATTTCCTTCCCTAAAGGACAGTGGTGACCAGATGGATTTTTCTGACAATCGACAATGATTTCATGGTATTGTTAGACTTTTAATTCCAGATTTCAGGTCTCTGGGTTCTAGTCTAGTGACAATACCACTGTGCCACAGTCTCCCCTGCTTGCTGATTACAAATTGCTGTTGGGACATGAGATGGCTACAATGTCAGCAAATACTGCTGACATGAGTGCAGACAGTTGACTTTGAGGTTTGTTGAAAGGGGAAGTGGCCTGACCGAAGAAGTTATACTTAAGGCCACTCGCTCACTAGACACTACTCCAGTGTAATTACTGGTACCAATCAACCAGCCTAGAGCTGTTCAAGTCCATTGGAAGTATCAATGGAAATAGTGCTGGTCACCTCAGAAACTGTGGTCTCCACAGAAACGCTTTGCAGGAGCTCCAAAATGATAAAACAAACACCCTGCACAGGTTTGCATATGGGCAATTAGTCATTTTTTTAATACTGATGTTTCTTTGACTTTCTTATGTCTGGATTTGGTGTTAGCATTCATCTTTGGAATGAAACAAGAACAAGACCAATAAATTGGGATTGAAGGAAGACAATTTGATAGTGACTGGAAGATAGCTGATAAGGATTATGGAACTTGGTGAATTCGGAGTACGAGGGCTGATATATTTGAAATGCTCTTTGAAGAGCTTTGACTTCAAGAAGTCAGGCAAATGGGGCCTCTGGTGGTTGTTACAGCTGATCTCCTCTCTTTGATCTCTGTATGTACTTCTTGTTGTGCAGGTGGAGATAAGGGTTGGTAAAAAGTGCCATCCTAAAGGGATAGACATGGGGTTTTCCCAGATACTGCTCACAAAATCCTGCACAATAGCCTTCTTGTCTACACATAATGATATGGTGCTTCATGGCCTTTTGACTGGTATCAAGTGTCGGTACAAGCCCAAGATGGGGTGCAATGCCTTATTTTGTCAGCTTGGGTATTGTTTGTCTCTTGTGGGGACCATGAATTGGATTTTGAATTTGGTTTTTGGAGCAAGCAATGAATGGATTTGGGTTTGCCTGGTCCACTCTAAGCATTAGATTTGTGGATTTAAGGACGGAGTAAAGCATTTAAAATATATATATATATGGTGCTTCACTTCTGCTTTCAGGATCCAGTACATTTCACCAGATGGGAGGGAAATCTGCAAGCTTGGATGTTACAACAGCCCAATAAAAGTGTCAATCATCCACGTTAAAGAGAGCAGGCTTGCTCAAAACACAGCCCAATGCCTGCAGATAGCCCCGGGGAAAGTTTTCAAAATTCTGGATAGTGGAACCAGCAGCAAATGTGTGGGAGGAAAGGAAGAGAAACACTGTGAATGGTGACTGTGCTCCAGAAGAAGAGGCACTTGTGTGGAAGAGAGTGATTGAAGGAGAAAGAGTGTGTGCGGGAGAGAGTGAGAGATAGTGAGTGAGGGAGAAAGAGAGTGTGTGTGGGGGAGCGGGCAAGCGTGGAAAAGACAGAGAGAGAAAGAGAATGTGGGGAGAGGGAGAGTGAGTGAGAAAGTATGAGTGAGTGTGGGAGAGAGTGAAGGTGGAAAGGGTGAGAATGAGTGAGGTAAAGAGAATGAGTGAGTGTGGGAGACAGCGAGAGTGAGTGAATGTGGGACAGAGTTAGTGTGGGAGAGAGTGAGAGTGAATGCTTTCCCTGGATGCAGCTTTTTTAATAAATATAAGCTGATGAGAGCCAGCCAGCATGGGCTTATTAAAGGCAAGCTTTGTCTGACTAATCTAAATGAGTCTTCTGAGGGTGTCACTGATTAGGTAGTTATCGATGTGCACTTCCAAAACATATTCAATATAATTCCATCCAAGAGAATATTAACAAAAATAAGTGCATAAAAAATTGGAAGCAGCCTTTCGATTACAAAAATTGTTAAGGCTGTAGGGGAGAAGAAGGGGGATAATGTGTGTGTAATCTGAATAGCAGAATGTGACAAGTGGCATTCCCTAAGGATCTGTTCTAGAGTCTCAGCTTTTCACTATACTTAATGATTTAGATGAAGGATGAAAGAATTGTATATCTAAGTTTTGAGATGGTACTAAGTAATGAGGGGTAGTGAGTTGGGAGCAAGGAGTTACAAATGGGGCATGGATAAAACGAGTAGACGAAATTATGGCAAGTGAAGTTCAATGTAAAGTCATCCATTTTGGGCCAAGAAAGAGAAATTGGAGCATTTTCTAAATAAAGCAAAGCTAGAAGAGTACATACTTGGAAGTTTAAGTACCCAAATTATTAAAAGCTAGTAGACGCATAAAAACAATCAAAAAGGTTAATTGAATATTGGGATTTATCTCAGCATGCCATTGTGGATACATGTGAGCCACTTAAACAGTATCAATGCTAAGCAAATCAATCATCCAGCTGAAAGGAGCACAGCTATTGGAGGAAATACTATCAGAGAAAAACATATTTTTTGTTTCCTGGACATGTTACACATCTCTAGCTGCCCTAATAATGCTTGGACCCTCCATTTGGAGTTTTTACAACTGAATTTCCTGCCAGTTCACTTTAGGTGACACTAAATGTTACCACACAGAATGGATTCGTCATGTATAATAGTTTTCCAATAGTGTCGCCAATAACCACAAGTTGCTCATTAGGAATCCTGATGTAGCTTATTTAATTCTGATTAGCAAATAACAAAGGAGCATCAGACACTCTATGGCCATGTGATGTTAACACTCAGAGATGCATGATTTATTAAATGCATTTTAAATTCTGCATGTTTGTCAATAAAATGGCAAAAGAGCAAGGTATGCAGACCTTTTTATCATCATTATCAGTTCTTTACTTCCTTGATCATTATTAAAATAGTAGGTAACTAGATTGTAAAAAAAAGACTTCACCATTGAAATAGGAGCAACATTGCATGAAAAATAGCTGTCATCATTAAAAAATGATGTGGAGGGCCGGCGTTGGACTGGGGTAGGCACAGTAAGAAGTCTCACAACTCTAGGTTAAAGTCCAACAGGTTTATTTGGTATCACGAGCTTTCGGAGTGCTGCCCCTTCATCAGGTGAGTGGAGGATTGGGTTCACAAGCAGGGTATATATAGACACAGACTCAATTTACAAGATCATGGTTGGAATGTGAGTCTTAACAGGTAATCAAGACAGGAGTGTTTCCTTCCTGTTGGGGAATGCTTCAGCAGTCAAGGGCATTCAGCCTCTGATCTTCGGGTAAGCGTTCTCCAAGGCGGCCTTCAAGACACATGACAACGCAGAATCGCCGAGCAGAAACTAATAGCCAAGTTCCACACACATGAGGACGGCCTCAACCGGGAACTTGGGTTCACTATCACACTATCTGTAACCCCCACGATTTGCCTGGGCTTGCAAAATCTCACCAACTGTCCTGGCTTGAGATAATTCACACTTCTTTAACTGTACTTAACCCTCTCTCCACTCGCATTGCCTGCACCTGAAAAGACTTGATTACCTGTTAAGACTCACATTCCAACCAATATCTTATAAATTGAGTCTGTGTCTATATATGCCCACTCCGATAGCTCATGCTACCAAATAAACTTGTTGGACTTTAACCTGGTGTTGTGAGACTTCTTACCATCATTAAAAAAGGCTTCTATGCATTAAGCATCTTTCACAACTTCTTGACAGAGTATTTTTGCAGTTTATTCATTGTTGTAATGTAGAAAACATTGCAACTAATTTAGATACACCAAGCTTCCACAAACAGCAATGTAAAGATAATCCATTTTAGTAAGGATGGTCAGAGCACAGGAAGAACTCTTGTTCAACATAGTACAAATGTTCAAAATACATCTATCTGAGGAGGTCTAAAGTCCCATTTGAAGTACAACAACCTCAGTATTGCTTTGAACACAAGAATTAGGAGCAGGAGCAGATTATTCAGGCCTTTGAGCCTGCTACGCTACTCGATAAAGCATGGTTGATCCATTTGTGCCCTCAACTCCATTTCCTGCATGTCCTCCATTAAACTTGACTCTGTTGTCAATCAAAAATCTCTCCAACTCAGCCACGAACATATTCATTGACCCAGCAATTGACTCCACCAATCTCTTTGGAATTCCAGACTAATAACCCTCTGTGAGACAAAAATTCTTCTATCTCTGTCTTAAATAACAGACCCCTAATTTTTAATGTGTTCCTGGTGGGGACAGTAAACTATGTCCTTTAGTTCTAGACTCTCCCACAAGGAGAAAAATCAGGTGAGATTCTCCCAAAAAAATTCTAAGTGTCGAATTCGTGTAAAAACTGGAGTAAATTCTGCTGGTTTTCTTCAGCGGGAATTTCAAAATGAATCTCCCACACTCAGTGCGTTACAGAGCGCAATATCATTAAAAATGCAGGGTTGGTGCCTATTCCTGTTGGAGAGGCCAGCAGCATAGCACTGAGCGGGCCGGGCCACTGTGCATGCAACAATCTGTCAGGGCCGAGATCGGCGCATGTGCAGTAGCCCTGTATTGTTAGTCACCTGATCGCTGGCCAGCTCTGCAACCTTGCAGCGCTGCCCCTCCGATCCCCCCCCCCGGTCTGATTGCTGGCCTCCCCCACGTGTCCAGGCCAGCCTCAACACAACCCCCAAACCGGCAGCCCCGACCCCCACCCCAACTCACCTTCCCCCCACCGGCGTCCAGCGTCGATCACTGGCCTCCCTCCCTCTGTCACCACTGAGTGCAGAGTGGCAGAGGACCCCTCCCCACCAATCTTCCCACCCCCCAGAGGCCACACCCCTATTACACCCCATCTCTCTGGCCCCATCCAGTTGGCACTGCCCGATGGGCAGGGCCAGAGGGCCAGGATGGCACTGCCAAGCTGGCAATGCCCAGGGGACATCCCCTCACCCCCCCAACCCTCTGGGGGGGGCCTTGATGGCCCCCTTCACTCCAGCGGAGTCGGGCCGCCAGCTCTCTGCAAGTGGGGAGCTATTGTAAACCCCGCTGGAGTGAACTACTCCTTGCGGGGTTGGGGGAGACTCTGGCAGGCCAGGAGGCTTCAGTCCCGGGCCCACTAATTAAATATAAATCTTCATTTTAATAATTTATTCAGCTCTGCGCCAATTTCTGGTGAGGAGCTGATGGCGCCAGAAATCTGGATGCCGGAGATTCACGAAGACCATGGCGCCCAGCGGGAAGCCTGCTAAACGGCCTCTACTTGCTGGGAGAATCATCCCCGTCCTTTCAGCATCCACTCTGTCAAGCCCCTCATGATCTTACATATTTCAATAGGATCACCTCCTATTCTTCTAAACTCAACCTTTTCTCAAAAGATAAACCCTTCATCCCAGGAGTTAGTCATGTGAACTGTCCCTAAACTGTTTCAAGTGGAATGTTAAATATTCATCTTTGATGCCGAATAAACCTTGTTAGTTTGCGTTCTAAATTACAGATTGTCCCTTTTGCCAACAAGGTTACGCCCAGACAAGAATTTTCCTATTCTGCAGTTTAGTATAAAATCCAAATCCCAACATAATAGAGGGAAGCCCAAATGATTAGCGTCTCCAACGAGTAATGAAAATTATTTCAACAAGAAGTATTAATTCTTCCATTGCGCTTGTATTGAATACTATTGAAGTTGAATAAGAGTAGGTAAATGTATTTTATTTAAAATTACATTAACTGTACATCTATTTTCTAAACAGAATGAAACGAAGGCTAGTGAAATTCTGGTTATTCTCTCATGGGAAAGACCATTCTCAAACTTGTCATTCTCACGCAAGAAACAATACTTTTCACTGAATGCCAGTAAATGTGATAATAATAAATCAAATTATGAATCATAGAACGGAATTCTCCAGTCTTGCATGCCCCACTGCCAGCGAGAATGGAGAATTTGGGGTGCAGCCAAAGCAACGAGACCAGAGAATCCCAGCTGCAAGCAAGGGCAGAGAATTCCAGCCATAGTTTCTCTTTTCTGAACAAACTGCATTATAGTCACTAAACCTGAGGGAAACACCTTTACTTCCATGTCACTTAACAATCTTATAACCTTAAAACAGTATATAAACACAAAATGATAAGTGAAAGAATGAAACATTATCAAATAAAATCTAAACACTGCTTCAGTTACTTCTTAAATCTCTCCAAAACTATAGAATTCTCTTGTTGTCAAAATGTAATCATTCTGTATGAAGGGCGTTAGCAATCATGGTAAGCTTATGTCTGAGACCTTCTTTCTTCTGTTTCAGATATCTTTCCATGGCCCTAGCTTCTTCCAGGATTGTGTTAAGTTGTTGCACATGTTTGGCATTCACCGCTGTTCTCTGACTTATATAAGCAGTAAGAAAGATTCCATTAGACTATAAACAATGTCAAATTGTGGCATGTTTAAATTAATTGAAAATATACCTTAAAGTTTCTGTATAAGCAGACAGTAGAATGTTAACTACTTCATTGACATCTGTTGAAAAATACAAGAGGTGAAATTGACAACAGAACTTTCAAAATATAACCGGATAATTATCAATAAGTCAGTATTTGACTATCCTAAAGTTTCTTAATAGTGGAATCACATTTCCTTATAAAAATGTATATTTTATATCCTGTGCAATATTTATGACTTGATTCAATCATGTAACTAATTCGAGAATAGACATTGAACTACTGGGCAGTAAATATGAATGTAAATATGAATATTGCTGAAAAATTATGCAAGCTAGTTGTTTTGGATAAATTAACCTCTGACTGATTTCTCCACAATGCATTTTTCAATATGCTTGACACATTTTCACACAGATATTAATTCCTTTGAATATCTAGTTATAGGAACACAATTTAAAATGTTTCCCTTTGATCAACCAGGGCAGATCAACTGGAGCATAATAAATCAGACCAAGATGTACATGTAAATAAATAAAACATTTCAGCAAATCAGACAAGGGTGCACACAAAAAGAGTGAGTTATTTGCTTTGAAGAAGCAGCTGAGTTCAATAAGTCAGCAGAGTGTGAAATTAAACTATAGGTGGAACCGTGAGCTCAGACTCTCCGTGCACGAGAATGGCGATGCACTCAAAATCCAGAGAGTTTTGAAAAGCATGATTCACGCTGGCGAGATGACGTTTTGCAATTTTGCAGCAGACCCTCTGGTGGAGTGATGCGGAACGTTCCACGGAATGTCGGCAACATTTTAGTACATTAGCATCTCACTATAGAGCACTCAGTCAGACATTGAGCCCACACCAAATATTCTGCAGGTGCCAGTTTGGCATCATATCAGCACCATTAACAACAGCTCTACGTAAATGTCAACCTGGCACCTTCACCTCTGAGGGAGATATCAGAGGTGAGCGCTCAGGCAGCCATTTCCCCTCAGCCCATCCAACATTTAATAGGCACCATGGAGAACATTGGGGGACACAGATAAGTGCAGCTCGGGACCGGGGGTCTCTTGTCATGGTGGAGGGTGGGGGCTGGGTGGATCAGAAGCCATGCTAAAATGGAGGCTCAGCGGTATTTACCCAGGTGGTTTATAGGGGAATTAATGTGGGGATTTGGCTGTTGTGGCAAAGGGGATGTTGGGAGGGAGAGCAGATATTAACTCAGAGAATGGGGAGACTTGGGTGGAAGTCACAGTGGCATTCAGGAATGAGGGTCAGGGTTGTGGCAGAATTCCTCATAGCTCTCTGTGATGTTCTCACTCTTTCAGTGCATGATTCCGGGTCCGGATGGAATGCATCCCAGGGTATTGAAAGAAATGTCAGAGGTAATAGTGGATGCGTTAGTGATTATTTATCAAAACTCGTTGCGTTCTGGGGTAGTGCCGGTTGATTGGAAAACGGCTAATGTTACGCCGCTGTTTAAAAAAGGAAGGAGACAAAAGGCGGGTAACTATAGGCCGGTCAGCTTAACGTCTGTAGTAGGGAAAATGCTGGAATCCATTATTAAAGAGGAGATAGCAGGGCATCTGGATAGAAATGGTTCGATCAATCAGACGCAGCATGGATTCATGAGGGGAAAGTCGTGCTTGACGAACATGTTGGATTTTTATGAAGATGTGACTAGGGCGGTTGATGGAGGAGAACCGGTGGATGCGGTGTTTTTGGATTTCCAAAAGGCGTTTGATAAGGTGCCCCATAAAAGGCTGCTGAAGAAGATTAGGGCACACGGAGTTGGGGGTAGTGTGTTAAAGTGGATTGGGGACTGGCTATCCGACAGGAAGCAAAGAGTCGGAATAAATGGGTGTTTTTCCGGTTGGAGGAAGGTAACTAGTGGCGTGCCGCAGGGATCGGTACTCGGGCCGCAACTGTTTACCATTTATATAGATGATCTGGAGGAGGGGACGGAGTGTAGGGTAACGAAGTTTGCAGACGACACAAAGATAAGTGGAAAAGTGAATCGTGTGGAGGACGGAGAAGATCTGCAGAGAGATTTGGACAGGCTGAGTGAGTGGGCGAGGATATGGCAAATGGAGTATAACGTTGAGAAATGCGAGGTTATACACTTTGGAGGAAATAATAACAAATGGGATTACTATCTCAATGGAAACAAATTAAAACATGCTACCGTGCAAAGGGACCTGGGGGTCCTTGTGCATGAGACGCAAAAGCCCAGTCTGCAGGTACAACAGGTGATCAAGAAGGCAAATGGGATGTTGGCCTATATTGCGAGGGGGATAGAATATAAAAGCAGGGATGTCTTGATGCACCTGTACAGGGCATTGGTGAGGCCGCAGCTGGAATACTGTGTGCAGTATTGGTCCCCTTATATGAGGAAGGATATATTGGCATTGGAGGGAGTGCAGAGAAGGTTCACCAGGTTGATACCGGAGATGAGGGGTTTGGATTATGAGGAGAGGCTGAGGAGATTGGGTTTGTACTCGTTGGAGTTTAGAAGGATGAGGGGGGATCTTATGGAGACTTATAAGATAATGCGGGGGCTGGATAGGGTGGAGGCGGAGAGATTCTTTCCACTTAGTAAGGAAGTTAAAACTAGAGGACACAGCCTCAAAATAAAGGGGGGTCGGTTTAAGACAGAGTTGAGGAGGAACTTCTTCTCCCAGAGGGTGGGGAATCTCTGGAATTCTCTGCCCACTGAGGTGGTGGAGGCTACCTCGCTGAATATGTTTAAAGCGCGGATGGATGGATTCCTGATCGGTAAGGGAATTAAGGGTTATGGGGATCAGGCGGGTAAGTGGTACTGATCCACGTCAGATCAGCCATGATCTTATTGAATGGCGGGGCAGGCTCGAGGGGCTAGATGGCCTACTCCTGCTCCTATTTCTTATGTTCTTATGATTCAGGAGAATCATGGAGCAGGTGGAGTTGGCCTATCTGCTAATCACGACTGACCAGCAGCGGAGACAAAGATGTGCATAGGACCAGAGGCCTGCAGCTGTCCAGGGAACAGGAGCACAGAATCAAACTCGGAGACAATACTAGCCTGGGATCTTCTGGTGAAGGTGCTCATACCTTCAGATGTCCAAACCGCAGTGCCAGAGAAGGCTGCATTTGTCCCAGGGGACAATGGATCTCCTCTGCCACATACTGCACAAACTGGCACCCCATGGAGCTGGAGGACACCCAATGCCTCTGGCCTTTAAAGTCACAGCCGCACTAAACTTTCTTGCCAGTGGCTCCTTCAAGGACAGTGTAGGGGACAGCTAGGGAATCTCCCAGTTTGCCATTCACAAATGCATCAGGGAGATCACAGATGCTCTGTATGCAAGGGCAGAGATGTTTATAAACTTTGACCAGGATTGGGTGAGTCAGGATGTCAGGGTCATGGGCTTTGCCCTTATTGCAGGGATGTTACAGGTGCAACGTATCACTGAAAGCACCCACATTGCTCTTAGGTCACTATCGCAACAGATGGTGCCATTCATGAACTGCAAGGGGTTCAACTCCCTCAACATGCAATTCGTCTGCAACCACACAAAGTGCATCATGCAGGTGTGTGCTACTATGTCTGAGGTCTGATGCTGAGGCCAGTAATAGGCCATGAGGTCAGTGACAGTAAACTAACTGGAACAGTTTATCAACACATCTTTCTCCTAGCACAGTCACCATAAGACTGGCTAGATGAGTTTTACCCAGGGTGGAGCTCAAGTCCCGACCCAATCTCTTAAAGGGCATGCCCCAACATACATAGCACTCCTCCCCTCTTTCTTCAAAAACCCTCAAATAACATATATACATTTTTAGTACAATTCTATAAATACACAATTCAACTATATACAAAAACATGAACATGAACTGTGAACAGCAATATCCATTAAAAAGTCTACATAGGTATAATCAATCTATCTGGAGGGCGCTGGTTTCTGGATGACTGTCTCGTTGCCACCTGGCTCCACTCAGGTGTTCTTCCCCACATTTCTGGAAGTTCTTGATCTTCCTTTCTAACCTGGTTACCGGCATCAGCAGCTTCTGTCGATGTTTCCTTTCTGGTTAGAACTCCCTCAGTTTCAGGAGCACAAGACTCAGTCGGTTCCTCAGACTCCTCTTAGAACAATTCTGTGTCAGGGAGAACTTCCCTGCTTTGATGTGGAGCAGCCACCAGCTGAACTGTGTGGCTTCTCCAGACCCAATCATCCTGGGTCTGAACAGTGTATGACACTGGCCTCGTCTGGGCCACCATTGTTGCAGGAAGTCCATTTTCTCCCACCATACAGATCTTCACGAACATGGTTTCTCCCTTCTTGGTTCTCCGTTACCTCCTCTGATCGCATCAGACCAAAAGTAGTCCTCAATCTGCAGCCAAACATAAATGATGTCGGAGAAACTTGGGTTGTTGCATGAGCTGTGTTGCATTATGCTTAAGAATTGACTTATTAGCCTTCCAAGGGACTCTTTCCTTTGGGAAACCTTCAGTGCCTGTTTTAAATCTGGACAAACCAGATTTCGGGTGGCCATTTGTGACAGGGTGGTATGGAGCCAACTTCACCTGCCAAACTCCTTGGTGATCGAGGTAGTCCACAAATTCCTTCACCACAAACTGTTGTCCATTATCGCTCACTATTTGATCAGGTCTTCTAAAATGAGTTGCTCTATAGTCCCTTTGCAAACACTGACTTCATAATTGCTACTTCTGGCCAATTTGAGTGGGCATTGACTATCACCAATAGCATTTTTATCTTCACTGGACCGGTGAAGTCTACATGGATTCTTTGCCATGGAGCTTCAGGCCATTCCCATGGGTGGAGGGGCAACAACGACGGTGCTTTCTACACTAGCGCACAGGATTCAAAGCATCTACCTTCTCTTTGATCTGGGAGTCAATGCCTGCCAGCAAAAATAGCTCCTGGCAATCTCTTTCAAAGGCACCACAAAGGCACCTTGGTGCACTTGATCTAGCACCTTCCTACGTAATGTGGGAGGAATGATCACTCTCATTCTCCACAAAAGACATTCGTTCGTTACGGACAACACTCACCTCCTTGTCAGGTAAGGACACAAATCACGCTGATTGCTATGAATAGTCTTCCATCGTAAGACTAAATCCATTACTTGACTTAAGACTGGGTCATTCCTTGTAGCATTTCAAACCTGCACCACTGATAAAAGTACTTTATCATTTAGGTGAAAATACATAATTTTCAAATGCCAAATCAGGAACATCCATTCCTCCAGGAAGAGGCAGCCTTGAAAGTGCATCAGAGTTACCATGCAGTTCAGATTCTCTATAACGTATGCTGTAGGAGCGTATTGCCAAAAGTAGTGCCCATTGATGTAACCATGATGCTGCCATAGATGGTATTCCTGTGTATGCCCAAAGATGGTGTTCAGTGGCACAAAATGCCAGCTGTATAGAAAATGGGAGAATTTCTTCACCTCAAATACAATACTTAACTTCTGCTTCTTGACCTGGGCGTTTCTTTCCTCTGTTTTTGTCAAGGGCCTTGACCAAATAGGAATGGGCCTTTCTTCGCCATTGGACAATATGTGTGACAATACAGTGCCAACCCATAAAGTAGGCATCGCAGGCTAATTGCAATAGCAACTTCGAATCTAAGTGTACCAACACTTCCGACCTTTGTTTTACCTCCCGGCAAGCATCTTCATACCCCTGGGTCTATCCCTATGGTTGACCTTTACCCAGCAGATGGTGTAAAGGTTTCAGTACGGTAGCCAAATCTGGCACAATTTTGCCATAATCATTTATCAATCCCAGGAATGATCGTAACTGCAATACATTCTCTGGTCTGGGAGCTTTCATGATGGCTTCCATTTTCTTGGGTACATTGTGCAGTCCCTTACTATCAATCAAATCTTTAAAGTATTTGCATTTCTTTCTTTGCTTGTAGGCCATGTTCCTGCAACCTTCTGAGGCTCTGCTCAAGGTTCTTCAAATGCTTTTCCTCAGTGGAGCCCATCACCAAAATATCATCCAGATAATATTAGATCCCCAAGTAACTCACTTAGAATTCGGTCCATTGCTCTTTGGAAAAGGGCTGGTGCCAACGTAATACCGAAAGGGAAACGCAGCATGGTTGCACAGTGGTTTGCAATGCTGCCTCACAGCGCCAGTAACCCAGGTTCAATTCTGGCCTCGGGTGACTATGTGTGTGAAGTTTGCACATTCTCCCAGTGTCTGCATGGGTTTCCTCCCACACTCCAAAGATGTGCGGATTAGGTTGACTGGCCTTGCTAATTTGCCCCTTAGTGTCAGGGGGATTAGCAGGGTAACTACATGGGTGGGATTGTTGTCAGTGCAGGCTCAATGGGCTGAATGGCCTCCTTCTGCATTGTAGGGATTCTATGATTATGGAAAAGCCCCCGATGAGTTCTATCGTCAGAGGTGGTTGGGACTCTTCTGCACAGCCACAAATAGTGAAATGGATTCACTTTCCAATTGCATTCCCTTATAAAATCGGAACAGTTCCGCTATTGTAAGTGGCTTCAGGCATAATGATTCCTTAGTGCTTCGCACAGCTCTGCTATGGGATGCTTTGCGGATTTCTCAGGTTGTATGAGGCTTCTTAACATCACAAACGTTTTACTCCCTACAGTAGTTAAGAAAACTGCTACTGCTAGTTCATCCTCTACCTTATTTCGCTTTAAATAAGAGTCAAAATACTCCATGCATAGTGTCTAGCTCTCCATATCTTTGTTTTTCACATTGCCCCAAACTGGCCTGCCATTTTCTGGTTCCTTTCGCGGGAGTTTTTCCTGCCTTCGCATTCTGTAGCCACTTTTCACACACTTTGCCACTCTTCGCATGCTTCCTGCCGCCACTCCCTCGCCGACTGTGCTTCCCTCATCTTTCTGTCAATTGCATCTTTGCCATTGATGTGATTGTCCCTCACGACCGCTTCCCTCCTGATAGTCTTGGTTCTCCCGATGGAGAGATTCCTCTCCTATACTCCACCTGTAGCCCGTTTCCCTTTATGACCACTGCCTTCAGCCTTCCCGGCAAGTATCTCTGCAGCGCCGAATACAGTCCAAGTGCCTTCGCGCAGCTGCCCTTCTCAATGCCTAGGCCTGCTCCCTGGAGTCTACCCCAGTATCTCGGTGATTCTTGCCATTTTCAGAGTATAGGACAATGAGGTCAACCTTCCTCCCTCTCCCAAAAATCAATGGTGACATGCAGCCCGTGGGCCGTGACTCCACCCCGGCACCAGTTATTATGTTTGAAGTCTGATATTAAGAGTAATAATAGTTGGAACTGGCATTCTGCCAAATTTTTGTAAGGTTCCAGCCCACATTATGTCATTCAAAAATGATAAATATTCATGCTTCATTGTACTACAAACCCTCATAGCCACCTCTGGAGATTTCATTCTGAGACATTTATTACTTGATGCCTTTGTAGAGTTCCTAGAAAGTCCACCATTCATTTTTTAAAACTGAGCTGTAACCAATTTTAAAGGATGTATTTTTGTCGACAATGGATTATTTACTGAATTCTTTTTAACTAGTCACAGATATAAAATTGATTACTGCTTGATGTCAACCTGATGTTCATCCCTCAAACACATACATGGCTGAAGATGGGTTTAAAATGCACAGTTTGATTACCGTCATTTTGGAAAGAGCACTGTATCATAGATCAATTGAAGTGTTTGGCACAAATCACCAGGTTAAGCCATTCTATTCAACTTAGACATCTTAGGCAATTCAGATCTTGGAGATTATATTAAAACAGTGAGCTGAATTTTCCATGGAGACAGTTGTGGTGGTTCACACACAAGCTGAAATGTCGGGGCTGAGCCAGCCTCCATCGGCTCATAAGCCACAACCAGATATAATGGTGGCCAGGCAGTTAACAACCAGGTCGTAATTTTTATACCCACATGGGAAGATGTGCCAGCAGTGCTACTGAAAACGGTGACTAAATTGCTGGAGCTTCATTCAGTTCCTGACAAAGAACAGTAATGAGGATCTGGTAATGAGTTAAGTGGAGCAGCCTTGCTGCTGCCAGTCAGACAAGCTGCAGCAAAGAAGTAGGTGATGGGAGATGGGGTGCTGTGGTTGTCGGGCTAGGAGGCAATTGGGAGGCCTGGATAGAGAGTTTAAGCAAGGCACTTAATTTGTTTGGGACATGTTAGGTACACCTTCCCAATCCAGAGTCCAGCTGCCAGAGTACCAGGCAGCCTCATCGTATGATACAGACATCCCCACCACTGGTTAAAAACCATTAGCTGAAGGAGGAGAGCCTGAAGTGGCCAATTAATTGACATAGGAAGGCTGTTGTGGCTTAGATCAGCAGCATTTTGCAAAATGGCTCCCTTTGCCACATTTATTACAGCGTTTACCAAATGCCAAACATGCTGTCCTTTTGCAAGGTTAATGGCCACTGCAGGGAAGGATGTGCCTGTACCGCAAAAACTTCTGTTTCTCATGTTAACGTCTTGCTGCTTTTTTCAGACTGCTGGTTAGCAGGCAGATGCTGATGGTTGATTGCAATGTTAAATCTTTCTCTCAAAGCAGCTGCTTGCTGACAAGATCACTGTGGATCTCAGAGACTACACGATCCCTGACTAACTCATCGGTAAGGGTACCAAATGCACGTGTTTACTAAACATTTTAAGATTCCAGACATGACTGTATTGATTCATCAAATCTTTGGTTTGTAGTGTTAAACATGTGCTTGTGGAGTATTATGCTCTTCACTGGCAAGCAAATGTTCTTAAACTTTAACAATGACTTGGGATCCACTTTCTGGTCTTCCATTTGAAAGACAAAGATTCAAACTTTTCAACAATCTTGGGCCTGCTAGATTTAATAAGGTGCTTGTGTCTTTTTGATTTGTCCGACACCACAGTAGATGCTTTACTTTTCAAACTTGGCCCAATTGTCTGCAATGTTTTCACTGAACACAAACAGGTTAACGTGACAAAGTCCTTGTGCCATACTGTCAACTCCTGACACCATGCAGAAGTGTTGGGTTCCAAACACTGGCGACCAAGGAATTATAACAATAATAGTTTATTAAGTACCATGAGCAGCTCTTACATGCTTCCATTTTGCCTGTGCTTTGGGGAGAATTCCCACACTTCTGACATGTGATCCTTTAAGTAGCTGTATCATCCCATGACCAGTCTACATCACCAACCTTTGGTTAAATTCTTCAATTAAAGCTTGCTCCCCATAGCTCTATTCCTGTTATGCGCCTGGTTTTCTGCTCCTCTAATTTTCCTTAACTGGGGCCTGCCTGGGTCCCTCTTTCCCTTTATGGACCTGTGCCTCTGTCCCCTGCCTGGGAAACTAATTTGCAATGACATCTGCTCACCTGACCTGAGGATTTGTGCTTTTTTATTATATACACTGGGTCCAAAAAAACATTAAAATGCTGATCTGCACATTTGCAGAAATTCTGAAGCCCATTGGGAGTTGAAATTCTCGACCACTGAGCTCAACAAGTGTGGTGAACCATCGTTGGTTCCCACTGGATAGTGCTGAGCCAGGGGCTGGCCAGGACTACAAGGATGTACATATGTTACTGTTGGATTGTGCTATTGTTGCTGTTGGGTTAGGGTGGGGTTGTTACACCTTTGTATGATAGTGTTGTGGCACATCCCAGTCGGGCTCCGCCTCCTGGGAGAGGTATAAGAGTCCCTGCTCTGGCCGGGACCCCTTCAGTCTGGGATAGTGTACATAAGTTCTGATAGCTTCATTAATAGTAAATAAAAGCCTTCATTTACTGAGCTTCGAGCCTCGTGTCTAAATTGATGTGCATCAACAAGGTAAGTATGGTCTTCGTAAAATGGTAATATCGTACCCAAGGTAACACAAAATTCCAAAATTGGCATTTAGAAGCTGTAAAATCATTTCAGAAACTGTTGTCCCAGGTTCAGAGATTTGCAACTTCCACTTCTCAATCAAATGTGACATATGCAAGTTACCTTATCTTTTTTACTCTTGCATCTCTATGACCATTCCAATAATCTGTAAGCACTTTGAACAATGCAGCAGTGAAGACATATTTGTGCTAAATTCTGCTCAGGCTTAAAAAAAAACCCTGCCCCTGAAGTTGAATCACTTCATTTTTTCAGGATACGCATGAAGAGAAACATGAGTTAGTCCAGTCACATCCAAAAAGAGATAGCATCAATAGGATTTATTTTGAAATAATTCAGTAAATATTTACAAAGATTGCTTTATTACCTTGCAGGACTTTTTCCACTGATCCTGGGTTAGAAGCAAACTCTCCTCCATCTGAAGCAGAAACCAAGGGCACATGTCTTTTGGTTTGAACAGGCGCTTCACAATATTCATTCTATGATACATAAGATGCAAAGACAAAGAACAGGATTGTACTCTTGAACTCTGCATCAGACATCACTTTGACTCAACAATGCAAACAAAACTGACTTTTTTTGTAAACATGTAATTTTGCAGCAGTTGACTCGATAGTACTGCTTAATGTGGAAATTTATCAGTTTGAAAGAACGTGAGTAGAATTGGGCTACTGGTTGTGAAAGACAATTCAAAGTGCTTGGGAATACTTTGATGTTTAAATTTATGTTTTTGGGTGAAGAAGAGGTATGCATGCAAAGAACAATAATTAGGGGTGCGCACCAAGCCATAGGTTCCCCACTTAAGTAGTCAAAAGAACACTGAAGCTTTAGTTAGTTTCTTACAATTTCCATTTGTTCATTCAAAATATCTAGTGAAGGATGCAGTAGCCTGGCTGAAAGACCAAATAAACAAGGCAGATAAAGTAGAATAACATCAGTATCTCCAGCTCTTGATCTGGTGCATCCATTCGTTAGTAATAAAGTCAGAGTGCACTCCAATTTGTGAAAGTGCGCCACAACTGACAGAGGAAGGGTTTACCTGGGCCACACAGTGAATCTGTTTAAATCTTTGAAATAATAATTTTTCCCCATGTTTAATGACAGGCTGCTAAAATCTAAACAGCATTCAGAGAGCTTTCCTTTTTAGAACCTATAACTCCAGGAGTCAGCTGTAAAGGAACAGTGTTTTATTGCACAAAATAAAATAAAACCACAAGCCTGTGATGAACACAAACAGGTCCCAACCAGGACAAATGCAATAATAGGCCTGCTTTATATAAGGCTCCATTTGGTCAGTTAATTACCAACCCCAGGGAGCTCATATTCAATGAGTCCTACAGGGAGATCAATCAGTGATTCTCCACGCAAGTCCTGGGGTTATCACAGAACCCTAACCATCTGGAATCTCTCTCTTAGATTCCATATACCATGGAACCTAATAACAACAGAATTTGAATTGCGTTCCAGCTTCAATGGCCAAGGAAAAAGAGGATCCTGGATAGGCAAATCCATCAACTAAGCTAGTTAACAAATGGAACATAATATTACCTCATTTCCTGGATAAGAGCCACCAGGACTCTTAACAACTGAAAGTTGAACTACCTGAAGGTTCTTTAGCCCTCAGTTTAAAAACAGGTTGTACTGGGAGCCCATTTTCCTTAGCAGGATCATTAAAAATAAGGCTATCTGATTGGATAGTTTCCCAATTTGGTAATCCTTTCTCTCATAGTCCTCTAGAGAGTATTATCTCATGTTCAAAAGATTACATCTCATTTCTGATGAATGAATGTGACCCCTTTAATCTCATTTTGATTTTATGTTTTAAGTTTCCTTTCTACGTTGTCCTTTGTTTCAGACGGTTCCCCTCCTTTTGGGAGCTGCCTATTTTAATTTGTCCCCTCGTTAATTTGATTTAGTTTATTTGGTTGGCTAAAAAGATTGGTACTGATGAATGAACAATGTAACTGATGATAGGTATCAAGAAAGATAATGTGTTGATATTAAGAAACAGTACTCACTGATAAAGTGTCTTAATAGGCAGTTCAAGGTACCACCAAAAGCTGCTGAGAGGACTAAGCTGATTGTTTGAATGATCCTCAAGCAGTCAGATACATAGTAGGTCAATTTTAAGGCTAATGGCCACTAATTAATTTGGTTTGCCAAACTTAGATTTCTCTTGAGAAATCAGTGATACAGGATCATCTGCCAGAGTTAGACATTCTGGGTTAACCAGTGGCAAGAATTGAAAACCAATGGACACAGATTCACATATATGCTCATGATGATACATGAAATATATTTAAAATGACTATCCAAGATTGAAAACTCTTACAAACATTTACCTCTCACTGTTAGCCTATTGACAACAACATTCAAACTCAAATTGGGAGTAACAAAACAACAGCAAAATAACAATGTGAAATGTGCAAAGAACAGATAACGAGCACATTACAACATCAGTGTCAAAAATCAGGTATTGCTCTTGTGATTTGCTCAAGTAGCATTTTGGGTTAGTGCTTGTACTAAGTAGAGCATGCCTGTCAGGAAGTAGAACATTAATACAGCAGAATAGCACGGAGGGGTCTAGCATAACACAGAGCTCAGAGTCCATCCTTTCCACAGTGGACCTTGCAGCCAGTTTCATGAAAGAACCACCAGACCCAGTGTCTGGTACCTAGTGTCTCTGCTGCTACTGTAACACAGGCAAAAGCCATCAAATGTGTCAAACCAGCCTCCCATCCATTGACTGTCTACACTTCCCGCTGCCTCAGCAAAGCAGCCAGCATAATTAAGGACCCCATGCACCCCGGACATTCTCTCTTCCATCTTCTTCCTTCGGGAAAAAGATACAAATGTCTGAAGTCACGTACCAACCGACTTCTTCCCTGCTGCTGTCAGACTTTTGAATGGACTTACCTTGCATTAAGTTGATCTTTCTCTACACCCTAGCTATGACTGTAACACTACATTCTGCACTCTCTCGTTTCCTTCTCTATGAACGGTATACTTTGTCTATATAGCGCGCAAAAAACAATACTTTTCACTGTATGTTAATATATGTGACAATAATAAATTAAATCAAATCAAATGTCCATTACTTTTGCCAAGGAATCACCTGAGATATCCAGGTTTTAGTTCTCAACAATATTTTACACAGTTTTACAAGTAAAAGAACTGTAAATTAGATTAAATACTGGAGCAGAGTATCTACCTGGAATTATCAATTGCCACAAAGCTGAACAGTAAAGAATTGAACTATGAATTTAAGCTATATGAATCTACTATACTGTGCAATATAGTATACTTTATAACCTGCTTTACTGCTTGTTGTCCACAAAAAGCAACACAAATCCAACCCAGTCAATTATTGCCCCATCACCTACATTTGCTCATCAGCTAAGTGATGGAAGATATCATCAACAGTGCACCGCTCTTGCTTTGCAACTTTTTAGTTGACTATTGGGCTTTCTCTTGAGTTTCACTTGAACTCCCTTCATTTAGTCAAGTGTCTCTTCAAATACACTCTTATATTTATCCAGAAGGTGCCATAGGTCTGTTTTGGCATCGACAAACTGTTGATAGCTCTCCAGTTAAGCTTTATCTTCTCCAACCATGATCTCCCAAATAGAGCTGAAAAGTTATAACAGACTACATGGAGAGCCAATTCCACTGTTTGTCAACTCAACTCTATGTTGACCATGATGTAACCTTTAAAGGCACAATCTTTTCCGTGACTGTCCTTAAAATCATATCAGCTGGTTTTAAAAGTAACTGTTTCATCTATTGTTGATAAGTAGTTTCAGGTATTAAAGATACAGCAGCACCACCATCAACCTCCATCCTACTAGGTAATCCACATAGCTTCAAAATCACCAGAATCTGTGATTCACCCTGTTGGAGCTCTTCACATTTCTGGATATTCTCTTCTTCACTGTCATAATTCTTTTCTTCCATGTTGTAAGTTATTTTTGAAGAATGCAACTAGTTCTTCTTGAAGGTAGCCAGATTCTTCCTCTGACTATTCTTCTCAGAGGAAGCTTCTAGCCCAATAAGCTTTTGCAATGTGACCCATTTTGCCACAATTCTTGCATTGACTATACTTGCTCCAGCATTCATTTGCTGAATGGCCCATTTTGGCACATCTGTGACATGCATTTTGCTAGTTGACTTATTATGGGCAGTTCCCAGCTTGTGGATCTTCATTGCTCCACCAAATTGTAAACCCTCGTTAGCAGTCAGTTCCATCGACGCTGCGATTTCTACTGCTGTCAAAGCAAGTTCAGTAAGCAATCTTCTTTGGATAGCCTCATTTCAGAGATTACAAACTAGAATCTTCTAATGATCTGCCAAACTCACAATGTTGTGCTTGCCTTTGTAAGGTTGCCTTAGCAATGCTTTCACCTTCCACTTGATTCCTTTGGTGCAACCTGAACCATTCCTCAATGATCAAGAGTTTTGGAGAGTAATGCTCTTCAAGGATCTTTGTTAAGTTATTGTAAATTTTGGTTCCTGGCTTTGCCAAGTTCCAGAGCAAATTAAAGGTTTTAGCTCCTATTGTACTGAGAAAAACTGGTATGAGCAACTCGTTTTCATATTTTTTCGCTTATACAAAATACTGAAAATACTCTGCCTCGGAACTCCACAATTTATTTTCTTCATTGAAAGTACCTATGGATCCTAATTGACCCACCATTTCTCTTGCAGGCATTGCGTATATACTTATTTACTCTCTTCCCAGTATTCCCGTTTTTAATCTGGAGACCATTGACTTGATATATATTTTCCTAAATGACCTCAAATCTTTTCAAATATGCCAGATACTGCCTGAAATCTCATCCTTCTTTGATTGGAAAAACCCTCTCATCTAAAATCACACAGAGAGCTTTTCTTACCCACAACCCATGAAGTAATACATTTCTAAAAAGATCAGAAATGTATATGTAATAGACTATTTATGTGTAGCTAAAGCAAAGATAATTGAAATCAATCTTTACATTTACTAGGTGGGTGTAAAATATTGGTTAACAAAACAGAGAGGAACACTTGGTCAGGAATATTTCATGCTAATTGCTGAACTTGCCCGATATTAATGGAACAGAAATCAGGCTGGCAATCCTCTTCACTCAATACTTCACACCCAGGAGGCGCAAATCTATCCTTTTAAGCAAAAGTTACATGGTATTGCATACCTCCATTTCTTTTCTACGCTTTATTCCTTTAGTCTCAACAATTTTGACTGGAACAGCTGACATCTGACTCTAGATACATGAAATAAAATCATATTAATTATTATAAAAAAGCAATATCTGATATTTGCATTTTAAATGGTCATAACTTGTTTTTTTCCCTTTCTGTGCAATGCAAATTATAGAGCAAGTGGACAAAATGGTAATTTTGCTTTGACCTCCGGTTGAGCTTCATGCAGTATCAAGTACATACTCACACCAACAACTTCAACTTTGTAGTATATATTTGTTAAATCATAATTCCCTTTTTGAAGAAGTGGTTTCCAACCAATGACCATTACCAATCCATTAAATGACCCAAATGAATAAATGGTACAGGCATTAGTGGAATTGTAATTGTGAGAACTGTTTTATGACTGGATGTGAAATTTCAAAGTTTTGCGGATAGGCAACACGTTTTTCCAGCAGAACTTGCTGACTATTAATCAGAAGTGGGGAGACTTGTTGACCTTTTCAGCCAATTCCTCAAGTTTGGATGACAAGCTAATATAAACATCCTACTGCGATTCCAGGTAAGTCTCAGGTAAGTGAAAAGTCCAGGTAAGATATTTATCACTTTATGGATGAAAAAGAATGGAGCATTTCATCATGTGAAGTGCTCAAATAGTGCATTTACAGATTGTACATACTAGGGTTTATGTGGATCGTTGATGCCATAAGGGTTCAATCTTTGAGGTCCTGGACACTTAAGAGACTTGTCAAAGATTCTGTACCCTCTCCAATTGGTCTTGTAGTAATTCAGCCACACACTGTTTTCCCATCACCAACATCCTTTATTGTGCACCAAGGGAAAAGGTGGCTCCGACGGCTTAGTCAGGTAATCTTCACCTCGGGTCACAGGCTTAAAGACTCCTGCGACTGCTTCTCATTGGGCAAGCCTCCACTTGCTCAATCAGGCAGTTTGTACTCCACGGCCCATAGGTAGATCTATTAATGATTACCTGTGGCCTTCATGGTCATCATGACCTCCCCACTTAGGCCTGCGTCTCTCCCAGCACCCCCATTTCGAAGAGGTCCTTTCCGTCACTTGCCGCTTGGCGGAGGTGCATCAGGCAGTATAAACCTTCTCTTCCGGAGGGTTGCAGGGTTGCAGGGTTACTGAAGCAGGTTCCTCCTCAGGTTGCACTTCAGCCCGGAGGCCCACTTCTTCAGCCTCCATCTCTGAATCCGTACCTTTGCTATCTCAGTGGGCCAACGCGAAGGCAGCTTCAAGCCGAGGGCTGGCACTGGCAACGGCTATCTCCACGGCCAGTGGCAGGGTGGCTCAGGCAAGGACTCCCTGGTTCTGAAATGGTCTAAGTGCTTCTTCATGGTTTTACCTTGAAACTTGACCTTGTTAGATACTGGTCAGAGGTACAGACCGGAGGTTCTGTGGTCGGGACAGAGACTCCTGCATGGTTTATTGCCTCCCAGGTGCCAAACTCAGCGATGTCTCTGATCGCGTGCACAGCGTTCTAAAGTGGGAAGGTGATCAGCCAGATGTCGTGGTACACGTCGGTACCAATGACGTGGGAAGGAAGAGTGAGGAGGTCCTAAAGAGTGAGTACAAAGAGCTTGGAAGGAAGTTAAAAAGCAGGACCCCGAGGGTAGTAATCTCAGGATTGCTACCTGAGCCACATGCCAGTGAGGGCAGGGGTAGGATGCTTGGGCGGATGAACACATGGCTGAGGAACTGGTGCAGGGGGCAGGGTTTCCAATTCTTGGATCATTGGGACCTCTTCTGGGGCAGGTGGGACCTGTACAAGAGAGATGGGTTACACCTAAACTACAAGGGGACCAATATACTTGCAGGGAGATTTGCTAGTGTTATTGGGGAGCGTTTAAACTAGATTTGTAGGGGGATGGGAACCAGAGTGCCAGAGCAGATAGTGGAGCAGGGGTAAAAAGACAGGTTAGTTCAAGCAAAATCACAAATGGAAGGGTAGAGTGTGGTGGAAATAATTTTTTGAGGTGTGTCTATTTCAATGCCAGGAGTATTGTTGGGAAGGCAGATGAGCTGAAGGCGTGGATAGACACATGGAAATATGACATTATAGCCATTAGTGAAACTTGGCTACAGGAGGGGCAGGACTGGCAGCTCAATGTTCCAGGGTTCCAATGTTTCAGGCGGGATAGAGGCAGAGGGATAAAAGGTGGGGGGGTGGCATTGTTGGTCAGGGAAAATGTTACAGCTGTACTCAGGCAGGATAGATTAGGGAGCTTGTCTACAGAGGCCCTACGGGTGGAGCTGAGAAACAGGAAAGGTAGGACCACATTAATGGGCTTGTATTATAGACCACCCAATAGTCAGCGAGAATTGGAGGAGCAAATCAGCGGAGAGATAGCTGACAACTGCAAGAAACACAAAGTTGTGATAGTAGGGGATTTTAATTTTCCACATATAGATTGGGACTCGCATACTGTTAAAGGTTTAGATGGGGTAGAGTTTGTAAAATGTGTTCAGGAGAATTTTCTACATCAGTATATAGAGGTGCCAACTAAAGAGGATGCGATATTGGATCTCCTATTAGGAAATTAGGGCAGGTGATGGATGTGAGTGTGAGGGAACACTTTGGATCCAGTGATCATAATGCCATTAGTTTCAACCTGATCGTGGATAAGGATAGATCTGGTCCTCGGGTTGAAGTTCTGAACTGGAAAAAGGCCAAATTTGATTAAATGAGAAGGGATCTGGGAAGTGTGGATTGGCACAGGCTGTTCTCTGGTAAGGATGTAAATGGAAAGTGGGAGGCCTTCAAAGGAGAAATTTTGAGAGTGCAGAGTTTGTATGTTCCTATCAGGATTAAAGGCAAAGTAAATAGGAATAAGGAACCTTGGTTCTCGAGGGAGATTGTAACACTGATTAAGAGGAAGAGAGAGTTGTATGAAATGTACAGGCAGCAAGGAACACATCAGATGCTCGAGGAGTATAAAAAGTGCAAGAAGCTACTTAAGAGGGAAATCAGGAGGGCTAAAAGAAGACATGAGGTTGCTTTGGCAGACAGAGTGAAGGAAAATCCAAAGAGCTTCTATAGGTATGTTAGGAGCAAAAGGATAGTGAGGGATAAAATTGGTCCTCTTGAAGACCAGAGTGGTAGACTGTGTATGGAACCAAAAGAGATGGGGGAGATACTAAATGGTTTTTTTGCATCCATATTTACTGAGGAAACGGGCATGGAGTCTACGGAAATAGGGCAAACTGGTAGGGAGGCCATGGAACCTTTACAGATTAAAGGGGAGGAGGTGCTCACTGTCTTGAGGCAAATCAGAGTGGATAAATCCCCAGGACTGGACAGGGTATTCCCATGGACCTTGAGGGAAGCTAGTGTTGAACTTGCAGGGGCCCTGTCAGACATATTTAAAATGTCAGTATTCACGGGGGAGGTGCCGGATGATTGGAGGGTGGCTCATGTTGTTCCATTGTTTAAAAAAGGTTCCAAAAGCAATCCGGGAAATTATCAGCCAGTAAGTTTGACGTCGGTGGTGGGCAAGTTATTGGAAGGTGTGATAAGGGATAAGATCTACAAATATTTGGATAGACAGGGACTTATTAGGGAGAGTCAACGTGGCTTTGTGCGTGGTAGGTCATGTTTGACCAATCTATTAGAGTTTTTCGAGGAGGTTACCAGGAAAGTGGATGAAGGGAAGGCGGTGGATGTTGTCTACCTGGATTTCAGCAAGGCCTTTGACAAGGTCCCTCATGGGAGGTTAGTTAGGAAGGTTCAGTCGCTAGGTATACATGGGGAGGTAGTAAATTGGATTAGACACTGGCCCAATGGAAGAAGCCAGAGAGTGGTTGTGGAGGATTGCTTCTCTGAGTGGAGGCCTGTGACTAGTGGTGTGCCGCAGGGATCGGTGTTGGGTCCATTGTTGTTTGTCATCTATATCAATGATCTGGATGATAATGTGGTAAATTGGATCAGCAAGTTTGCTGATGATACAAAGATTGGAGGTGTAGTGGACAGTGAGGAAGGTTTTCAAAGCTTGCAGAGGGATTTGGACCAACTAGAAAAATGGGCTGAAAAATGGCAAATGGAATTTAACGCAGACAAGTGTGAGATATTGCACTTTGGAAGGACAAACCAAAGAAGAACGTACAGGGTAAATGGTAGGACTCTGAAGAGTGCAGTTGAACAGAGGGATCTGGGAATACAGGTACAGAATTCCCTAAAAGTGACGTCACAGGTGGATAGGGTCGTAAAGAGTGCCTTTGGTACATTGGCCTTTATAAATCGGAGTATCGAATATAAAAGTTGGAGTGTTATGGTAAGGTTATATAAGGCATTGGTGAGGCCGAATTTGGAGTATTGTGTACAGTTTTGGTCACCTAGTTACAGGAAGGATGTAAATAAGATTGAAAGAGTGCAGAGAAGGTTCACAAGGATGTTGCCGGGACTTGAGAAGCTGAGTTACAGAGAGAGATTGAATAGGTTGGGACTTTATTCCCTGGAGCGTAGAAGATTGAGGGGAGATTTGATAGAGGTGTATAAGATTTTGATGGGTATAGATAGAGTGAATGCAAGCAGGCTTTTTCCGCTGAGGCTAGGGGAGAAAAAACCAGAGGGCATGGGTTAAGGGTGAAAGGAGAAAAGTTTAAAGGGAATATTAGGGGGGGCTTCTTCACGCAGAGAGTGGTGGGAGTGTGGAATGAGCTGCCGGATAAAGTGGTAAATGCTTTTAACATTTAAGAAAAACTTGGACGGGTTCATGAATGAGAGGGGTGTGGAGGGATATGGTCCAAGTGCAGGTCAGTGGGACTAGGCATAAAATGGTTCGGCACAGACAAGAAGGGCCAAAAGGCCTGTTTCTGAGCTGTAATTTTCTATGGTTCTATGGTCTATTTTCTCCATGATCCCAGGGGCCCATCTGGGACCATCCCCGAAGTTCCCTACATGAACCAGATCAGCCATTGCAAAAGTTCTTTTTGTCTTTGAAGAAGCAAAGTTTCTTGTTTGATTTTCCTGTTGGGACGCCACCTTCCCTGCCAAGTTTGGGAATAATAGGCTTCACCTAGTTCGAAGCCGACATCCCATCAACAGCTCTGCTGGAGCAATACCAATTGTGGTGTGCAGTGTCGTTCTACAATTGAACAGAAATCGTGCCAATTTAGTCTCCATTGATGCTGCCGGTTGTTTCTTCATATCATTTTTGAAGGTTTGAACCGCCCATTCTGCCAGTCCATTTGATGACAGATGATAAGGTGCAGTTCGGATGTGTCGATTACCATTGGAGAAGTTCTGGAAAGTGCTGCTAGTGAAGCTGTGCCATTATTGGAAACGAAGACTTTCGGTATTCTGAATGTACTGAAGCTTTGCCACAATTGCTCGACCGTAACCTGAGTAGTCGTGGATTTGATTTATTATTGTCACATGTATTGGTACACAGTGAAAAGTATTGTTTCTCGCACGCTATACAAAGCACACTGTTCGTAGAGTACATTGGGGAGAAGGAAAGGAGAGAGTGCAGAATATATGTTACAGTCATAGCTAGAGTGTAGACAAATATCAACTTAAAATAAGGTAGGTCCATTCAAAAGTCTGATGGCAGCAGGGAAGAAGCTGTTCTTGAGTTGGTTAGTGTGTGATTTCGGATTTTTGTATCTTTTTCCTGACAAAAGAAGGTGGAAGAGAGTATGTCCAGGGTGCATAGCTTTTGATTATGCTGGCTGCTTTTCCAAGAGAGTGGGAAGTATAGACAGTCAATGGGTTGGAGACTGGTTTGCGTGATGGACTGAGCTACGTTCACAATCATTTGTAGTTTCTTGTGGTCTTGGTCAGAGCAGGAGCCATAGCAAGCTGTGGTCCAGAAAGGATGCTTTCTATGGTGCATCTGTAAAAATTGGTGAGAGTTGTAGCAGACATGCCGAATTTCCTTAGCCTCCTGAGAAAGTAGGCGTTGGTGGGCTTTCTTAACTATAGCGTCAGCTTGGTGGGACCAGGACAGGTTGTTGATCTGGACACCTAGAAACTTGAAGCTCTTGATCATTTCCACTTCATCCCCATTGATGTAGGGATGGGAATTTCCTCCACTACGCTTCCTGCATTTGATGACTATCTCCTTCGTTTTACTGACATTGAGGGAGAGATTATTGTCGTTGCAGCATTTCACCAGATTCTCAATCTCTTTCCTGTACTCCAACTCATCATTGTTTGAGATCCAACCCACTACATTGGTGTCATCAGTAAACATGAAAATAGAGTTGGAGAGGAATTTGGCCACACAGTCATAAGTGTATAAGGAGTATAGTAAGGGGCTGAGGACACAGTCTTGCAGGGCAACAGCGTTGAGGATAATTATGGAAGAAGTGTCTTTGTCTATCTTTATTGATTGTGGTCTGTGGGTTAGGACGTTTAGGATCCAGTCGCAGAGGGAGAAGCCGAGCCCTAAGCCATAGAGTTTGGAGATGAGTTTTGAAGAAATAATGATGTTGAAGGCTGAGCTGTAGTCAGTAGGAGTCTGACATAAGAGCACATGCAAGTGCATATCCACCATGATTAAAAACATAGAATCATAAAGGAACCTGCAAGGTCCACATGTACATGCATCCATGGCCTACCAGGCCATTCCCATGGGTGTAAGGAGGCTGAGGGTGGGAGTTTTTGATTTTCCTGGCACAGGTCACATTGCTTTACCAAGTCTGTGATGCCAAAATCAAGACCGGGCCACAAGACGTAACTCCAGGCCACATCTTCATTTTTGATTCTCCCGGGTGGTCATTATGTGGTTCTATTAATATTGGACGTTGTCCTGCGGGACAGAACAATTACTCGGAACTCCCAAAGAATTATCTCATCCTCACGCTAAGTTCAGATTTCTTAAGGAAATAAGGTTTCGTTTCTTCGAAGGATCATCCTTGGAAGCCACCATGTATGATCACGAGTCTAATTTTGGATATGGTTGGGTCTTCCTGGGTCCAGGCTTTAATCTGCCTTGCTGACACTGGCAAGGTCTCCAAAAATTTCAGAGTCATCAAAGTTCAGTGTATTGGGCCCAGTCTTCCCCACAAGTGTCATGAGTCTCAAGTTTCCCAAAGGTTGGCATAATAGCTTTTTCTTACCGGAGAAATTATTGATGTTTGGAGGTTGTCTGGAGGGAAAGATGAAAGAAAAATAAACTTTTTTTCCTGCTCGTCGCCAATGTAGTAATTCAGCCACATGTCGATTTCCCATCACTAACACCCTTTATTGTACACCAAAGGAAAATGCAGTCAGGTAATCTTCCCCTTTGGGACCAGTCTGGATGAAGTTACAGGCTTAAGTACCCCCACTGGCTACTTCCCATTGGGCAAGCCTCCGCTCGCTCAATAAAGTAGCACGTACTCCACGAAGCCCATGGGTAGATCTATTAATGATTCTCCATGGCCTTTGTGGTCGTCATAACAGGTGACCTTCTTTGTAAAAGTGCACAAACTAATTGATTCAGTATTATGGGAAAAGCCAAAGATATCTACTCTTAAAGTTGTTGGTTGAATGCTATTTATTATCTGCAACAGCTGCCTATTCCTCATGAAAGTCTGATCAGACGGAATTGTTTTGCACAGAGACGGAACAAAACAAGGAAATAATCAATAAAATATGTTCAGGACAGAAATGTCACCAGCTAAAAGTATATTGAATTTCATCCAAAGCTGCTACTGCGTGTTGAACAGTGATACAACCAACTTATTTTGACAAAGTACCCAGAGAGTCGCCGGAAGACATGAAGTTCAGCATGGAATTTTAATTTAATAGATATTCCATTTTTATTTAACACATGACTGCATATAGCTCTGCCTCATTATTACTGCAAATCAAGCATGTAGTGTGGAGCTTCACATAACTGGAGTTTAAATAGCTGAAATAAAAATCTCATGATTGTCTGAGGATATGGAGACAGTGGCTGGAATTTTACTGTGCTGCCTGTCACAGGAATCGGAGCGGGCGAGAGGCAGACCATGGAAAGGTCCGCTGACCTCGGGCGGGAATTTACAGTTTCAGGATGAACTAGGCCGTAAAATCCCACCCATTAGGTTTTTCCAATTACTTTCATCATCAGCAGCAGATAGAACTCACAATACCTCAGAACTCAATGGCACCTTCACAGAGATATGCCTCAAAATCTTCATAAAAACATGAATGAAAATGGATTGTGAGCCAAAGAAAGTGGTATGAGGACTAACCAAAAGCTTAAAGAAAGGGGTTTGGTTTGGAGGGAAGGTTATTAAAAGGAGGGGGATGACGAGGTGGTTCAAACACCTGGAGCTTAGAGAGATCAAAGCACAGCCGCCAAATCATGTGGAAAAGATCAGGGTGTTGCACAGGAGAATAGACCTAGAAGTCACAGTTCAGAGTTCTGATGGTGGGTCATTAACGTGAAATATAAACTCTTCTTCCCCTCTCCACAGATGCTGCCAAACCTGCTGAATGTTTCCTGCCTTTATTTTGGAATGCCTGGAGAGGGTGGCGGCTGTAAGAGATTGCAGAGATCATCAAATTATTGAATGATTACAGCGCAAGAGAGGCCATTCAGCCCATCTGCAAAAGCAACCTGTCTAGTCGCAGCCCATAAATATAGCCCTGCCAACCATTTCTCTTCAGACAGTTACACAATTTAGTGAGCGATCAAGCCAGGGGAGAGTTTAAACATAAGGATTAAAGTTTTACATTTGAGATATTGAAGGACCAAAATGGCTCAAGAAGCAATCCAAACCGACATCCATGTCCTCTTGTCCAGTTGTGCAGTGGACAAAACATTGTCACCTTTATACCTACCATCCAAAGGACTGCAAGACCCTCTTTCTCCCTGTATATATTCCTTTTTTTTGGTTTCAGTTTTTAAAGGGACCCATTAAAAATTAACAATCAACGAAGCAACCCTATTTTCCCAGCTTGCCGCCAGCTTGAAGAGCCTCGACAGTTGGCGCCAAAAGCGCGAACAACCGCGCAAGCTCAGCAGCAGCAGCGCATGCGCCCGCTCCGCCTGGCCGCGCGGGAATTCAAACCTAACCGTAACCGCGCGCGCAAGGGCAGGGCAACCCGCATGCGCAGCGATAATACCCGCATGCGCAGCGCTAAAATCCGCCCCGCACAAACCACCACCCTGCCCCGCCCGGCTAACCCCGCCCGTCCACCTACAATCCCCGCCCCTCCACCTGCAAACCCCGCCCCTCCACCTGCAAACCCCACCCCTCCACCTGCAAACCCTGCCCCTCCACCTGCAAACTCCGCCCCTCCACCTGCAAACCCCACCCCTCCACCTGCAAACCCTGCCCCTCCACCTGCAAACTCCGCCCCTCCACCTGCAAACCCCACCCCTCCACTTGCCAACCCCGCCCCTCCACCTGCAAACTCCGCCCCTCCACCTGCAAACCCCACCCCTCCACCTGCAAACCCCACCCCTCCACCTGCAAACCCTGCCCCTCCACCTGCAAACTCCGCCCCTCCACCTGCAAACCCCACCCCTCCACCTGCAAACTCCACCCCTCCACCTGCAAACCCCACCCCTCCACTTGCCAACCCCGCCCCTCCACCTGCAAACTCCGCCCCTCCACCTGCAAACCCCACCCCTCCACCTGCAAACCACGCCCCTCCACCTGCCAACCCTGCCCCCACCTGCAAACCCCGCCCCTCCACCTGCAAACCCCGCCCCTCCACCTGCAAATCCCGCCCCTCCACCTGCAAATCCCGCCCCTCCACCTGCAAACCCCGCCCCTCCACCTGCAAACCCCACCCCTCCACCTGCAAATCCCGCCCCTCCACCTGCAAATCCCACCCCTCCACCTGCAAATCCCGCCCCTCCACCTGCAAACCCTGCCCCTCCACCTGCAAACCCCACCCCTCCACCTGCCAACCCCGCCCCTCCACCTGCCAACCCCGCCCCTCCACCTGCCAACCCTGCCCCTCCACCTGCCAACCCCGCCCCTCCACCTGCCAACCACGGTCCTACTCCTCTGCAGGACTCCTGTTTCTGGAATGGGTGCCATCTTGCAATGGCACTTATCGGTTTGAACTAATATTAACTAGATTCATCTGCATGGCTTTTGCGTCTTATTTTGCTCTTTATATATGGAATCGTAGAATCCCTACCGTGCAGAGGGAGGCCAAGGCACAATGGTTAGCACTGCTGCCTCCACAGCGCCAGGAACCCCGATTTGATTCCTGTCTGTGCAGAGTTTGCACATTCTCCCCGTGTCTGCGTGGGTTTCCTCAGGGTGCTCCGGTTTCCTCCCACAGTCTGAAAAACGTGTTGGTTAGGTGCATTGGCCATGCTAAATTCTCCCTCAGTAACTAGGGGATTTTCACAGTAACTTCATTGCAGTGTTAATGTAAGCCTACTTCTGACACTAATAAATAAACTTTAAACATTCAGCACATCGAGTCTGCAACGACAACAATCCCACCTAGGCCCTATCCCCATAGCCCTATTTAATTACTTGCATATCTTTATATATATGTATATATATATATATACTTATATCATCTTCCTGATTCACCTCAAGTATTAGTATAATGTTCTTTCTATATCTTACATAATGTGATTTAATTAAGATGTTGATATATTTCTCTTTCTACACCATTTGTGTTTGAAAAGTGTTAGCATTGGAATCCTAACTCACAGACCACAATCATTAAGGATAGGCAATAACACCTCCTCCACGATCATCCTCAACACCGGTGGCCCACAAGGCTGTGTTCTTAGCCCCCTACTATACTTATATACCTATGACTGTGGCCAAATTCCCCTCCAATTCCATTTTCAAGTTTGCTGACGACACCACCCTAGTGGGTCGGATCTCAAATAATGATGAGACAGAGTACAGGAATGAGAGAGACAATCTGGTGAACTGATGCGGCAACAATAATCTCTCCCTCAATGTCAACAAAACGAAGGAGATTGTCACTGACTTCAGGAAGTGTAAAGGAGAACATGCCCCTGTCTACATCAACGGGGACGAAGTAGAAAGGGTCGAGAGCTTCAGGTTTTTAGGTGTCCAGATCACCAACAACCTGTCCTGGTCCCTCCATGCCCACACTATAGTTAAGAAAGCCTACCAATGCCTCTACTTTCTCAGAAGACTAAGGAAATTTGGCATGTCAGCTACGACTCTCACCATCTTTTACAGATGTCCGTAGAAAGCATTCTTTCTGGTTGTATCACAGCTTGGTATGGCTCCTGTTCTGCCCAAGACCGCAAGGAACTACAAAAAATTGTCAATGTAGCCCAATCCATCACGCAAACCAGCCTCCCATCCACTGACTCTGTCTACACTTCCCGCTGCCTCGGCAAAGCAGCCAGCATAATTAAGGACCCCACACACCTGAGACATTCTCTCTTCCACCTTCTTCCTTCAGGAAAAAGATACAAAAGTCTGAGGTCACGTACCAACCGACTCAAGAACAGCTTCTTCTCTGATGCTGTCAGACTTTTGAATGGGCTTACCTTGCATTAAGTTGATCTTTCTCTACACCCTAGCTATGACTGTAACACTACATTCTGCACTCTCGTTTCCTTCTCGATGAATGGTATGTTCTTTCTGTACAGCACGCAAGAAACAATACTTTTCACTGTATGTTAATACGTGTGACAATAACAAATCAAATCAAAATCTATATTTTCACTTCATCGAATCCCTATAGTGCAGAAGGAGGCCCATGAAGTCTGCACTGACCACAATCCAACCCAGGCCCTATTCCTGTAACCCCACACATTTACCCTGCTAATCCCCCTGACACTAGGGTCAATTTAGTATGGCCAATCCACCTAACTCGCACATCAACACTTGAAAAGTGCTGGTGTGGTTCCCTCTGGGGATGGCTGCAGCTCACCATCAGCTTATCAAGTGCAACTGAAGATGGCAATGAATGCTGGCCTAGCCAATGACGCCCCCATCCTGTAAATTAATTTTTAAAAACCCTGGACTAGTTGACAGGCGGGAGGGATGGTGGGCTGCAGTCTGTAACATTAGGTGACGTCATGAGCAACCACTTCCAATGCCTACCCACTCACCCTGTGCAATTTTACCAACAGCGGGATGGTATTGGTAAGTCCGCCCACCCGTAGGTCAATTGAGGCCTTAAGTGACAAATTAATAGCCACTTAGGGGCCTCCTCTTGCCATTACTGGGATTTAACCCCACAGCAGGAAAGGTCCATATCATGTATGCAGCCCGACATGTTTCATTGTTCAGGCTAGTGGCCAGTCAAGTGGTGCGGTGGGGAAGGGAGATACCTCCTTTAATGTCCCATGTGCTCATTGGTAGTGCCCACCCCAAGGTCTTTCCATGCCCATTTTTTTCCCATCCAACTCCACCCCCTGAGGCTGCCCACCAGAACCTGTTGAGACCCCAGACTTACCTTAAAGTCCTGGCTCCATCACACCGGATCTTCATCGTGACTGGATGCTGTCCCAACAGTGGCCACCATTCCCAGTGGCATTGGTGTGACCAGAGAGCTACCAGACAACTCTCGAAGATAGGTGTAGCAGTCCTGGCTCAAGCCAACTGATGGCCTGTCGGCTATTAAATAGCTGCAGAGTGAGATGGCCAAATGAAGGCAAGTGTGTCTCCATCAATTATGCCAATAAATTTTGACTCTATGTGTTATATAACACTTCTGAAGTGTTGTTGTGCTGTACACAGCATCTACAACAAGCAAAGATGTGATTGAATTTATTTGTTGATGTGTAATCACATTGCATCTGTTATCAAACATTTCATTTGTTCTTGGAGGTTAAAGCACTCAAGTGCATATCCAACTGCTTTTTTGTAAAATGCAGATGTTTCTTCCTCTCTTTCAGGCATAGAGTTGCAGACCTCTCACTTCTGGGTGAAATGATTTCTCCAACTCCCCTCCAATACTTCTACCAATTACTTTAAATCTATCACCACTGCTTATTGACTTCTCCTGAGGAAATTAGGTCTGTTCTATCCACTCTGACTAGGCCACCATAATTTACCACACTTCAATAACATTTCATCTCAACCTCCTCTGTTCCAAAGAACACACACTAAGAAGTCTCACAACACCAGGTTAAAGTCCAACAGGTTTATTTGGTAGCAAAAGCCACTAGCTTTCGGAGTGCTGCTCCTTCGTCAGGTAAGTCACTGGGTAAACTGGGGTTGTTCTCCCTGGAAAGACGGAGGATGAGGGGAGACTTAATAGAGGTGTATAAAATTATGAAAGGCATAGATAGGGTGAACGGTGGGAAGCTTTTCCCCAGGTCGGTGGTGACGTTCACGAGGGGTCATAGGTTCAAGGTGAAGGGGGGGAGGTTTAACACAGATATCAGAAGGACATATTTTACACAGAGGGTGGTGGGGGCCTGGAATGCGCTGCCAAGCAAGGTGGTGGAGGCGGACACACTGGGAACGTTTAAGACTTATCTAGATAGCCATATGAACGGAGTGGGAATGGAGGGATACAAAAGAATGGTCCAGTTTGGACCAGGGAGCGGCATGGGCTTGGAGGGCCGAAGGGCCTGTTCCTGTGCTGTATTGTTCTTTGTTCTTGTTCTTGTTCTTACTGTGTTTACCCCAGTCCAACACTGGCATCTTCACATCATGACTACCAAAGAACACAACCACAGCTTACACAATCTTCCCTCACAGCAGGACTTACCCAAGCCTGGCAACAGCTTGTAAATCTTCTCTGCACTGTCTCTCTCTCATGTGATCACATCCTTCCTGTAAAGTGGAGACCAGTACTGTACAGTGCTTTAACTCGTGTTTTATAAAGTTCTAGAACAATCCGCCTGCTCTTAAACTCTATGCCTCAGCCTCCCATCTATTGACTCTGTCTACACTTCCCGCTGCCTCGGCAAAGCAGTCAGCATAATTAAGGACCCCAAGCACCCCGGACATTCTCTCTTCCACCTTCTTCCGTCGGGAAAAAGATACAAAAGTCTGAGGCCACGTACCAACCGACTCAAGAACAGCTTCTTCTCTGCTGCTGTCAGACTTTTGAATGGACCTACCTTGCATTGAGTTGATCTTTCTCTACACCCTAGCTATGACTGTAACGCTATATTCTGCACTCTCTTGTTTCCTTCTCTATGAACAGTATGCTTTGTCTGTATAGCATGCAAGAAACAATACTTTTCACTGTATGTTAATACATGTGACAATAATAAATCAAATCAAATAATGTTAGCGTAGAACTTCCAAGCGGCAATTACAGTTGGATTGTCACTGCACTCCCTATCGTTTACCTAAGGTTGGGAGCTGCACATTTCTCACTTGAACAGGAAAGTTGGCTTTTAATTCTCATATCCTGGGCCTGGTAAGAAATATAATAGCCAGCAGCTCCAGGGTTCTTCCAGTGCAATGCAGCAGAGTGGGGGAAAAGTGAAGCCACACACCCTTTTTGCGACACTAACAGCCAACATAAAAGATAGAAGCAGGAGGAGGCCATTTGGCCCTTCGAGCCTGCTTTGCCATTCATCACAATCATGGCTGATGGTCCAACTCAATAGCCTAATCCTGCTTTCTCCCCATAACCTTTGATCCCATTCGCCCCAATAAAGCAGGTTAGTTCAAAGGACCAGCCACTTTGACTGGTGAGAAGGCAAGTGGATAGTGTGGGTTAGGGGTTCAGGGGTAATGGGGGTCGAGTAGCCGGGGGAGGGGGGAAAGGATTTGATGGTTGAGGGTGGGGTGGAGTTGGGAGTTGAGAGGAGATTACGGAGTCTGGACAGGAGGGAGTCGGGGGATGGGGTACTTGGGGCGAAGTGGGGGAAGGAGGGAAGTGCATCTCCAATCCCCACCGGAGTTCAAAAGTTCCAGGCCGAAAAATATAAAAGTATTCCTTATGCCTTCCTAATCACCTCAGCTACCTATGCTGCTATATTGAGGGATCTGTGGACAAGCACTCCAATACTTCTCAGGAATTGACTACAAAAGCAGGGAGGTCATATTGAGTTGTATAGAACTTCGGTGAGGCCACAGCTGGAACACTGTGTGCAGTTCTGGTCGCCACATTATAGGAAGGATGTGATTGCACTGGAGGGGGTGCAGAGGAGATTCACCAGGATGCTGCCTGGGATGGAGCATTTAAGTTATGAAGAGAGGTTGGGTAGACTTGGGTTGTTTTTGTTGGAGCAGAGAAGACTGAGGGGTGACCTGGTCGAGGTGTTCAAGATTATGAGGGACATGGACAGAGTGGATAAGGAGTAGCTAACTGTTCCCCTTGGTTGAAGGGTCAGTCACGAGGGGACATAGGCTCAAGGTGAGGGGCAGGAGGTTTAGGGGGGATATGAGGAAAAACCTTTTTACTCAGATGATGACGGTCTGGAATGCACTGCCTGGGAGGGTGGTAGAAGCGGGCTGTCTCACGTCCTTTAAAAAGTATCTGGATGAGCACTTGGCACATCATAACATTCAGGGCTATGGGCCAAGTTCTGGTAGATAGGATTAGGTGGAAGTTCAGGTGTTCCTAATGTGTCGGTGTGGACTTGATGGGCTGAAGGGCCTCTTCTGTACTGCATAATTCTATGATCATTCTGTATTCCCTTGCTTTGTTCCATTACCTCATACATCAGAAACTTCAGCAAACTACTTGACAGCATCACAGCCAAAGCTCAATCCTATTTTGTTTAAGTGTGGAATTTGCTTGTCACGAACTCAGGATCATTGAAGGCAATTCTGAGGCCAATGTTGTTGACCTGAATAATCTCTGCTGACTCAACACAGAATGGGGTTGAAGCTGGGATCCACTCTGTTGTATATTTCACTACCTGACTGGCAATACAATTGGGATGAACAAGCATGCACATTTCCTATGTCTTTCATATCTTCCATTTGCAATGGGACGTTAAAAAAATACAGGATCAATAAATTTCATGTGTATTTAGGACCAATAATTCAGCATACAATATCCAGGAATTTGTGTATCAGAATTTAAAATGATGGTATTTCAGATTTGAATACAAAGACATAATAGCTTTTTTGATATGTAAAAATTTTCAATTTATTTCTTTCATGTAATTCCAAAATACATTAAAATCCATCATAAAAAAACACATTGATCAATGAGCACCTCAACATAGTCGTACCAGATGTAATGATTCATTAGAGAACGTGTACGTAAATTAAAAATGTGCAACTCACTCTTTCTCACGTCATTAAGACCATATAGGAGGGCAACATGCACATAATATCACAGCATTATCAATGTATTATAAAAACTGTTTTATAAACGTGAAAATCCAGGATTCAGTGGGGGTAGATTTTGACACTTGGACAATCAAGCAATCATTTACATGGCGAAGGGACACAGAGTGAATTTGCCACATAAACTCAACAGGAAAGCTACCAGGTGTCAGAATACCTTGCGATGCAGCTTCATTCATTGAAGCCTGAAAATCAGACAGGAGCTGCTAGCAGCTAAGCCAGTTGCTTAGGGGCCAGTTTGGGGGTTGGAGATTGGCTAGAATCATGATCGAGGAGGATGGGAGTCCCGGGTGACAGCAGCCCTGGATTTTATTTTTGAGCCCTGTAGCGGCAACAACTTCTGGAATAAAAACAGAAAATGGTGCAAAAACACAGCAGGTCTGACAGCATCTGCGGAGAGAGAACAGAGCCAACATGTCGGGCGGAATTTTACCGCACGTCCGCCCGAGTCTCGTACGATCCCGCCCGAGGCCAACGGAGAATGCCGTTCTCCAAGCCTCACCTGCCCCCGGAATCGGTGCGGGCGTGCCGGTAAAATTCCAGCCATCGAGTCTGGCTGACCCTTCGTCAGAGCAGCTCTGAAGTACCTTGTTCCTCCATAGGGCGAAGTGTAATAGTTGTGGTGGGAAAACCTGACACTCAAATCAGTGCAAGGGCATGAAGTTAGGGTAATTTCCCACTAAACATGTTCGAGTTGGATCAGGTAAGGATGGCAGATTTCCTTCCCTAAAGGTCATTAGTGAACCAAATAGGTTTTTACAACAATTGTTTCAGGGTCAACATTTGACTTTTAATTCCAGATTTTTATAGAACTCAAATTTCACCATTTGCAGTCATGGAATTTGAACCTGAGTCTCTAGAGGATTACTCCAGGTTTCTGGATTACTAGTCCAGTGACCGGACCAGTACACCACCGTTTTCCCTGGGAGCTCTACAGAGTTCCTTGACAACCCCAGTATTTCTGCATCAGATTTATGCTTTGCAGACACAAGAAAAAAACATAAATTAACTTGTAAAATGCACATTATATCTAACTTCCTATTACTGTAGGCAATGGTTTACTTATAGAAGCTGTTATGGTATGCTGTGATTCAATACTAAAGACATTTTCAACTGATTTCTTTAGCGACAAGTACGAATTTATACTGGACATAAGAACATATGAAATAGGACTAGGTCATACATCCCTCAGACATGCTCCTTCATTCATTAAGATCATGCCTGATCTTTTACTTCAACTTTACTTTTGCCCCCATCTCAAGATGCTCGATGTTCTAAAAGCTATCAAGCTCAGCTTTGAATAGACTCAACGACTGAACATTCACAGCCCTGTGGGATATAAAATTCCAAACATTCAGGTTGGCACAGTGGGTTAGTACTGCTGCCTCACTGCACTAGAGACCTGGGTTCGATTCCTGGCTTGGGTCACTGTCTGTGTAGAGTTTGCACATTCTCCCCGTGTCTGTGTGGGTTTCCTCCGGGTGCTTCGGTTTTCTCCCACAGTCCAAAGATATGCAGGTTATGTGGATTGGCCATGCTAAATTGCCCCTTAGTGTCAGGGAGACGAGCTGGGGTAAATGTATGGTGATAGGGCCTGGGTGGGATTGTGGTTGGTGCAGACTCGATGGGCCAAATGGCCTCGATCTGCAGTGTAGAATGCTTCAATCATCTTCGTGAAGAATTTTCTTCTTCATCTCAGTTTTATATAGCCAATGGAATACTACAACCAGTTCGAGACTCGCCAGCGAATGGAAACAACCTATCAGCATTTATCCTGACAAGTCCTCTTCAACAATCCTTGTTTTGCTAATGATTTTAAACTGAATTTATTCGTCATTATGTTATCAAATTTGAGACCTGCCACATGACTAACTGCAGTCACTATCTTTGTATTTGGCATTTAGGATGAGCAGATAATACTCAACTCTGTTTTAGCATTAAAATAAATGGGTAGCGCCACTATAAATCATTCATATCTGATGTGTTCAGGATGAATGGAGTGCTGACACTTATGAAAGAATGACAGTAAGTTCAAAGGGTGTACTATCACATACAGAATGTATACTGAAGACAGTAAGTGGCAGCAGCTAACTTCAAAGTCGCTTTTAAAAGGTGATTTTACAGTGCTGATATAGAACATAGAACATAGAACATTACAGCGCAGAACAGGCCCTTCGGCCCACGATGTTGCACCGACCAGTTAAAAAAAAAAACTGTGACCCTCCAACCTAAACCAATTTCTTTTCGTCCATGAACCTATCTACGGATCTCTTAAACGCCCCCAAACTAGGCGCATTTACTACTGATGCTGGCAGGGCATTCCAATCCCTCACCACCCTCTGGGTAAAGAACCTACCCCTGACATCGGTTCTATAACTACCCCCCCTCAATTTAAAGCCATGCCCCCTCGTGCTGGATTTCTCCATCAGAGGAAAAAGGCTATCACTATCCACCCTATCTAAACCTCTAATCATCTTATATGTTTCAATAAGATCCCCTCTTAGCCGCCGCCTTTCCAGCGAAAACAATCCCAAATCCCTCAGCCTCTCCTCATAGGATCTCCCCTCCATACCAGGCAACATCCTGGTAAACCTCCTCTGCACCCTCTCCAAAGCCTCCACATCCTTCCTGTAATGTGGGGACCAGAACTGCACACAGTACTCCAAGTGCGGCCGCACCAGAGTTGTGTACAGTTGCAACATAACGCTACGACTCCTAAATTCAATCCCCCTACCAATAAACGCCAAGACACCATATGCCTTCTTAACAACCTTATCTACTTGATTCCCAACTTTCAGGGATCTATGCACACATACACCTAGATCCCTCTGCTCCTCCACACTATTCAAAGTCCTCCCGTTAGCCCTATACTCAACACATCTGTTATTCCTACCAAAGTGAATTACCTCACACTTCTCCGCATTAAACTCCATCCGCCACCTCTCGGCCCAACTTTGCAACCTGTCTAAGTCTTCCTGCAAACTACGACACCCTTCCTCACTGTCTACCACACCACCGACTTTGGTGTCATCAGCAAATTTGCTAATCCACCCAACTATACCCTCATCCAGATCATTAATAAATATTACAAACAGCAGTGGCCCCAAAACAGATCCCTGAGGTACACCACTTGTAACCGCACTCCATGATGAATATTTACTATCAACCACCACCCTCTGTTTCCTATCCGCTAGCCAATTCCTGATCCAATTTCCTAGATCACCCCCAATCCCATACATCTGCATTTTCTGCAGAAGCCTACCATGGTGAACCTTATCAAACGCCTTACTAAAATCCATATATACCACGTCCACTGCCTTGCCCCCATCCACCTCCTTGGTCACTTTCTCAAAAAACTCAATAAGGTTAGTAAGGCACGACCTACCTGCCACAAAACCATGCTGACTATCACCTATCAATTCATTACTCTCCAAATAACTATAAATCCTATCCCTTATAATTTTTTCCAACATCTTGCCGACAACAGAAGTGAGACTCACCGGTCTATAATTCCCGGGGAAGTCTCTGTTCCCCTTCTTAAACAATGGGACAACATTCGCTAACCTCCAATCTTCTGGTACTATACCAGAGGCCAACGACGACCTGAAGATCAGAGCCAGAGGCTCTGCAATCACTTCTCTTGCCTCCCAGAGAATCCTTGGATAAATCCCATCCGGACCAGGGGATTGATCTATTTTCAGACCCTCCAGAATATCCTGCACATCCTCCTTATCAACTGTAATACTGTCTATTCTACTCCCTTGCAACCCAGTGTCCTCCTCAGCTATATTCATGTCCCCTTGCGTGAACACCGAAGAGAAATATTGGTTCAATGCTTCACCAATCTCCTCCGGTTCCACACATAACTTCCCTCTGCCATCTATAACTGGCCCTAAACTTGCCCTAACCAACCTTCTGTTCTTGACATACCTATAGAACGCCTTAGGATTCTCTTTAACCCTATCCGCCAAAGTCTTCTCATGTCCCCTTTTAGCCCTTCTAAGCTCGCTCTTCAACTCCCTCTTAGCCAATCTAAAGCTTTCTAGTGCACTACCCGAGTGCTCACGTCTCATCCGAACATAAGCCTCCTTTTTCTTTTTAACCAACAAAGAAACTTTTTTGGTGCACCACGGTTCCCTAGCCCTACCAATTCCTCCTTGCCTGACAGGGACATACCTATCACAGACTCGCAGTAGCTGCTCCTTGAAAAAACTCCACATGTCGGACGTTCCCAGTCCCTGTAATCTCCTAGTCCAACCTATGTTTCCTAATTCTCTCCTAATAGCCTCATAATTACCCTTCCCCCAGCTAAAACCACTGGCCCGAGGTTCATGCCTATCCCTTTCCATCACTAAGGTGAACGTAACCGAATTGTGGTCACTATCACCAAAATGCACACCAACTTCCAAGTCTAGCACCTGGTCTGGCTCATTTCCCAGCACCAGATCCAATATAGCCTCACCTCTAGTTGGCCTGTCTACATACTGAGTCAAAAAACCTTCCTGCACGCTTTGAACAAAAACTGACCCCTCTAACGAGCTAGAGCTATAACAATTCCAGTCAATATTAGTCAAGTTAAAATCCCCCATAACAATTGCCCGATTACTTTCACTCCTAAGCAGGATTGACTCCGCAATCCTTTCCTCAACCTCTCTAGAACTTTTAGGAGGTCTATAAAAGACTCCCAACAGGGTGACCTCTCCTCTCCTATTTCTAATCTCCGCCCATACTACCTCAACAGATAAGTCCTCATCAAACCTCCTCTCTGACACTGTGATACAATCTCTGACCAATAATGCTACCCCTCCCCCTCTTCTACCTCCTTCCCTACTTCGACTAAAACATTTGAACCCCGGGACCTGCAGCATCCATTCCTGCCCCTGCTCTATCCATGTCTCTGAAATAGCCACAACATCGAAGTCCCAGGTACTGATCCACGCTGCAAGTTCACCCACTTTATTGCGAATACTCCTGGCATTGAAGTATACACATTTCAAACCCTGCTCCACCCCACCTCTGCAATGCCGTGCATTGCAGTCCCCATCCATGCATCCCTCACTTTCAGCCCCACTACTCAGGATCCCTCAGGATATGACAAGGGCATTGGTACCTTCTCTGACCAGAGTCTGACCAGAGTCAGCATTGAGGATGATGTGTGCCAAGAAGTTGTCACTGACATTACCAGTTTTTAAAAATATAATTGCAGTGGATATCATCTAAAGTGTATCAGATTATGACCTTGTAACTTGCTTTTATGTTTCACTTATTGTCTGTATGACCAAGTGGTATATTTGAAATTTGAGACAGACTAATATAATGTACCGAATAAATTCATCGGACTGCTGGATTGACATAGGACTTTATGAAATTGGAGAATTGTATACTGGTTACAATCAGAGCTCCAATGATTTTATCATGGAATATGTTTGTGGCATCTTTCCATTGCCTGAACATTACTCCACACCATCATCAAGCAACTAATTCATTGCAAGGTTAAATATTTTCCAGAAAACTAAACTAATAGCATTTAATGAATTGTCCCCATTGTAGTAATTTTCTTCAGTTTTCTAATTCAAGCCTAAGGGAATCACTTACTGTTCATTTAAACTTGTTGCTCTTTACAATTAATGCGATCATAACATTTTCATCAGTCATTTAGTGACTAAAATTCAAGGCCCATATGGAATAACATCACAGATAACAAAGCCAGCTTCCTGGAAAGCTTTCTTTAACTCGATCTAGAAAGAAATTGGAAACCCATGTCAGCAACATAACAAATCCAATTTAAGCAGACTAAGTGAAGCGGAGTATTAGTGAACTGAGACGGCTGGGAGTTTGTGGAAAAACCAGCATAGTCAATGGGTTATGCTGATGTGAACTACTGAAATGCCTGCTAATCGCATAGGCATTTAGCTGTTGCCCTAAATGTGCGATTCATGCTCGCTTCCAAATTATTCTCAAAACAAAAAGACACTCAGTTCATTTATTTTCCAACTCCTAACTCCAACAACTGACCCACATCAATGCCCAGAGAATTATTTCCAACATACCAGGTTGTCAGGATCGAGACAGAGACCAATCACTGCTCCTCCACTGCCAGGAAGCTTTACTGCGGAACCAAACTGCCAAAAGTAACAGATACAGAGATCACAGTGGAGATTTTCCCCCTCAGTAATTACTGGACTACACATCAAATTTCAATAGAATCGCACTCAAAACCCAATTCAACAGGGAATAATTAACAGTTAATGAAATCAAAGGTGGATTTTGCACCTTAAAATTTTAGTCAGGGATTTGATTGGCTTAGAATCAATTTTGAAAAGGATGTTTTCTATTTCACTTGCTTTTAAACATCCCAAAATAGTCCATTATCATCCACTAAATCACCAGAAAGCACTCTGAAAGCCTAAACAACAGCAACTTGTGTGATTGTTGCACGTATAAGGCAGCTCTTCCACCTTTAATTATTCAGCCACATTTTAAAATCCATCGCCTTCAGTTTTCCTCACAGCATCATTTTTGAAATTTTAAAAGATCGTTGACCAAAATGACAACTATGTGACAACAATTAGTCCTTTCACTTCAACTTACTGTAAAATAATTGTGACTATGGCTGGAATTTTACCGCCTCTACCCGATTCTGGGACGGGCAAGGCTCGCAGAACGGCATTTTCTGTTGGCCTCGAGCTGAATCTTACGAGCCTCGGGCGGGCGAGGCGGTAAAATTCCGGCAAGTATCACTGGTTACTATGCAGCCGATTCTCTGTATTGTTTAATTGTTTGCAAAACTGCAATTCATGTACAACTATGATATACAAAAGAACAGGCAAAATACAGATTTAATTAGCCCGAAAATAAGTTATTTTGAAGAATACCTTTCTGCCAAGTTGCACCATCCTCAAATTTCCTTGGCCCAAACAAGCATCTGTGTATATCGACCTTCACCAACACAAAACATTCATACAGATATTTTGGAAATTAAAGTATCATTTAATCCCATAAAATTATAATTTTTCCTGATCAAAATTAAAAATGGAACTAATATTTCCTCCTTCAAATATTAATTATTTTATATCCTTTGCCTCTACGCTGAGCCAAGCAAGTTGCCCATTAGCTCCTGTCAGTGATAGCATATAAATAGGTTCTAGATGTGTGTGTGTTGTCCAGGAATGATCTTCATTACAGTTTTCCCTTCAAATCTGTGGGCAGATCATCTTATGTTCATTCTGCAGTTGCCGCAAATGGCACAGCAGATCAGAAACTTGTTCTGGTGAGTAAATCATCATGTCATACTTTACAGGATTTCAACACATTGCACCCATCTCTTTCTTTTTCTTTATTCTTTAATGGGATGGGGCATCACTGGCAAAGCCTGCTTTTGCTGCCCATCCCTAACTGAACTGGACATTTCAGAGGGCAGTTAAGAGTCAACCGCATTACTGAGAGTCAGGAGTCACGTGTATTTTTCCTTATCTCTGGGTTTTTTAATCATGGAGGATTTGCCCGAAAAACTTACAGATGCCCCTTCGATACGTCCAGACTCGCTCGGACCGTATCGACATAAATGTTTGAGGGGCAACACTTCTCCTCCTTCGTGACTGTAAGCACCCCCTACTAACCCGCGAAGCTCTGTGTCCCGAAGAGTCCCCTTAATCTGAGCTACACCCCTTTTATATACAGCAGCACAGAGAAAGGTGACATAGGTAGGTACATTACAACAATCCCTTGCAATATGCGGGGCGGCACGGTAGCACAGTGGTTAGCACTGCTGCCTCACAGCTCCAGGGTCCCGGGTTCGATTCCCAGCTTGGTCACTGTCTGTGTGGAGTTTGCACATTCTCCTCGTGTCTGCGTGGGTTTCCTCCGGGTGCTCCGGTTTCCTCCCACAGTCCAAAGATGTGCGGGTTAGGTTGATTGGCCAGGTTAAAAATTGCCCCTTAGAGTCCTGAGATGCGTAGGTTAGAGGGATTAGTGGGTAAATATGTGGGGGTTGGGCCTGGGTGGGATTGTGGTCGGTGCAGACTCGATGGGCCGAACGGCCTCCTTCTGCACTGTAGGGTTTCTATGATTCTATGTATGCCAGACCGCGTAAGGACATTAGGGAACCAGATGGGTCTTTACAACAATCAATGACAGTTTCATTACTGAGACAAGCTTTCAATTCCAGATGTATTCACTGAATTTAAACCCATGCTCCCAGAGCAATAGCCTGGACCTCTGGATTGCAAGTCCAGTGTCAGGACCAATATACCTCCATCTCCCCCTGAATGGTATTGCAGTGCTTAAACTAAGAGATGCTCTTTGTGTATGTTTATTAAACCGTGCTATTTAATATGAAATATACCATGTGATTCATAGAAATCCTACAGTACAGAAAGAGGCCATGTGGCCCATCGAGTATGCACCGACCACAATCCCACCCAGGCCCTACCCCCATATCTCTACATATTTACCCACTAACCCCTCTAACCTACGCATCCCAGGACACTAAGGGGCAATTTTAGCATGGCCAATCAACGTAACCTGCACATCTTTGGACTGTGGGAGGAAACCGGAGCACCCAGAGGAAACCCACGCAGACATGAGGAGAATGTGCAAACTCCACACAGACAGTGACCCAAGCCGGGAATCGAACCCGGGTCCCTGGAGCTGTGAAGCAGCAGTGCTAACCACTGTGCTACTGTGCACTATGGAAACAGCAACATTTTAAAAAACATGCAATAGACAGCAGAATCCATTTAATATGAAAGTAGCATTGTAACCTGAGGTAATTTAACCTAACTCACCAAGCAGGACTCACCTTGTTCAATATTGCTCTCCACTCACTTCAATGTGTAGGACCAGCACTGCACCTATCCCACCAGTTTCCTGACAAATGGTTGTTCTGCTCTTTAGAAAGTGAGTTGAAGCCAGCAAAACAATATCAGTTATGGGCGGTACGGTGGCACAGTGATTAGCACTGCTCCTTCACAGTGCCAGGCATGATTCCTATCTTGGGTCACTGTCTGTGTGGAGTCTGCACGTTATCCCAGTGTCTGCGTGGGTTTCCTCCGGGTGCTCCGGTTTCCTCCCACAGACCAAAAGACGTGCTGATTGGGTGCATTGGCCATGCTAAATTTCCCTCAGTGTGCCCGAACAGGCGCTGGAGTGTGGCGACTCGAAGATTTTCACAGTAACTTCATTGCAGTGTTAATGTTAGCCTACTTGTGACACTAATAAATAAACTTAAAAACTTAAAATTAAAACTTTAAACCCTCTCTTTCAAAGCCAGATAGAGACATTAGAAGATCTTACCTTCGTAGCTCAAAATTTTTGTTCATCAGCTCAGAAAGTTCATGCCAGTTCCTGGACTCCATGGCTACCCTATGCAAAGAAGAAAACATCCTTTAACTTGAGAGCAGCTTGTCTTTTCTGTGGGCATCAGTCTGGAAAGATGCTTTCATTGAATAATAAATCTTCTGGAGCTCTTGTTTTGAGCTCATTATCGGAAACAATCTGTTTGAACTAAAGAAGTTGTATTTTGCCAACATTCTGCAGTCTTCCCCACCCTTATATCCCTTCCTGTACATTCTGATCCCCCTTCCCAGTCTATTGTGCATCTCTCTCTACTCTGAAATCAAATGACCGATGCCACCCAACTGATCTTCCGTGGATTTCTTCTAGCACTTCCCCCACTGATTATCACGAGCTTTTCCAAACTCCACTCCCAAAAAGTCACATTTTAATATATTTTTTCAAACAATACTTTCCATCAGCTGTTTTCATTAAGAATTCAGTTCAGGTTTTCCAACTATCCTTTCAAAAAAGGCATCCATTCCACTTTTTTGATCAGGAATCCAGCACCAAGTTTTTCACATCTCCTTTCAGGCTTCTTTTGTCTTAAGTGCCTTTACACAAACTCCGAGATCCAGCCACCTAATTCCACAATTATTTCAAATAATGTCTTATAAACTATGGTAAGTTTTCACAAACCTTAGCACTAATGCAGATACATTTCTGGCCTTTCATGAGCCAACTTATTTTCAGCTATATCTTTGGATTTACTGAACAGTAGCTTGTTCTTGTTCCAATTTCCTCTATTCCTTTAACTTCAGACTTCTTGGAAAAGTCTCTTCATTTCTCTAGTTTCCTTACCTAGCTCTCCTTCAAGTGCCCTGGCACTGGCTTTCTCAACCATTACTCCACTTGTATGGCTTTTCTTTTAGCAGAGCTGAGAGATATGTTCCCTCTATAGCTGCCTGTACTCAACTGTTATGCAATCAGTTAATAATACTCAAATAGCCTTCCTACCCTAAAGGTGCCTCTGGTTACCAAGCAAATACTTAATACTTTTCCCAGTTTGTTCACTTTTCATGATGTAACCCTCTCCAAGCAGCACAGAAGTACAGTTTGTCTGCAGCATCTGTAAGGAGAGAAAAAAGAGCTGGTGTTTCGAGTCCAGATCAGCTGAACTCGAAATGTCAGCTCTTTTTTCTCTCCTTACAGATGCTGCCAGACCTGCTGAGATATTCCAGCATTTTCTCTTTTGGTTTCAGATTTTGTTTTTATTTAGAAGTACAGTTTGAACTGACTAAACTCCCACACATACAAACACCTTTGTCCAGCATGAATCTAACTAGAGTTTTACCCCTCTAACACAGAAGCACTAAATTGAACCCACTTAAATCCATAAATTATTTCTAATATTTAACAATACAAATATAAATCCCTTAAAAATATCTCTTTCTCCTGACAAGCAGTAAGGTGGGAAAAGTTAGTGGACAGATCTTATTTTCTACATTGAAGGCAGTATATTAATTCAAACTGTTGTTATTGTAATATCTTGGAGAAACATGTGTGGACTTTGGTTGTAACCCAGCTCCCAACATCTTATCCATGTGTTGGAGCTATGACTCTAACACTACATTCTGCACTCTCTCGTTTCCTTCTCTATGAACAATATATTTTGTCTGTATAGCGTGCAAGAGACAATACTTTTCACTGTATGTTAATACATGTGACAATAATAAATCAACTCAAATATAGTATAAATACGACTGACAAACCCCACTGCTGACAGATCTCTCTCTCTGCTGTTCCAGAATATTTCATTATATGGGAAAAGGATGTTCTGCATAAACTGCACACCTTTTATAACCTCATCACAGTGTTCAAATTATTGAATGTATCAACTTTGCAATACATGTCTCAAAATTTAAAAAAGATAGTACCATCAAACTAAAATACTCTCGAAGTATCATGCACACAGCAAAAGCACCGCACGGCCAATTTAGCATTAATTTTGCCAACACCAGAGGGTTGAAAAGTTTAATTGGAAATTGTTTGTTGCCACCCCCCTCTCCATTTATAGTTCACGGAGGAAATTTCTACCCAACAGCATTTAAGTTAACCAATAGACATTACTGCGTAGAATCTCCATACATAATTGCTAAAATTATGCAACTCTTCTCAAAGGTTCTTTACTTAGCCAGATCAGTGAGTTCCGCAAAGGTTTTCATTGCTGCCACAACATCAGAATCACCTGGAAATTAAAAAGAACTTACGGTAAATGAGAATTCATCAGCAAAAAAAAAAGTTAAAAATAGCACCAATGGTGAAATTGGTCCAAACTATGGAAGAGAACAAAATGTTCGGACACGGCTCGATGCTCCCCATTGCCCTCAGAATGGCCATCTGGGGTTAGTTCTGAGAAAAGGACAAGGGAGGCCAAATCCTCCTCTTTACAGGAGAGTAGGTAAATGAAAGAGCAAAGAGTCTTGGAATAGACCATGAGCACCTTAACAGCCCCAGTTATAGAGAATTGAAACTCTAATGTCGAAATGAATTTAAACAGCAGAATGGGGTTTCCTGGGAACTTTCACCAACTTTCACCAAACTCAGGGAGAATCCCTGAGAAAACCAGCCCTTTAGATACAGGGTAGCACGGTGGCACAGTGGTTAGCATCCTGCCTCACAGCGCCAGGGATCTGGGTTCAATTCCCGGCTTGGGTCAATGTCTGTGTGGAGTTTGCATGTTCTCACCATGTCTGTGTGGGCTTCCTCCGGGTGCTCCAGTTTCCTCCCACAGTCCAAAGATGTGCGGGTCAGGTGGATTGGCCATGCTAAATTGACCCTTAGTGTCAGGGGGACTAGCTAGGGTTAATTCATGGGGTTATGGGGATCGGGCATGAGTGGGATTGTGGTAGGTGCAGACTCGATGGGCCGAATGACCTCCTTCTGCACTGTAGGATTCTATGAGTTTCTATGACTTTATGTACTAAAGCTATTAAAGAGGATAGGTCAAAAAGATTCTCAAACGGGTGTGGATTCACTACAAGGACTCAAAAAGGGAGAAAAATATGGTAGCAAACATCTCTGTATATAAAGGGTAGGTGATTCATTAGCAGTTGTCTCACCCAGGCAACAAGGGCTTCTGGAGCTCCCCTTGAGGTGTTAAATTACTTTTCCAGAGTTCCTTTTTCCTAAGTTATTCCAATGTTTCTTCCCCCACCCCCTCCCCCTCCCCTTTCCTCCATTATTACAGCGACTTCAAAAGTAATGCATTAGCTATAAAGTACTTTGGGATGGCATGAAAAATGCTACATAAATGCAAGTCTTTCTTGCCAGTGGATTGCATGGGCTGAGAGGTTGAGGTGATGGTTTGTGGGAGCCAAGCCATGCCAGGACAAAATGTGCTTGACGTATCAGCACTAACCTTTCCCTGTTCTCTCTCATTTGTTTGTGCACAAGGACATCCTAATCATTCTTGGATGGACACATTTAAAGTTCTTCTCTTACAGTCCATTGCAGAAGCACAAGGTCTATCTTTGCTGGAACACCCTTTCAATGAAATCAAATAGCTTTAGGCATCTCTCAAACCATGCAATCTGTAATTGGAACAAACACTGAACATCTGAGGTGTAGCATTAGCACCTGCACATCGTAACATAGCTGTTTCCATAAGTAAATATAAGCTGGAACTACGCACCCAGCCTGATATCACATTCACTTGTGCATTTACAGGTGGAATTCTTTTTTATTTTATTCGTTCACGGGCTGTGGATGTAATTGGCAAATAACATTTGTTGCCCATCCCCAAATACCCTTGAACTGAGTGGCTTCCTTGGCCATTTCAGAGGAGCAGTTAAGGGTCACCAAATTGCTTTGGGTCTGGAGTCACATGTAGGCCAGATCAGATAAGGACAGCAGATTCCCTTCCCTAAAGGACATTAGTGAACCAGATGGGGTTTTTATGACAATCGATGGTAATTTCATGGCCACCATTACTAATACCATTCGAGACTATTTTTTATTCATTGAATTTAAATTCCACCTGCATTAACCTGGCCCTATGGATGACTGGCCCAGAGACAATACCATTATTAAAGTCATGCTGTATGTTATGGTGCTTGTGCCCAACAAAGCAAATAAAAACAGTAATTTTTTTGTCAGCATTGGTCTCGACTAACCAGTGAGCCATCTCTGTCTCACGTTGCTGTGTATTTTTCCAGAGTCACTTGGATCCCCCATATAAGCAAGCCAGAAGTGTGGTGCACAGTTTATATCCATGGTAATATAGCTTCCTAAAATCAAAGAGAAAATAAAATGTATTAAGCACAGGAATGAGTACACTACCTCATCAAACCAGTGATATCCACCACTAGAAAACTAAAACAGCACCTGCATGGTAATAGTATCACTTTCAATTTCCTCTCTATCACTCCTGGCATGGACTTGTAGCATAATTCATTCATCACTGCTGGATGCAAAAACATTATGGCGACTATTTTATTGAAGCATAGAAGATAGGGGCAAGAGGAGGCCATTCGGCCCTTCGCCATTCATCACGATCATGGCTGGTTGTCCAACTCAATAGCCTAATCCTTCTTTCTCCCCTTATCCTTTGATCCCATTCATCCCAAGTGCTATATCCAACCACCTCTTGAATACATTCAATGTTTTGGCATCAACTACTTCCTGTGGTAATGAAGGACCACTCTTTGGATGAAGAAATGTCTCCTCATCTCCATCCTACGTGGTCTACCCTGTATCCTCAGGCTGTGAACCCCACCATCGAGAACATCCTCTCTGCATCTACCCTGTTAGATTTGTTAGAATTTTATAAGTCTCTGTGAGATCCCCCCTTTCATCTGAACTCCGGCTAAAACAATCCTAACTTAGTCAATCTCTCTCCATCCCTGGAATCAGCCTGGAAAACCTTCGCTGCACTCCCTTGAGAGCAAGAACATCCTTCGTCAGTAAAGCAGACCAAAACTGCACACAATATTCTAGGTGTGGCCTCACCAAGGCCCTGTATAATTGCAACAACACATCCCTGCTCCTGTACTCGAAACCTCTCGCAATGAAGGCCAACATACCATTTGCTTTCTTTACCGCCTGCTGCATCTACATGCTTACCTTCAGCGATTGGTGCACAAAGACATCCAGGTCCCACTGCACACTCCCCTCTCCCAGTTTACAGCCATTCAGGGAGTAATCTGCCTTCTTGTTTTTGCTTCCAAAGTGAATAACCTCACATTTATCCAAGTTATACTGCATCTGCAATTAATTAGCCCACTCACCCAACCTGTCTAGATCATGCTGAAGGATCGCTGCATCCTTGTCACAGTTCACCCTCCCACCCAACTTGGTATCATCTGCAAACTCTGAGATGTTACATTTGTTCCCTCATCCAAATCATTAATATATATTGTGAATAGCTGCTACAACATGGACATCTGCGATTCTAGACAAAAGTCTCAATGCCATTTTCTCAAAGGCAACTAAGGATGGGCAATAAATGCTAGCCTTATCATTGACACTGTTTCCCAAAAATGAAGCAAAGAAATAATGAATTTATCTTAACGATTAATAAACTGGAGACTTTAAAGAAGAATGTGATCCCTTTTACTGTGACTGGGCTATTTTGCCATTGAGTTCAACAATTGCTGCTGGATAAAAGAAGGAATAGTGACACATTAGGAAAGGTTATTGTAGGTGGTGCCATACTGTGATGGGGGCTGTGTTGTGACAATGGAATTTATGATAGTGACCTGGTATACTTCCTTTGAAGTTCTTGCTGTTTTTGCATGCACATCTGTTGCATTATCTTGCAACACAGAAACAAGCCATTTGGCCCAATGAGTCCGTACCGATGTTTATGTTGTACACAAGCCTTTTCTCACACTTCTTCAATTCATCTATGCTATTCACCTCAACTACTTCTTGTGGTAGCAAGTTCCACATTCTACTCACTATTGCATCCTCTTCATGGATCTGATATCCCACCTCAAGCCTGTCTGAATCTGTCTCTTCCTCTGGAATATTAACTGTCAGCCATTCTATGAAGAAAAACTGTTTACTACACGACAGGTAATTATAATTCCGGTAACATTGCTAGGAGATATAGAGCACACCAAGCACGCCTTGACCTATCCAGGCTTATGGAATGGCCTTTCAACATAACTGCAACTTGATCAAATTCCAGTTCTGATGTGTGAATCATTTCAGCATTTACTAGTTACTAATTGGCGATTGCTAGATGTTTTGCTAGCCATGATATTGAGGGAAATGGAGACAGGGCCAGTGGATGGAGTTACAGTACATATTTCATGATCTCATTGAATGTTATGACAGACTCAAGGGGCTGAATGGCCTACTCGTGTTCCTGTGGCACTCCTTTGCAATAGCAATACTCTCAACTTTTGGGAAAAACATGTATATTCTGGCTCCAAATTGTCACCCTGACAATTGTCCATGACTTGAAAAAGATACTACAAGGTGGAAGCATCATGGCAGTTCCTAGCATGCTTTGTATTAACATGCAGCATAGTTCCTTTAGAGTTCCTTTCTATTCACATAGCATTAGTTGTTGACAAATGAGGCATGTATAGCTTACAGGTAGTTTGGTCGAGATTTACAAAAATAAGGACACTAATATTTATGAATAGTTTTGTCAAGACTTGGGGTCAAGCCTACAAGCTATGTAAGAAATAAGGACATGAGCAAGTTGCCGACTCATACAGTGGACACTGATTCACTCTATTTCTTCAAGCAAGAGCGTTTTCTATCTGGGATGCAGATCATTTTGTATAAGAGATGAGTTTCCTGTAATGCTTTGCATAAAAGGGTAGTGGAGGCTTATTAATTTCTAACTGGATGAGATTTTGGGGTTTTTTGTGCATATCCCAGGATATTACTTGCGTCTGGATGGGGTAGGAAAGCGTCTGCATTGTCATGGAATAATACTGTGCAGAAGGAGGCCATTCAGTCCATCAGGTCTGGATTAGCTCAAAGACAATCTGAACACCACACTTTATAAAGGGCATAAGTCCCAGTTGAATCCCTCTCCAGCCATCCTGCATTTTTCTCTCATTCAAGTATTTATCCAGCTTCCCTTTGAGGATTACCATTAAAACCGAATCCACCATGCTGCCAGGCAGTGCAATCCAAATCCTAATTACTGTACTAATGATTATTCTTTTGTTCTCTCACCTGAAATCTGTGTCAACTGGTATCAACCCTTCAGTCCTCTGGAAAGAGTTTCTCTTTATTTACTCTATCTAAACCGTTCAGGATTTAAAACTTTTCTTAAATCTCCTCCTAACTTTCTTTGCTCTAATTAAAGCAATCCCAAATTCTCCAGTCTATGTTTGTAACTATAATCCCTCAGGCCTGGAACCACCTAGGTCGACACGGTGGCACAGTGGTTAGTACTGCTGCTTCACAGCGCCAGGGACCTGGCTTGGGTCACTGTCTGTGTAGAGTTTGCATGTTCTCCCCATGTCTGCATGGGTTTTCTCCGGGTGCTCTGGTTTCCTTGCACAGTCTTAACAGGCGCCGGACTGCAGCAACTCGGGGAATTTCACAGTAACTTCATTGCAGTGTTAATGTAAGCCTTACTTACGACTAATGAATAAACTTTACTTCCCTTGACTTATTTTTTATTCGTTAATTGGATGTGGGCATCCTAACTGCCCTTGAGTCGAGTGGCTTGTTAGGCCACTTCAGTGGGCAATTAAGAGTCAACCACATTGCTGTGGCTCTGGAGTCACATATAGGCCAGACCAGGTAAGGATGGCAGATTTCCTTCCCTAAAGGACATTAGGGAACCAGATGGGTTTTTCCGACAATCATTTCAGGGTCATCAGTAGATTCTTAATTCCAGATTTTTAAAATTGAATTCACGGGCGGCACGGTAGCACAATGGTTAGCACTGCTGCTTCACAGCTCCAGGGACCTGGGTTCGAATCCCGGCTCGGGTCACTGTCTGTGTGGAGTTTGCACATTCTCCCTGTGTCTGCGTGGGTTTCCTCCGGGTGCTCCGGTTTCCTCCCATAGTCCAAAGATGTGCGGGCTAGGTTGATTGGCCATTCTAAATTGCCCCTTAGTGTCCCGGGATGCATAGGTTAGAGGGATTAGTGGGTAGATATGGGGATAGGGTCTGGGTGGGATTGTGGCTGGTGCAGACTCGATGGGCCGAATGGCCTCTTTCTGCACTGTAGGAGTCTATGATTCTATCTATGATTCTATGATTCTATGAAATTCCACCATCTGCTGTGGCGAGATTCGAACCTGGGATCCCCAGAACATTCGCTGAGTATCTGAATGACTAATCCAGCAACAATGCCACTGCACCACTGCCTCCCCTAAATCTCTTCCCTGCCCTCCCAATTTTTTTGTGTCCTTCTTAAAGTGTGGTGTTCAGGATTGGATACAGTACCCCAGATACAGCCAAACGTCTTTTAAAATATAGGTTTAGCATAACTTCCAGGCTTCTTTAATCAATTTACATTGTCCATATGCTTCATTCACTGTTTTGTTAACCACCTATAAAGATTTGTGCACACACATACTAGGTCTCTCTGTTCTTGTGCCCCTTTTAAACTTGTACCCTTTAGGTCATCAGTATAAAAGGCATTATTTAAATGCAAGTTTTTCTTTCCTTTTTTTTGTATTGTCTCTCCTCATTCTTCCTACCAAAGGGTATCGCCTCATATTTCTCTGAGTTAAGTTACAAACTAATTTGGAATTAGGTGTCAGCCATTGCTCAGTAGGTAACACTCTTGCCTCTGAGTCAAAAGCTCCAAGACTTGAGCAAACAAACACTCCATGTTTGGAGGTGCTGCACTGTTGCAGGTGCCATCTTTCAGATAAACGTTAAACCAACTTTTACCTGTACAGAGGAGATCCCATGAGGTTTATTTTGGAGAAGAGCAGGGGAGTTATCCCCACTATCCTGACCAATATTTATCTCTTAATCAAAATCCTAATTACATTTTAGCTGGTTAATAACATATTGCCGTTTGGGGGAACTTGCTACATGCAAATTGGCTGCCATGTTGCCGACATTACAACAGCAACTGCACTTCAAAAGTACTTCACTGATCCTAAGCCACTTTGAAATGTTCTGTGGTTGTGAAAGGTGCCATTCAAAAGCAAGTGCTTTTGTATTCTTCTGACCAAAATGCATCACTTCACACTGCTCTGCATTGAATTTAATCTACCATGTTTCTGCCCATTCCTCTAGCCTGTCTTATGTCCTCCTGAAATCTGTATTATCTTCCTCGCTGCTTACTTTTGTGCTCATTTTTAACTCTATGGGACAGGTAGGATGGGCCAGTAAATCTTTTTCATATGTGGGTATGTATCTGATTCGCCTGAAAAGAACCTTGCGACTCTATATAAATTTAACATGCTCACTGATTTTTCTGGGATCTCTGCCCGATTTGACTAATTTTGCAGTCCTGGTAAATCGGACATTAGTCATTTCCTGATGCACGCAGGCATGGCAAACAAAATGGTTGAAATCTCTAATGGGTTCCTAGAATGACTCCGACATAAGAACACAAAGATTTGTGACTTTTTCAACAAGTGTGACTGTGGTGCTCGCTCTTGTGCAAGTCTGGAGTTTCAGTTGTAGCAATCAGCACATGTCCTCCAGGCTGACTCACAAAATGAGACTGAATTTACCAATTTTTTGTGCACCCTAACTCCCTGATGATGAATGACGAGCAGTCAGAGAATGACTCATGGCAGCGATAAATCTAAAGAAAAAGATTAGAAACTGATTGCAGGGAAGCGATGGAGGAGATACAAAAATATATAAAGCTTCTTCGCGTAAGATGAGAACTAGGGGATGAGGTGCTATAATATGATCATCAGTAATAAATAGGGAATTCAGGAGAATTCTCCTTACCTACAGAATGGTTAAAATGTGGGACTTGTGACCAAAGAGAGTAGTTCAGGTGAATATAGTTTTCAAGGGGACGTCCCATTGACAAGGAGGGAGAAAGGAATAAGATATACTGATGGAGTTTGAAGAAGAGAGGTGGGAGATGCAAATACTACTATGGATCTTTTGGGCTGAATGGTCTGTTTCTGTGCTGTATGTACTTTGTAGTACTTAGCAGTGAAACACACTCGCATTGCCAAACATAGTGTTTTATCAATGGTAAACCAAAGATGATTGTAGTCTCGAGGGGTGATTTTACACATTCTCTGAAGACGCATGAATTCAATCTATCCATTCTCAAAAGGTTCCCTTACCATAACCCTGTTTCTCCATCAGTTGCTTGCTGAAATCCATGTAAACAAGTCCCTCATAAACCTAAATTAAGAAAGAAGTTTCACATTTGAACAATGTGACAAAATATTTTTCAGTAATACCTTCAATCTGACCCTGTGTTGACAACAAAATATTACTTCAGCCAAAGTGAATGTTATCAATGCACAGCCATTTTGTACATAGCAAGATCCCACAATCAGCAGCAAGATAAATGACCAATAAGTCTGTTTTTTGTGTATTTTTTTACCCCTCACAGGATGTGGCCATTATTGGCAAATCCAACATTTATTGCCCAGCATTAATGATCCTTTTAGAAGGTGGCGGTGAATTGCCTCCTTGGCAAATGAATAACTGGCTAGGCCATTTCAGAGGACATTTCCAAACCCACAACCTAGAAGGACAAGGGCAGCAGATGCATGGGAACACCACCATCTGAAAATTTCCCTATAAGTACACACCATCCTGACTTGGAACTATAGCACCGTGCCTTCACTGTCAATGGGTCAAACTCCCACCCTAACAGCACAGTGAGTGTACCTACACCACATGGACTGCGGTGGTTGAAGGTGATTGCTCACCACCACCTTCTCAAGGGCAACCAGGGATAGGCAATAGAAAATGCTGGCCAGTGATGCCAACATTTTGCATCAGAATAAAAAAGGAAGAGTCGACCACATTGGTTTGGATCTAGATTCACATATAGGCCAGATCAGGTAAAGACAACAGATTTCCTTCCCTAAACAGCACTAATGAACCAGATGGGTTTTATGCCAATCCAGTAGTTAGAGTAGGTCACCATTAACTGATACTAGCTAGGTGTTAATTGAGGGGAGGATGTCAGCTAGGGTAGGTGTTAATTGAGTGAAGGATGTCAGCTCGGGCATAGGGAGAACACCCATGACTTTCAATAGTGCTACAGAATCTTTAATATTTTCAGAACAGGTGGGCTTGGTCACAATTTAACATTTTCATCCATGGATCTTTGAAAAGACAGCACTCTCTCCGTGCTGCACTGAGTCCCAGCATAGATTATGTTCCCAAATCCCAGAATGGAGGGGGACAAACTACCTCTTCTGTTTGAAGAATAGATGGACATACCAATTTCAAAATCAGGCTGATGGAACATCTGATTTGTGCCAATTTAATGGTCCATCTAATTTTGTGGTGAGTTATTTTTCTGGTCGTCAGATGTTTATATTAAAAATACCATTAAACTAAAATTAAAGAGTAATGATATACTTTAGACGTGTTCAGAATTTCCTGGTATTAGACAGGATTTAGAACTTTGTTCTTAGCCAGGTACAGCATTGCCTATCGCCCACACATTCTACCCCACGACCTTCTGACTCAGAGTTCAGTGCTTCCAATCAAATTAAACTGACACCTCTTGTTTCATTCAAATTTCATTCGCTTCAATCCATTAGATTTCTAATATTTGAACTGTACCTGGACCACTCGATCCTGAAGTCCTGCTGTAATCATTAACTCTTCAGTCTCTACATTCAGAATAAAGTTTGCCCGAAGTGGCTTTGGTAAATCCTGTCAGAGAAACTAAATTAGTTCAAAAGATTGGAAGAAAGGATTCGTTCCGTGAAGACAACATGTGCTTTGTTCCATGCCATATAAATTAAATGTGAAGGGACATTATGGAACAGTAGGTTAGTGCCCAAGATACAAATCCAACCTAGGATAATGGGATAGAAGATCTCTGAGGGTGAAACAGAAATGTTTAGGTTCACGTGAGTATTAGCTGCTTGGTTGAGATACAAAAGGGTGATTGGTGCCGACGGAACTAAAGGGTAAATTTTCAACATGCGAGCTATCAGCATACAAGGAAACATGTGTCACTACCCATAACTTCCCAAATCCCAGAATGGAGGGGGACAAACTACCTCTTCTGTTTGAAGAATAGATGGACATACCAATTTCAAAATCAGGATGATGGAACATCTGATTTGTGCCAATTTAATGGTCCATCTAACTTTGCGGTGAATTATTTTTCTGGTCGTCAGGGTGTTCTATTTTTTTTAATTCTTTTGTGGGACATGGGCATCGCTGGCTGGCCAGCATTTATTGCCCATCTCTTGTTCCTGAGGGCAGATGAGAGTTAATCACATTGCTGTGGCTCTGGAGTCATACAGTAAGGTTTATTTATTTATTAGTCACAGTTGGCTTACATTGACACTGCAATGAAGTTATTGTGAAAATCCACTAGTCGCCTGTTCGGGTACACTAAGGAGCAATTTAGCATGGCCTAACCTGCACATCTTTGGACTGTGGAAGCACCTGGAGGAAACCCACGCAGACACGGGGAGAGCGCGCAAACTCCACACACTCCACACCAAGCCGGGAATTGAACCCGGGTCCGTGGCACTATGAGACAGCAGTGCTAACCACTGTGCCAGACCAGATAAGGGTGGCAAATTCCCTCCCCTAAAGGACATTAGTGAACCAGATTGGTTTTTCCGACAATCGACAATGGTTTCACGGTCATCAGTAGATTCTTAATTCCAGAACTATTTTACTGAATTCAAATTCCACCCACCATCTGCTGTGGCAGGATTTGAACCCATGTCCCCAGAACATTAGCTGAGTTTCTGGATTAATATTCCAGCAATAATACCACTAGGCCATCACCTCCCCGGGTGAAAATTTGTTGGGATGCGTGCACGATTGCTTGATATTTACTCTCAGTGGCCACTGGCTTGGCATGGCAATTGTGGAGGTGGGCAATTTGTTCTCATACTCATAGAAACAGGAGCAAGGCCATTCAGCTCCTCCAACTAGATCATGGTCAATTTGCATCTTAGCTCCTCACCTCTGTAACTCATTGCCTAACCAAAATCTATCAATCCCAGTTTTAAAATTTGCAATTATTCCATCAAAGAGTTGGTGTTCTCGTGGGAGATGGAGAAGAGAGAAAATTGACAAGAGGAAGAAAAGCTCCACAAAATTATTCTAATTGCCCTTCTGTGATGGTTCTGTGAAATTATTAAAAAAGATAAAAGGTCAGCACATAATTACTCACATCATCAATTAAATCATAGAACTTCATCAAGCACTTCACTGTGGCTGAGACAATAGCACTGTAAAAAGAACAAAATCATGTAGAAGTGAGACTGTCACAACTCTACGAACATCGTCAGAACATGGGAATTTTGCAACAGGTATGAACTGCACATAATATTTTAAAGTTAAAGTTTATTTATTAGTGTCACATTAATACTGCAATGAAGTTACTGTGAAAATCCCCTTGTTGCCACACTCCGGCACCTGTTCAGGTACACTGAGGGAGAATTTAGCACGGCCAATGCACCTAATAGAACGTCTTTCGGACTGTGGGAGGAAACCGGAGCACCTGGAGGAAACCCACGTAGACACGGGGAGAATGTGCAGACTCCGCACAGACAGTGACCCAAGCCGGGAATCAAACCCGGGTCCCTGGAGCTGTGAGACAGCAGTGCTAACCACTGTGCCGCCACCATTAAAAAATCTAGGTGAAGGCACATAAGACCCATATTATAGGAGGGCACAAAGTTAGAAAGGGTAGCAGAGAAGATAAGCTAGATGACACAAAACCTGACCGTACATTGTAGAAGGACAAAGAGATAATGGATTCCTGAGTGTTAAGGTGCTGGGAAAATTCAGTGAAGTCCTGTAGATGGTACAATGGATCTTAATTTCAAGACAGTGAGAAAAGAGATAAGGAAAATAACAACTTGCATTTCAATAGTGCCTTTCACAACCTCAGGACATTCCAAATTGTTTCACAACCAATTATGTACTTTCAAAGTGTTGCAACGTAGGGAGCACAGCAGCAAACAGCTTCTTCCCTGCTGCTGTCAGATTTTTGAATGGACCTACCTTGCATTCAGTTAGTCTTTCTCTACATCCTAGCTATGACTGTAACACTACATTCTGCACTCTCTCGTTTCCTTCTCTATGAACGGTATGCTTTGTCTGTATAGCACACAAGAAACAATGCTCTTCACTGTATGTTAATACATGTGACAATAATAAATCAAATCAAATGTGTGCACACAGCATAATGTGACTTCATTTTTTAACCTTTCAAATTTTACCATTACGCTTCACAAGCAGCAATGTGATAAAGGCTGTTTCAGAGGTTTTGGTTGAGGAATAAATAGCGGCTAAGACAGCGAGAAAAACTTTCCTGCGATTCTTCAAAATCTGGGATCTTTCAGTTCGGTTTAATGTCTCATCCAAAAGATGCTACCTCTGACAATGGAGGGCTCCCTTAGCTGTGGAATGTCTACCTAGAATTTATGCTCAATTCTCTGGAGTGGGAGTTCAACCCTCAATTTTCCTTCTGAGAAGTGTAGTGCTGCTCACTAAGCGATGGTAGATGCAGACTACATGATGTGTGCTGTGTAAACACAAACTCCAATCCACTTTCCCAACTCCCGCTGGCTCATAAAAGAAGAAACCAGGCTGAGTCAAGTTGTTTATGGGAAAAAGGGGAATGTTAGGGTTAGGGTTAAATCAGAACAGACTTGAAAAGAGAGGATCATACGGCTAGACAGGTATAAGGCAGTACTGATAGCAACTTACAAGCAGAGGCTCGCGGCTACACTGCTCAGAGATATTTACCTGACACAGAAGAAGAAGTCAAATAAGAGTTTGAATTTTTAGATTAAAGTTCAGTTAATTATGATCTATTTCACCAGGGAGATAAGAAGAAAGTGAAAATTAAGTGCCAGAAAAGAGAGTTTCATCTGTCTAGCTCAAGTACTCCACAGGTAACAGCTGCTTCTCAAATAAGTTCCAATATTTTTGACTTCGAAGAACCTTTGAGATTGGACTCATAATCTGTCACGGTCAAGATGAGTAGTGTAGGAAGTCTCACAACACCAAGTTAAAGTCCAACAGGTTTATTTGGGGTCACGAGCTTTCAGGGCGCTGCTCCTTCCTCAGGTGAGTTGACTCCATTCACCTGATGAAGGAGCTGCGCTCCGAAAGCTCGTGATTCCAAATAAACACATTGGACTTTAACCTCGTGTTGTGAGACTTCTTACTGTGCCCACCCCAGTCCAATACCGGCATCTCCACATCAAGATGAATAGTGACAGAACAGTGATGGACGGAATATGGTGACGGTCCCATCTTACCTAGCTTTTAATAAAAATGTACAGCTGTTCTATTACAAATCTCAGCATCTTGACAGAGCAACATGTAGACAAAACAAATACCAGAGACAACAGTGATCCACTGGAAATATCTGGCCGCTTCTAGCTAAAAAAGCCTCAGCACTGTTAATTACAATTCAACTAATTTGCATAAAGGTCAACACAGGATCATTCCATTTCTGCTTAATTTATAAGAATTGCTAAGTTGCTGGTTGTGGAATAGATGGCCACAGATGAATGTGGATGATATAACATACAAAGCCATGCACTGCCATTTCAAAAACAAAAGTACTTAAAATATTTAAACATTGTAAATCTTTTCCTATTTTCCAACTGTACTCCCTCATCACATTCACGGGTTTCTTGGTTGCAAAGGAATGTGATAGTTTGTCAATTATAGCCTTAAATAAATCTGACAGGATGTAAGTTTGAACAGTATTGGATGGAATTGTTCTGAAATTTCTCAAGTGACCTGGCTGATCCTTTCAAAATCTCCCATTGTGAGGACAACTGGCAAAATCCTCAACGGAACTAAATCTCGCATCTGGGTCTCTCCTGGAGGTCAAAATCTTTTGTTTTGTAGCAGTCAGGCACAATGCTAAATAATTGGAATCCTATCCGCTTCTCCAAATGTTAGCATCACATCTTCATTGACCTAGATTAGTGTGTCAAAGTTAAAATTGTTATTTTATCAATTCCCTCCATGGCTTTGTTGCATTTGCTTTCATCCATCCTTCAAATCCCTCTCATGCCTGCAAACTGTCTGAAAGAAGCTGGGGCTATTTTCAAGTTTATTTATTAGTGTCACATGTAGGCTTACATTAACACTACAATGAAGCTACTGTGAAAATCCCCTAGTCGCCACACATACAACGCTTGAGAGACCTAGATAGAGTGGACGGGGGGAGGATGTCTCCACTAGTGGGAGAGACTAGAACTCAAGGGCACAACCTCAAAGTGAAGGGATGCTCTTTTAAAACTAAGATGAGGAGGAATTTCTTCAGCCAGAGGGTGGTGAATCAGTGGAAGCCATTGCCACAGAGGGCTGTGGAGGCCAGGTCACTGAGTGTCTTTAAGACAGAGATAGCTAGGTTCTTGATCAGTAAGGGGATCAAGGGTTATGGGGAGAAGGCAAGAGAATGGGGATGAGAATCATATCAGCCATGATAGAATGGCAGAGCAGACGCGATGGGCCGAATGGCCTAATTCTGCTCCTATATCTTATGGTCTTCTGGATTTATGGGTACACTGAGGAAGAATTTAGCATGGCCAATGCGCCCAACCAGCACATCTTTCAGACTGCGGGAGGAAACTGGAGCACCTGGAGGAGAGGAGACTGAGAGGTGACTTTATAGAGGTCTTTAAAATTACGAAGAAGATTGTTGGAGTAGAAATAAAGGTGCTTCCACCTGTGGGGAGTCCACAACCATGGAGCATAAACATAAGATAGTAACTAATATGTCCAGCAAGGAATTCAAGAGAAACCTCTTTACTCTGAGAACAGTTAGAAATGTGGAACTCGCTACCATAGGGAGTAGGTAAAGTGACTAACTAAAAATTCATTTTAAGGGAAATTGGATAATCACATGAGGGAGAGAGGAATGGAAGGATATGCTGTCAGTATCAGATGAAGTAGGATAGAAGGAAGCTAGAGTGGAGCACAAACACCAGCTTTGGACCGAATGGCCTGATTCTGTGCTATAATTTCTGCGTAATTCTATACATATATGCAAGAAATTATATTCTACAAATTCAAAATGGAAAATATAGGGGAGAGAGCATAGCTCGAGAAGAAAGTGCCAACAAGCAGAGAAATCAGTTCTATCATTAATCTGGGATCACTATAAAGCACCCAGCTATTAGTATCATAGTAACAGTGCCACTCCAGCCATTCCAGCAGCAATATTACTCTCAGAGGATCCAACAGTCGCACAGTCTGCGAGCTAAGAAGTTTACATAAATGAACTGAGGGGAATAATTCTTGACTAACGCCTTCTATCTAAGGACTTAGACAATACAGTTTTTATTGAAATATATAAGTCAATACATTTGCTCAAAAACTTAACACCAACCTGCTTCCAGCAAGGCCCTGCGGAAAGACAGTCACAGAGAAAATTAGATAATGTGTGTCTCAAAACTACACTGAAAATATTCCCAAAAGGATTCCCCTTCCCAACAGTTCAGCTGGAGTGATAATTTGAGTCACAGAGATCGTGATCATCAGTTTGAGCCTCGTTTTCTTTCTGTAACATCCACTTCTTCCTGCTCATATCCAGCCACCCTATACTCATGTCTTTCACCCTCATCATAGCTCCCGTACCACAAACATCCTACTTCATCTGAGGCCAGAACATTATGTGATTTCAAGAAGAAATTAGATATAGCTCTTGGGGCTAAAGGGAGCAAGGGATATAGGGGGGAAATGGGGATCGGGATATTGAATTTGATGATCAGCCATGATCAAAATGAATGGCGGAGCAGGTTTGAGGGGCCGAATGGCCTACTCTTGCTTCTAGTTTCTATGAAACATTAAGACATCTCACCTTATCAGCATATCCTTTTGTTACATATTTACCATTCAGTACCATTGAATGTAGTGCCCTTGGACTTCACACTCCTCTATTAGACCAAATCATAGTTTCTTGAAGTGCCATTGTTTCAAAACAAGCATGAAATATTAGAATAATAAAAGCAGAAAGTGTTGGAAAAGTTTAGCAGGGCTGGCTCATCTGTGAAGAAAGAGTTAATGTTTTGAGTCCAATATGACTCTTCTTTCGTTGAGTTCAGAAGAAGTCATATTGGACTTGAAACAATAACAGTGTTTCTCTCTCCATAGATACTGCCAGGCCAGCTAACTTTTTCCAATGCCTTACATTTTTATTTCAGATATCCGTCATCCATGTAATTTTGTTTTTTTTTCCTCATTCATGGGACATGGGCGTCGCTGGCTAGGCCCGCATTTATTGCCCATCCCTAGCTGCCCTTAAGAAGGTGAGCTGCCTTCTTGAATTGCTGCAGTCCACGTGCTGTGGGTTGACTCACAATGTCGTTAGGAAGGGAATTCCAGGATTTTGACCCAGCGACTGCGAAGGAACAGCGATATATTTCCAAGTCAGGAGGTGAGTGGTTTGGAGGGGAGCTTGCATGTTTTGTTCCCATGTATCTGCTGCCCTTGTCCTTCTAGATGGAGGTGGTCGTGGGTTTGGAGGATGCTGTCTAAGGATCTTTCGTGAATTGCTGCAGTGCATCTTGTAGATAGTACACACTGCTGTTACTGAGCGTCGGTGGTGGAGGGATTGAATGTTTGTAGATGTGGTGTCAATCAAGTGGGTTGCTTTGTCCTGGATGGTGTCAAACTTCTTGAGTGTTGTTGGAGCTGCACCCATCCAGGCAAGTGGGGAGTATTCCATCACACTCCTGACTTGTGCCTTGTGGATGGTGGACAGGCTTTGGGGAGTTAGGAGGTGAGTTACTCGTTGCAGTATTCCTAGCCTCAGATCCGCTCTTGTAGCCACATTAAAAAAATTAAGTGCATTTAAACATTAGTGTACACGAATCTCTTCAGAAATATACTCACCACCTGCCGTGGTATATTAGTGTCATATTTCAGAGTGAAGTTCCGTTTGGCCAAGGCGATTCTAGAAAATTGGAACACAAAGTTCATCGATAGATTTAATTGAACTGCAGGAAAAAAAAGTGTTATTCTTTAAAATCATCAGAGTTCTATTTTTTAAAACAATAAGCACGATTTGACTTGGAAAGAACTTGCCACCTTGTATCATCTTTTATAATCTCAGGATGTCCCAAAGTGTCAATGAAGGGCTGCAGTGAAAAGTCTGGGAACTACAGGCCACTGAGCCTCACATCTGTGGTGGGTAAGTTGTTGGAAGGTATTTTGAGAGACAGGGTCTACAGGCATTTAGAGATGAAAGGACTGAGTAGGGAGTCAGCATGGCTTCATGAGTGGAAAATCATGTCTCACAAATTTGATTGAGTTTTTTGAAGAGGTAGCCAAGAAGGTAGATGAGGGCAGTGCAGTTGATGTTGTCTACCTGGACTTTAGCAAGGCCTTTGACAAGGTACCGCATGGTAGATTTTTGCATAAGGTTAAATCTCACAAGATCCAGGGTGAGGTAGCTAAATGGATACAAAATTGGCTTAATGACAGAAGCCAGAGGGTGGTTGTAGAGGGATGTTTTTCAAACTGGAGGCCTGTGATCAGCGGTGTGCCTCAGGGATCAGTGCTGGGTCCACTGTTATTTGTCATTTATATTAATGATTTGGATGAGAATATAGGAGGCATGGTTAGTCAGTTTGCAGGTGACACCAAGATTGGTGGCATAGTGGACAGTAAAGAAGGTTATCTTGGATTGCAACGGGATCTTGATCAATTGGGTCAGTGGGCTGACAAATGGCAGATGGAGTTTAATTTAGATTGAACCAGGGCAAGCCTTACTCAGTTAATGGTAGGGCGTTGGGGAGAGTTACAGAGCAAAGAGATCTAGGGGTACAGGTTCATAGCTCCTTGAAAGTGGAGTCACAGGTGGACAGAGTGCATGCTTGGTTTCATTGGTCAGAATATTGAAGTTGTACAAGACATTGGTAAGGCTACACTTGGAATACTGTGTACAGTTCTGGTCACCCTATTATAGAAAGGATATTATTAAACTAGAAAGAGTGCAGAAAAGATTTACGAGGATGCTACCGGGACTTGATGGTTTGAGTTATAAGGAGAGGCTGGATAGACTGGGACTTTTTTCTCTGGAGTGTAGAAGGCTGATGGGTGATCTTATCGAGGTCTATAAAATAATGAGTGGCACAGATCAGCTAGATAGTCAATATCTTTTCCCAAAGGTAGGGGAGTCTAAAACTAGAGGGCATAGGTTTAAGGTGAGAGGGGAGAGATACAAAAGTGTCCTGAGGGGCAATTTTTTCACACAGAGGGTGGTGAGTGTCTGGAACAAGCTGCCAGAGGTAGTAGTAGAGGCGGGTACAATTTTATCTTTTAAAAAGCATTTAGACAGTTACATGGGTAAGATGGGTATCGAGGGATATGGAACAAATGCGGGCAATTGGGACTAGCTTAGGGGTTTAAAAAAAAGGGCGGCATGGACAAGTTGGGCCGAAGGGCCTGTTTCCATGCTGTAAACCTCTATGACTCTATGAAGTACAGTTGAAATGTAGGCTGGAATGGTATGGCCAGTCACACCGGAGGGATTTTCCCATCCCGCTGCAGTGAATGAAACTTTGGCTGGGCGCCAAATTCTCCGAGTGTGGCGTGAACAGCTGTTAAGATCGCATCCTGTCACAGTGTAGGAAATGTAGCAGCCAATTTACAGACAACAAGGTCTAACAGACCAGATAACCTCATTTTGCGATGTTGGCTGAGGAATAAATATTGGTCTGGACACAGGGGAGAACACCCCTGCTGTACCACTCCATCTGACGAAGGAGCATTGCTCCGAAAGCTTATGGTATTTGCTACCAAATAAACCTGTTGGACTTTAACCTGGTGTTGTGAGACTTCTTACCGTTCCTCAAAATAGCAGCCCTGGGGTATTTTACGTTCACCAAAGAGGGCAAACCTGGTTTAAAATCTCATTATTATGAAATGCATTGTTGCCAATCCATTGCCTAAGCTGGTGAATTCAAAGAATCTAGAACTTTTCTTACCCTTGTTCAGAGCAATATTGGTAGAATTTCTTACAGGTTGCTTGCAGTAACCTCAGGCCACCCAGGTACCTGCAAAAAGACCTCAATTTAGCACTTTCACATACACACATGTTTCTCCCACCATTCAACGCTTCAGCCTATTCCAGAGTGCCACCCTATTCCAATTCAAACCCATTCTCTGAAATACTCAGGGAAATCCCGATGGAGTCAGCATCTCACGATACAATAATGTTGAACGGTGGCGTAGTGATTGTATTATTGTAAAAGTCCCACAGATTTGCCAATCCCCATAAGGGAGTGGTTTATATCTGCTCTACCTACTTAAGTCCAGCTTTTAGTGACTGGCTTTTCAATAGCCTCTCCAATGGCCTAACAAGCTACTCAGTTGTAGAGGCAATCACTGCTTCTCAGGCCGAGCAATGATGGGCAATAAATGCAGCCCTGCCACTGTTACTTGAATTGAATACAGAGTAACGCTGGTTTGACATGCTTAATGTCACCATTCACTAAAATCAGGCTTGGTAGTGATTCTCTCTACTGTTGAATAGCCGCTGTCTAATCTCACATATGAAGAGTGGCCAAAATGGACAAAGTTCCAGACATCTGCTGAACATCAGTCCAACAAGAAGAAAGCTAAACTCATGATTCAAGCTCATAGTAATTGGGATTTTGAAAAACATTCAAAATATCATCTAGCACTCCCACTCATCAAACATTGCTCCTGTCTGGAATTTTAGTGTACAGGAGGATTGGACAAATCTACAATGTTGCCTTCCTCCACAGTCAATTAATCAGATATCCCATGCACACTCAGTCTTCCAAATGGAGACTGGGACAAGTTGAACAACATGACTAAAAGCCTACATGTTATTCACTACGGATTACCACTGCCTTAGGAACATAAACCCAGTACAAATCATCAACCATCCAAGGGGGGAAAGAAATAACTATTTTAATCAGCCTCAATCTTAAGTAAAGTGTATTTTTGTTTTTTTTCAAGCAGGGACAGGTCATGTTCAAATTATCAAAGAATGAAGTAAATTTGAGGCTTCCATAGAGACATTACAATCATTGGATAAAATGGAGATAATTTGATAATTCTCCTGTCAACACTGCTGTAAATAAGTGGGATTATTTCTCTCACATAATTTGCGTCATGCAACTATCGTAAGACCATAAGATGTAGGAACAGAATTAGGCCTTTTGGCTCATTGAGTCTGCTCCGCCATTCAATCATGGCTGATTCTCAACCCCATTCTCCACCTTTTCCCCATAACCTTTGATCCCCTTACCAATCAAGAATCTATCCATCTCTGTCTTAAAGACACTCAATGACCTGGCCTCCACAGCCTTCTGTGGCACTGAATTCCACAGATTCATCACCCTCTGGCTGAAGACATTCCTCCTCATTTCGGTTCGAAAGGATCGTCCCTTTACTCTGAGGCTGTGCCTTTGGATCCTAGTCTCTCCCACTAATGGAAACATCTTCCCCATGTCCACTCTATCCAGGCCTTTCAGTATTCTGTAAGCTTCAATGAGATCATATCCTCCACTCACCGCACTTTGCTGGAGAAACTATCCTGCTTTAAGTAGGAGACTTTGCTGTGGTCTTGGTCATGGCTTCAGTTTGCTGTAGTTCATGCAGACTCTGTATCAATAGACTGTATTTTGCTGTGGACTGTTTGCTCTGATTCCTGCCCTTCCACCGACACACTGTCTGACACAGCAGTGTCAATATTTTTAACGGACACTAAATGTGTCTGCTGATAAATTAGCAATCTGTATCATAAAAATCATAGAATCATAACGGCAAAGAGGAGACTATTTGACAATTTGTGCCTGTGGCTGCTCTTTAAAACAGCTTTGCAATTAGTCCCATTCCCCCACTCTTTTCTCATAACCCTGAAAAATGTATCCCCTCGAAGTGTTTATCCAATTCCCTTTCGCAAGTTAGTGAATCTCCTTCCACCAGCCTTTCACGCAGTGTATTTCAGAACAGAATTCGCTGTGTTGAAAAAGAATTCTGTTTGGCAAAAGAACTGGGGAAGGGTAGATAAACTTATACATCCGTACGCTGAAATATAAATGCTACTTTATAACCTGCTGGTGAAATGATGAAATAATTGACTGCACTGAAATGTGTTTATAATCGTTAAAGTTACAAACCCTTCCTTCCGACTGATCCCATGTAAATCTTGCAAGCTACCAAACTCTGTGGGATCGTTGAGAGGATGGGGTATCAGCATCTGAGGAAGTTAAAAGTGGAAAGCAACATTAGAATTAGAAAACACTTTGGGGGAAACTTGCAGTTGGCTGAGCTTTCAGAAGACCACCTGACTTTCTTTAGCTATAGTTTTAATCATAGAATCCCTACAGTGCAGAAGGAGGCCATTCGGCCCATCGAGTCTGCACCGACCACAATCCCACCCAGGCCCTATTCCTGTAACCCCACATATTTACCCAGCTAATTCCCCCCCCGATACTAAGGGAAGTTTAGCATGGCCAATCAACCTAACCTGCACATCTTTGGACTGTCGGAGGAAACCGGAGCACTCAGAGGAAACCCACGCAGACACGGGGAGAATGTACAAACTCCACACAGACAGTGACTCAAGGCTGGAATTGAACCTGGGTCCCTGGTGCTGTGAGCAGTCAGCAGTGCTAACCATTGTGCCACCATGCCAAAGAAATCTATCCATGGGCATAATCAACCCTCTTGCAATCTTACTGAAGTGACCATCATTTATGGGCGGCACAGCGGCACAGTGGTTAGCACTGCTGCCTCACAGCACCAGGGATCCGGGTTCGATTCTCCGCTTGAGTCACTGTCTGTGCGGAGTCTGCCCGTTCTCCCTGTGTCTGCGTGGGTTTCCTCCGGGTGCTCCGGTTTCTTCCCACAATCCAAAAATGTGTGGATTAGGTGGATTAGCCATGTTAAATTGCCCCTTAGTGTCAGGGGGACTAGCTAGGATAAATACATGGGGTGATGGGGATAGGGCCTGGGTGGGATTGTGGTTGGTGCAGACTCGATGGGCTGAATGGCCTCCTTCTGCACTGTAGGATTCTATGATTCTATGTGTGAGTCCAGATTGAGATTGATCTCAAGTGGGCTATTTGACTGTGAAAGCAGTCAGAACCGAGGTCTACCCACCATATGTTATGTACATATATATATATATATATATATATATATATAAAATACATATATAGGTATACACTTTGCAGCAACAGAATACTTTTTAAAAAATGTATACTTTCATGGTATTTGGGTGTCACCGGAAGGCCAGTGTTTGTTGCACATCACTTATTGCCCATGAACTGAGTGGCTTGCTCAGCCACTTCAGTCGCTATAAGTCAACCACATTGCTGTGGATATGGAGTCACAGGTAGGCCAGACCACTTTAGGATGGCAGATTTCCATCCCTGAAGGATGTAAGTGAACCATTGGGTTTTTAAAACAATTAATGATAGTTTCATGGTCACCATCACTGAGACTAGCTTTCAATTCTGGATTTATTCCTTAATTTAAATTCCACCAGCTGCCACGGTGGGTTTTGTACCCATGCCCCCAGTGCCTCTGGATTACTGGTCCAGTGATATTACCACTGCACCACTGTCTCTCCATAAACAGTATTTGTACAAGATGTGGAGATGCCGGCATTGGACTGGGGTAGGCACAGTAAGAAGTCTCACAACACCAGGTTAAAGTCCAACAGGTTTATTTGGTAGCACGAGCTTTCAGAGTGCTGCTCCTTCATCAAGTGAGTGAATCTGTGATTCACTCACCTGATGAAGGAGCAGTGCTCCAAATGCTCGTGATACCAAATATACCTGTTGGACTTTAACCCGGTGGTGTGAGACTTCTTACATTATTTATACAACACCTCTCACAACCTTTGAACACTCCAAATTACTCTATAGGCAATTTTTGAAGTGTAGTCAACTGTTGTTGACTTAACAAATGATTGCAGTCCACTGGATAGCAATCATGAATGGCATCTCGATTGATTTTGTCCCTCCCTACCCCCAAGTTCCTCCTCTGTCACTTCAGTTTTATGCATAAGGTGTAAAAAGTTAAAAGTGAAGATATTACACAACATCTATACAAATCCGTTTGTCCAGTTTTGGCCACCAGGGGAAGACACAAAAAATCCCCCAGCCATGAGAGGAAAAATGGTAGATTATTTTAGCAGAATTGAGGAGATTAAGAGATGATCTTGAGGAGGTGTTCAAAATGATGAGGGGCTTTGATAAGGCAAGCAAGTTGGTAATTAAAGGGCATAATTTTAAAATAATTATTAAAAGGTTAAATTGAGAGGTTGTGAAAATTGTACATTAATTTCTCATTTGACTTCCGCCCTGTTCTTTTAGGTGTCTTTTTTTAAGCAAAGGTTGTTTGGATGCAGAATACCCTCCCTGAAACACAGGTAGAAGCAGATTCTATCATAACTGCTGAAAATGAAATAAATAAATATTGAAGAAGAAGCATCGAATGAGGTTTGGGGAGAGGTAGCAGGAGGAGAGAAAGGAGTGAACAGCTCCTGAGGAGCTAGTGCAAAATGAAGGGCTGAATGGCTCCTTTATTAGATGATCAGTTCATTGTAACATCCCGCAAGGCCAGTTACCGCAGCAGATAAAGCTTGCTTCCTGTCCTCACACAAATTACATTACAAACCTGTTGGCTTCATTGCAACACACTGTTAGTACTCCAAGCACTCACAATGTACACTCAGACCGGAATTTTCTGGGTGGGATCCGTCACGAGTGGCAACGGAAAATTTGGAGAGGTAGCTTGAAGTCCACTGACTTTCAGCAGGACCGTAAAATCCCGACCATGAGTGGGACCGGAAAATTGGGCCCATTTTTTGTTTCCAAATTCAAACTGTAAAAGGGGAGAACATTTTTACATCGCAATTTCAAAGCCTAAAGTTTTTTTTTGTTATTTATTAGTGTCACAAGTTGGCTTACATTAACACTGCAATGAAGTCACTGTGAAAATCCCCGAGTCGCCACACTCCGGCGCCTGTTGGGGTACACTGAGGGAGAATTTAGCATGGCCAATGCACCCTAACCAGTCTTTCGGAGGAAACCAGAGCACCCGAAGGAAACCCACGCAGACATGGAGAGAACGTGCAGACTCTGCATAGACAGTGACCCAAGCCCAGAATTGAACCTGGGTCCCTGGTGCTGTGAGGCAGCAGTGCAAACCACTGTGCCACCGTGCAAGTTTTGAATGCAACAGAAGGGTGCCCATATTAATGTCATTAAATCTAATGGCTTAACACTGCAAAATACATAAAATGGTGCTGGAGCTATCTCTTGAGGCCTCACCACTGGCTGTTATGTTTTGCTGTTGCCACATTCTTTTGAGGTACAATTAACAGCAAGATTAATTTCATTGCAAATGGATTAGAGCACCCACCCTCGGTGTGCGTACTCTGTACTCGTTACTTTGCTCAATCACGCATCGATTTCACTTACAACTTCCTTGCTTCCGCATATTGTCACATCAGCCCAGAAGTTAGATATCGTCATGGCAATGGTTTTCCCATGGAAGCCATCCGAAGGATTTCCCATAATTCCTATCCTAAAAAAACAAGTCAGCATCAGTGCAACAGCTCATCACAGTTCACACAGGTCTCCGATATCAAACACAGACAGGAAAACCCATTCCTGAAGGTAAGGCTCTTAACTCCAGCAGACCATTCTGGGACAAACCAAGAAGCTGGTCCGGTGCCTGATGACACTGAGATTTATTTTCTTCTCATTTCGCTGAATTTACAAAACACTATTGAATTGTGTGAACTGCTCTGAGGTCTTTTATGGTTGGATGGCAGGTCTGTCATATGAGGAGAGACTAAGTCAGTTAGGATTATATTCACTGGAGTTTAGCAGAGTGAGAGGGGATCTCAAAGAAACTTATAAAATTCTCACAGGGTTAGACAGGGTAGATTCAGAAAGAATGTTCCCAATGGTGGGGGAGTCCAGAACTAGGGGTCATAGTTTGAGGATAAGGGGTAAACCTTTTAGAACTGAGGTGAGGAGAAATTTCTTCGCCCAGAGGGTGGTGAATGTGTGGAATTCGCTACCACAGAAAGTAGTTGAGGCCAAAACGTTGTCTGATTTCAAGAATAAATTAAATATAGCTCTTGGGGCTAAAGGGATCAAGGGATATGGGGGGAAGGGGGGGATCAGGACATTGAATTCGATGATCAGCCATGATCAAAATGAATGGCAGAGCAGGCTCGAAGGGTCGAATAGCCTCCTTCTGCTTCTAGTTTCTATCCTTTGCAAAATGAAATGATTTCGTTGAAACTAATGATGCATTTATCTAATCTTCCATGACCACTGGACGTCCCAAAGTACTCCCGTTTTATAGAAAAAAGTTGTGCACAGCAAGGTCAAAATTCACTGAGATAAATAAAGGGGAAGATGTGAATTTTTTAAAACACCTTTCATGACCACAGGACATTCTTAAGGGTTTTCCAATTAATTAAGTGCTTTTTGAAAGATAGTTAATTTTATCATGAGGGAAAAGCACACTCCCACAAACAACAATATGATGATGACCAGTTAATCAGTTTTTCAGTGATGTTAGTTGAGGAATAAATATTGTCCAGAATACCATGCAGAACCCCACTGGTCTTATTCAAAGTGGTGCCAGGAGATCTCTTACATCCACTTGAGATCAGAGAGGGCTCCTGCTTCTGCTACCTAAAAGCACAAGGGCGGAAGTCAAATGAGAACATCACCCACTAGTTCCCCTCCAAGTCACTCACCATCCTGACTTGGAACTATATTGCCACACCTTCACTGTCACTGGATCAAAATCCTGGAAATCCCTCCCTAAACAACATTGTGGATGTAATGGATGGACATCAGCAGTTCAAAAAGGCAGCGCAGCACCATCCTCTCAAGGACAATTAGGGACAGGTAATAAATGCTGCCTTTAATAGGGACACATATCTCCTGAATTAATTTTTTTAAGAAACCGCTGGCATCGTAGCGCTTCCTCGGTACTGCACTGAAGTTTCATAGAATCCCTACAATCATCGAATCCCTACAGTGCAGAAGGAAGCCATTCGGCCCATCAAGTCAGCACCGACCGCTATCCCACCCAGGCCCTATTCCCGTAACCCCACATATTTACCCTGCTAATCACCCTGTGAGGTGATTCATTTTGGTAGGACAAATTTAAATGTGGATTACAGGGTCAAAGGTAGGATTCTGAAGACTGTGAAGGAACAGAGAGATCTTGGGGTCCTTATCCACAGATCTCTGAAGGTTGCCACTCAAGTGGATAGAGCTGTGAAGAAGGCATATAGTGTGTTAGCTTTTATTCAGTAAGAAGTTTAACAACACCAGGTTAAAGTCCAACAGGTTTATTTGGTAGCAAAAGCCACACAAGCTTTCGAGGCTCTGAGCCCCTTCTTCAGGTGAGTGGGAATTCTGTTCACAAACAGAACTTATAAGACACAGACTCAATTTACATGAATAATGGTTGGAATGCGAATACTTACAACTAATCCAGTCTTTAAGAAACAAAACAATGGGAGTGGAGAGAGCATCAAGACAGGCTAAAAAGATGTGTATTGTCTCCAGACAAGACAGCCAGTGAAACTCTGCAGGTCCACGCAACTGTGGGAGTTACAAATAGTGTGACATAAATTCTGATTCTAGGATCGCATGATAAAGACTCAGGAGGAAAAAAGCAGAAATATTTATGTGAAATAGTGTGACATAAACCCAATATCCCGGTTGAGGCCGTCCTTGTGTGTGCGGAACCTGGCTATCAGTTTCTGCTCCGCGACTCTGCGCTGTCGTGTGTCGCGAAGGCCGCCTTGGAGAACGCTTACCCGAATATCAGAGGCCGAATGCCCGTGACCGCTGAAGTGCTCCCCAACAGGAAGAGAACAGTCTTGCCTGGTGATGTCCCGAGGCATGGTACATTGGGGAAACTATGCAGACGCTGCGACAACGGATGAATGAACACCGCTCGACAATCACCAGGCAAGACTGTTCTCTTCCTGTTGGGGAGCACTTCAGCGGTCACGGGCATTCGGCCTCTGATATTCGGGTAAGCGTTCTCCAAGGCGGCCTTCGCGACACACGACAGCGCAGAGTCGCGGAGCAGAAACTGATAGCCAGGTTCCGCACACACAAGGACGGCCTCAACCGGGATATTGGGTTTATGTCACACTATTTCACATAAATATTTCTGCTTTTTTCCTCCTGAGTCTTTATCATGCGATCCTAGAATCAGAATTTATGTCACACTATTTGTAACTCCCACAGTTGCGTGGACCTGCAGAGTTTCACTGGCTGTCTTGTCTGGAGACAATACACATCTTTTTAGCCTGTCTTGATGCTCTCTCCACTCCCATTGTTTTGTTTCTTAAAGACTGGATTAGTTGTAAGTATTCGCATTCCAACCATTATTCATGTAAATTGAGTCTGTGTCTTATAAGTTCTGTTTGTGAACAGAATTCCCACTCACCTGAAGAAGGGGCTCAGAGCCTCGAAAGCTTGTGTGGCTTTTGCTACCAAATAAACCTGTTGGACTTTAACCTGGTGTTGTTAAACTTCTTACTGTGTTTACCCCAGTCCAACGCCGGCATCTCCACATCATTAGCTTTTATTAACAGGGGGTTGGAGTTTAAGAGCCATGGGGTTTTGCTGCAACTGTACAGGACCTTGGTGAGACCACATTTGGAATATTGTGTGCAGTTCTGGTCACCTCACTATAAAAAGGATGTGGAAGTGCTGGAAAGAGTGCAATGGAGATTTACCAGGATGCTTCCTGGTTTGGAGAGTAGGTCTTATGAGGAAAGGTTGAGGGAGCTAGGGCTGTTTTCTCTGGAGCGGAGGAGGTTGAGGGGAGACTTAATAGAGGTTTATAAAATGATGAAGGGGATAGGTAGAGTGAACGTTCAAAGACTATTTCCTTGGGTGGATGGAGCTATTACAAGGGGGCATAACTATAGGGTTCGTGGTGGGAGATATAGGAAGGATATCAGAGGTAGGTTCTTTACGCAGAGAGTGGTTGGGGTGTGGAATGGACTGCCTGCAGTGATAGTGGAGTCAGACACTTTAGGAACATTTAAGCGGTAATTGGATAGGCACATGGAGCACACCAGGATGATAGGGAGTGGGATAGCTTGATCTTGGTTTCAGATAAAGCTCGGCACAACATCGTGGGCCGAAGGGCCTGTTCTGTGCTGTACTGTTCTATGTTCTAATCCCCCTGACATTCGGGTAAATTTTGAATGACCAATCAACCTAACCTGCACATCTTTGGATGGTGGAAGGAAACTGGAGCACCCAGAGGAAACCCACGCAGACACGGGGAGAATGTGCAACCTCCACACAGACAGTGGCCCGAGGCTGGAATCGAACCCAGGTTCCTGGTGCTGTGAGGCAGCAGTGCTAACCACTGTGCCACCATGCTGCCCCAGTCTAGTTTCATTGTGGGTTAACTGCTCAAACAAGTTTAAGTGCACTAATACCCAGAATGGGACTTGAACTCACAATCTTTATGGGCGGCATGGTGGTTAGCACTGCTGCCTCACAGCGCCAGAGACCCGGGTTTGATTCCCGGCTTGAGTCACTGTCTGTGTGGAGTCTGCACGTTCTCCCCGTGTCTGCATGGGTTTCCTCCGGGTGCTCCGGTTTCCTCCCACAGTCTGAAAGACGTGCTGGTTAGGTGCATTGACCCGAAAAGGCGTCGGAGTGTGGCGACTAGGGGATTTCCACAGTAACTTCATTGCAGTGTTAATGTAAGCCTACTTGTGACTAATAAACTTTACTTTAAACAAGGCAAGGTTGACTCTTCCCCATAACCATCTAAGGATTACAGGAAATGATTTACGTAGTTGAGGAAACAGGATTTTAGCCACCTTCAGAGAAAATGTCTATAATCAGGCATCAAGTTCTGTTTTATGTGGTAAATTTACAAATTCACCAAGATCGCTGGACATATATTTACCAAGGATTTTCTACAATAGCTGTAGAATATCTCAGTGATGTTACAAGTCATTTCTCCTGTAACATGCAAGTCAGTACAAATCATTGATTGGCTATGCTAAATTGTCCCTAAATGTCAGGGGGATTAGCAGGGTAAATAAGTGGGTTATGGGGATAGGGCTTGGGTGGGATTGTGATTGGTGCAGACTCGATGGGCCAAATGGCTTCTTTCTGCACTGTAGGGATTCCATGATCACCGCAGCAGAACACCAGCGAAGGAGACAGGTAAATAAATAAAGACGTGTCTCAAAATGTCTTTAGCAGGGAGTTTTAACATCATTTGAAACTCTCAGACACTGTCCAGTAATCCTTCTCTCTGACTTATTGATTACACTTTTGTCAGGTTATTTCCCTCCTCTCCAGCTTTCAGAGTTAGTCATTCGTTACCAATTTAAAGGAAGATAGTTCCATGAAGGATGGTTTAAAAAGAATCTCATGAACTCTCGACAATCAATCTGTTTTCAGTGGTACTGCTGGTCGACAAAGGAAGATTCTCCAGGTCCTCACTCTTTTTTGAATAGTCCTGTGGAATCCTTAACATCCAACTCACTCCCCTAGTTCAGGATTACCTACTTAACAACACCGGGGGAGTATCTTGCCACACAGACCACAGCGGTTCCATAAAACCGGTCCACTGCCACCTTCTGAAATGATTGTTAATTTAAAAAAGCAATCTTTTAGGCATCATAACATTGTAGTCCGTTACAGCGGTGTATCAGCAATGCTAAACGCAACATTACCTCGCGTAGGATCGACAGGTGATTGATGTGGCAGTAGAACCATGTTGCTTTGAAGAGCAGTGTGCCAGCCACTTCTTGTATTCCGAGAGATCCTATTAACAAAAAAAAAGGGTCAGAAGGACAGCAAAAGAAGCCCTTAAATGGAAAAGCTGCACTCGCACCTCACACAATTCACCCCACAATCACAAAACATGAGTGGACATTCCGCTTGGTAAACCCAGTTTCCACAATGAGATATTCAAATGAGATGTATTCAAGCAGAAACTTTATAGACACATGAAGGAGAAAGGACTAGAAATATAGCTGATGGGGTGAGATGAAGAGGAGTGGTAGGGAGCTTTCTTCTTTACGTCTGAGGATCGTGGGATTATATTCATTGGAGTTTAGGAGGTTGAGGGGAGATCTGATAGAAACCTACAAGATAATGAACGGCTTAGATAGGATGGACGTAGGGAAGTTGTTTCCATTAACAGGGGAGACTAGGACGCGGGGGCACAGCCTTAGAATAAAAGGGAGTCACTTTAGAACAGAGATGAGGAGAAATTTCTTCAGCCAGAGAGTGGTGGGTCTGTGGAATTCATTGCCACAGAGGGCTGTGGAGGCCGAGACGTTGAGCGTCTTCAAGACAGAAATTGATAAATTCTTGATTTCTCGAGGAATTAAGGGCTATGGGGAGAGAGCGGGTAAATGGAGTTGAAATCAACCATGATTGAATGGTGGAGTGGACTCGATGGGCCGAATGGCCTTACTTCCGCTCCTATGTCTTATGGTCTTATGGTCTTTATTCATTTTATGGGATGTGAGCGTTGCTGGCTGGGTCAGCATTTATTGCCCATCCCTAACTGCCCTCCATTCCAGAGGGCATTTGAGAATCAACCACATTATTGTGGGTCTGGAGTCACATGTAGGCCAGACCAGGTAAGGACGGCAGATTTCCTTCCCTAAAGGACATTAGTGAACCAGATGGGTTTTTAACGACAATCGACAATGGTTTCATGGTCATCATTGGACTTTTAATTTCAGATTTTTATTGAACTCAAATTTCACCATCTGCCGTGGTGAGATTTGAACCCGGGTCCCTGGATCTTGCCCTGGGTCTCTGGATTACGAGTCCAGTGACAATACCACTGTGCCACTGGCTCCCCAATGGACAAAAGCACCTGAATTGACCAGTTGGACTGCACGACGTACTTCTGTGCTGTAAATCCTACGTAAACCTAACAGCTTAAAGAAGACGAGGGATAGAGAAGCAGAGAGGTTCAGAGAAAGAATTCTACAATCCTCAGAGGATTTAAGCTGGAGGAGGTTATGAAGATAGAGAGGGGAAAGACCATAGTGAGGTTTGAGCTCAAGGATTACCTGCTGATGGGATAAATGCATAGGCTTACACAGGGTGAATGACAACAGTTCAGAACTCTCATCCCCTCTTGTTCCATATCATTCAACACATCTAGATCCCAAATTGCTCCGTTCTCTGCTTGCTCTCCTCTCAACCTTCCACTTCCACTTTATTTCCATAATTAAGGTTGGAAAACATGTGGGGGTGTGAGAGTGAATGAGTGCCTGATCATATTACACCATGGCATAACACACTGCCAACAATCCATGGTTTAATTATGAATCCCAAGGCAAAATTGATTATCTACTCTTACCACTTGCCCAATGAGCTGGAATCCAGTTGGCAGCTTCATTCCAAACACTGTGATTCTAGCCTTGTTGATGAGCCATTCCTGAAATAAATGACCAAAGGAAATAATGAGGTTGCAAACGTCGCTGTATCAAAGGTCACACTAGTTTAATATAATAGGGAAAGAGCCTTTTTGTGGTTTGAACCATAGTTATTGCAGCCCATCCAACTTCCTTGTGAAACTATTCATCGCCTCTGCTTCCACCACCCTCAGAGGCAGCAAGTCCCAGATGGTAGGTACATCAGGAAGCTTTAAAATAATGGCATAAGTAGGCCCAAAATATGGGTTTTTGTCTTTTCTGCAATTTAATGAAGCTTGTTCCTTTGCATGAACTGCAATGTTAGGACTAAGCAACTCCAGAACAGAGTACATGTGTTCAATTCGGCAAGTGCCAGGCCAGCCTGGCTCAGTGATGCTGCTCTGAATCAGAAGGTTGTGAGCTCAAGTCCCATTTCAGAAATATGAAAATTGATTGGAAAACGGCTAATGTTACGCCGCTGTTTAAAAAAGGAAGGAGACAAAAGGCGGGTAACTATAGGCCGGTCAGCTTAACGTCTGTAGTAGGGAAAATGCTGGAATCCATTATTAAAGAGAAGATAGCAGGGCATCTGGATAGAAATGGTTCGATCAATCAGACGCAGCATGGATTCATGAGGGGAAAGTCGTGCTTGACGAACATGTTGGATTTTTATGAAGATGTGACTAGGGCGGTTGATGGAGGAGAACCGGTGGATGCGGTGTTTTTGGATTTCCAAAAGGCGTTTGATAAGGTGCCCCATAAAAGGCTGCTGAAGAAGATTAGGGCACACGGAGTTGGGGGTAGTGTGTTAAAGTGCATTAGGGACTGGCTATCCGACAGGAAGCAATGAGTCGGAATAAATGGGTGTTTTTCCGGTTGGAGGAAGGTAACTAGTGGCGTGCCGCAGGGATCGGTACTCGGGCCGCAACTATTTACCATTTATATAGATGATCTGGAGGAGGGGACAGAGTGTAGGGTAACGAAGTTTGCAGACGGCACAAAGATAAGTGGAAAAGTGAATCATGTGGAGGACGGAGAAGATCTGCAGAGAGATTTGGACAGGCTGAGTGAGTGGGCGAGGATATGGCAAATGGAGTATAACGTTGATAAATGCGAGGTTATACACTTTGGAGGAAATAATAACAAATGGGATTACTATCTCAATGGAAACAAATTAAAACATGCTACCGTGCAAAGGGACCTGGGGGTCCTTGTGCATGAGGCGCAAAAGCCCAGTCTGCAGGTACAACAGGTGATCAAGAAGGCAAATGGGATGTTGGCCTATATCGCGAGGGGGATAGAATATAAAAGCAGGGATGTCTTGATGCACCTGTACAGGGCATTGGTGAGGCCGCAGCTGGAATACTGTGTGCAGTATTGGTCCCCTTATATGAGGAAGGATATATTGGCATTGGAGGGAATGCAGAGAAGGTTCACCAGGTTGATACCGGAGATGAGGGGTTTGGATTATGAGGAGAGGCTGAGGAGATTGGGTTTGTACTCGTTGGAGTTTAGAAGGATGAGGGGGGATCTTATGAAGACTTATAAGATAATGCGGGGACTGGATAGGGTGGAGGCGGAGAGATTCTTTCCACTTAGTAAGGAAGTTAAAACTAGAGGACACAGCCTCAAAATAAAGGGGGGTCGGTTTAAGACAGAGTTGAGGAGGAACTTCTTCTCCCAGAGGGTGGTGAATCTCTGGAATTCTCTGCCCACTGAGGTGGTGGAGGCTACCTCGCTGAATATGTTTAAAGCGCGGATGGATGGATTCCTGATCGGTAAGGGAATTAAGGGTTATGGGGATCAGGCGGGTAAGTGGTACTGATCCACGTCAGATCAGCCATGATCTTATTGAATGGCGGGGCAGGCTCGAGGGGCTAGATGGCCTACTCCTGCTCCTATTTCTTATGTTCTTATGAGCATAAAATCCAGGCTGACACTCCGGGTGGGATTTTCCGGCCGTGCTTGCCCTAAGACCAAAAATGTGCAGGTTTGGTTGATTGGCCGTGCTAAATTGCTCCTTAGTGTTAGGGGGATGTCAGGGGAATTAGTAGGGTAAATATGTTGTGTTACGGGGATAGGGCCTGGGTGGGATTGTTGTTGGTCAGGTTCGATGGGCTGAATGGCCTCCTTCTGCACCTGTAGGGATTAAAAGTATTAAAAAAGACTTGAAAATCCCGTCCCAAGTCAATGGACCTTTACATGGTCCTGTCCCACCCGCTACGATTCCTGTGACGTGTGGGATGGGAAAATTCCACCCTCCAAGTGGAGTGCTGAGTAAGTGCTGCACTGTTGAGATGTTAAATCGTGGCTCCATTTACCCTCTCAGATGGATGTAAAAGGTCTAAGGGCACGATTTGAAAGAAGAGCAGGGAGGTTCTCCCCAGTGACCTTGCTAATATTTATCCCTAAACTAGGAAACAGATTGGCTGGTCACTGTGGTGAACCATCGTTGGTTCCCACTAGATAGTACTGAGCCAGGGTCTGGCCAGTACTACAAGTATGTATATATGTTGCTGTTGGGGTTAGGGATGGGTTGTTACACCTTGTATTATAGTTATTGTGGTATATCCCAGTCGGGCTCCGCCTCCTGGGAGAGGTATAAAGGTCTCTGCTCTATCTGGGACCCCTCAGTCTGGGATCGTGTATATAATTAGTAGCTGCCTTGTTACAGCAAATAAAAGTCTTTATTTCCTGAGCATCAAGCCTCGTGTGTGATAACGCGCATCAATTTTATTTGCTGGAAATAAACTCTCGTCGGAAAAAAGAGTATGGAGCAGATACTGAAGCCTGAACGCCTTACACTAGATCCACGTGCGGCGGGCGCCTCTAACACCTTCGACCACTGGTTGAAATGTTTTGAGGACTACCTGGCAGCCTCCGCAGCGGTCACCACAGATGATGACAGACTCCGGGTCCTCCATGCGAGGGTAAGCGACACCGTCTACCTCGCGATCCGTGCGGCCACCGACTACACGAAGGCCCTCGAGCTTCTTAAGAAGCGTTATATTAAACCGCCCAACGAAATACACGCTCGTTACCTCTTAGCCACTCGACGACGGCAGTCCGGCGAAACGATGGAGGAATACGCGAACGAGCTCTTACAGCTAGCCGGGGGCTGTAACTGCAAAGCAGTGTCGGCAGAGCAGAATATGAACGACCTCGCTCGAGATGCGTTTGTGGCGGGAGTCGGATCATCTTACATCCGACTCAAATTACTGGAGAAAGGTAATCTTGACCTCACCCAGGCAATAGAACGAGCGGAGATGCTGGAAACGGCCTCCAAAAGCCTAGTATTGTATCCTGAAGACCACGTGGAGACAACGTGACAGGAGCAGTCGCCAATCCCTCCTCGTCCCTCGGGTTCGAAATGCTGCGTGATGGCGTGCTCACATTCGGGCCAGACGACGGCAGCAGCTCCGGGCAGCCTGCAGTGTTACTTCTGTGGGGGAGTGAAGCATACTCGGCAACGGTGTCCCGCTAAAGCTGTGTTGTGCTCCGCCTGCGGTAAGAAGAGGCACTATTCGAAAGTGTGCCGCTCTAAATCTGCTTCTCGGAACAGCAGTGCGGCCTGCGATTCCTCAGCGCCCGGTTCTTCGTCGTCGACATCGTCGAGGGTTTCGTCCACGTGCGAGGCCAGGACGATGCCATTACGGTCGATGGAGTCGGAGATGTGTGACCACCAGGGGTCGCTGAGTTTGGCGCCATCACCCACGTGCGACCTATGGGAGCGGCCATGTTGGTCGGCACCGACCGCGAACGACCAGCAGGGGTCATCCTCGTCAATCCCAGCTGCCTGCAGTGGCGCTCATGAACCAACGGTGGCGTCGATCATCCTGGACCAGGCCAAGCCTCATAGACTTGACAAGTCTATGATGGACATTCAGGTAAACGACCACTTGATTTATTGTCTGTTTGACAGCGGGAGCACTGAGAGTTTTATCCACCCAGATGCTGTGAAGCGGTGTGGACTCCGGATTCAACCTGTCAAACAGACAATTTCTATGGCATCGAGGTCCCGGTCTGTCACCGTGCTAGGGAGTTGCGTGGTAACTTTAATGGTGCAAGGCACAGTTTACGAGCATTTCAAGCTCCTAGTGTTGCCGCACCTTTGCGCGCCAATACTTCTCGGACTAAACTTCATGGTCCACTTGAGGAGTGTAACCCTACAGTACGGTGGGCCACTCCCTTCGCTTTCAGTGGGAGAACAGCAACAGCCTCCAAATTGCCCAACGCGCCCCGCCTGTAGCCTCTCGATGCTGAAGATCACCACACCCTCCTTGTTCCAGAATCTTGTGCCAGGCTGCAAGCCCATTGCGACTAAGAGTAGGCGTTACAGCGCTGAGGATTGGATCTTCATTCGATCTGATGTTCAGCGGCTCCTCAAGGAAAGGATCATACAACCTAGCGCTAGTCCGTGGAGAGCGCAGGTCGTGGTGGTCAAGAGTGGGAACAAACCCCGGATGGTCATTGACTATAGTCAGACCATTAATAGATACACGCAGCTGGATGCGTATCCCCTCCCGCGCATATCTGACATGGTCAATCAGATTGCGCAGTACCGGGTGTTCTCCACCATAGACCTCAAGTCTGCCTACCACCAACTCCCCATTCGCCCAGAGGACCGACAATACACGGCTTTTGAGGCGGATGGTCGCTTGTATCACTTTCTCAGGGTTCCCTTTGGTGTCACCAATGGGGTCTCGGTCTTCCAGCGTGCTATGGACTGAATGGTGGACCAGAACGGGCTGCGGGCTATCTTCCCGTACCTGGATAACGTCACCATCTGCAGCCATGACCAGCAGGACCACGACACAAATCTCCTGAATTTCCTACGCACTGCATCTCGCCTGAACCTGACCTACAACAGGGAGAAGTGTGTGTTTCGTACGCGCCGTTTAGCCATCCTCGGATACGTGGTGGAAAACGGGGTCATTGGCCCTGATCCAGACCGTATGCGTCCCCTCTTTGAACTTCCCCTGCCCACTAGTGCAAAAGCACTGAGAAGATGCTTAGGCTTCTTCTCTTACTATGCACAGTGGGTTCTCAATTACGCGGACAAAGCCCGTCCGCTCATCAAGTCCACTTCTTTTCCCCCAACGCCAGAGGCCCGATTGGCCTTTTATAAACTAAAAGCCAACATCGTGAAAGCTCCGATGCACGCTGTTGATGAGTCCATCCCCTTTCAGGTGGAGAGCGATGCATCTGATTTCGCCCTGGCCGCCACACTTAACTAGGCGGGCAGGCCCGTCGCCTTTTTTTCCCGCACCCTCCAAGGCCCCGAAATTCGGCATTCAGCGGTGGAAAAGGAGGCCCAGGCCATTGTGGAGGCCGTCAGGCACTGGCGCCATTACTTGGCGGGAAAACGGTTCACCCTGGTCATGGACCAGCGGTCCGTGGCGTTCATGTTTAATAACACGCTGAGGGGCAAGATCAAGAACGACAAGATCTTGCGGTGGAGAATTGAACTCTCCACCTATAACTATGACATCATGTATCGTCCAGGGAAACTCAATGAGCCCTCGGATGCCCTCTCGCGTGGAACATGCGCCAGTATACAGGAGGACCGTTTGCAGGCTCTCCATAATGACCTATGCCATCTTGGGGTCACTCGGCTCTACCACTTTATAAAAGCCCGCAACCTGCCCTACTCGGTGGAGGATGTCAGGTCCATAACAACAAGCTGTCGGGTATGCGCGGAATGCAAACCGCACTTTTACTGACCTGACCGGGCACAATTAGTCAAGGCCACTCGTCCCTTCGAGAGACTGAGTGTCGATTTTAAGGGCCCCCTTCCCTCAACAGATCGGAATGTGTACTTCCTCAACATCATTGACGAGTACTCGAGATTCCCTTTTGTTATTCCCTGCTCTGATACATCCGCTGCCACGGTTATCAAGGCATTCCGTGATCTTTTTACCCTGTTCGGGTACCCCACCTACATTCACAGCGACAGGGGCTCGTCGTTCATGAGCGATGACTTGAGGCAATACCTGCTCTCATACGGGATTGCCTCTAGTAGAACCACGAGCTACAACCCTAGGGGTAACGGACAGGTGGAACGTGAGAATGCTACAGTCTGGAAGGCTGTCTTACTGGCGTTGAAGTCAAAAAGCCTTCCAGTCTCCCGTTGGCAAGAGGTGCTCCCTGATGCGCTCCATTCCATACGCTCACTCCTGTGTACGGCAACCAACGCTACTCCCCATGAGAGGATGTTTTCATTCCCTCGGAAGTCTTCCTCTGGGACCTCATTACCGTCTTGGTTGACGTACTCAGGACCTGTCCTCCTGCGGCGACATGTAAGGGCCCGCAAGTCCGACCCATTGGTTGAACAGGTCCATCTCCTCCACGCCAACCCTCAGTATGCCTATGTGGCATACCCTGACGGGCGAGAGGATCCGAGACCTGGCGCCAGCAGGGGACGTAGGAACCCCTGTCGCTCCCATACCCCCTGTTACAAACCCCATAACTCTTGTTTCCCCTCCGGACACGGCGCGGGCAGCATCGGGACCATTGCTTAACCATTTTACTCCCGTGTACAGCTTGCCTGAGTCCAGAGAATGGTCGCCACTTCAGGGCGTGTCGGAACTCCATGGATTACCATCACCTCAGGGTCAACCGGCCCGTGAGTCTATGGAGGAACAGTTGGACATCGCCTTGGGGAGAACGCCACTGCAAGTGCCTACTCCGGTGTCATCGCCGGTATTCAGGAGGTCACAACGACGGTGCGGTCCCCCTGACCATCTGAACTTATAGACTGATGACAAATTATTCTGTTTTTTTTGTACCCTGCCGGCCTTTGTCTTCAAAGGAGGGGTGAATGTGGTGAACCATCGTTGGTTCCCACTAGATAGTACTGAGCCAGGGTCTGGCCAGTACTACAAGTATGTATATATGTTGCTGTTGGGGTTAGGGATGGGTTGTTCTACTTGTTGCTGTTGGGGTTAGGGTTGGGTTGTTACACCTTGTATTATAGTTATTGTGGTATATCCCAGTCGGGCTCCGCCTCCTGGGAGAGGTATAAAGGTCTCTGCTCTGTCTGGGACCCCTCAGTCTGGGATCGTGTATATAATTAGTAGCTGCCTTGTTACAGCAAATAAAAGACTTTATTTCCTGAGCATCAAGCCTCGTGTGTGATAACGCGCATCAGTCACTATCACATTGCTGTTTGTGGGATCTTGCTGTGTGAAAATCGACATTTCCTACGACAGTATTTGGCTGTAAAGCACTTGGGGATGTCCTGGGATCACTAAACGTGGTATAGAATTGTCTCTGCCTATCCTCTCCTCCCTTAAAATTAGAACAGCTTTTCACCAATAGCTGAAATGATGAGACTGAGTTCACACTGTAAATGCAAAATCGTTTTATATAAACTAAATGAAAGCATGATTATCACCGCACACACAACTGATCAGTGTTGGGGAAAAGTTTACTTACCTCATCCAGTTGGCAAAATCAGAAAGTAATTCCTCCTGATCTCTATCCTCCTCCAGCCCAACAAGCCTCCAATACCTCTGCACTCCTCCAATTCTGGCCTTATGTACAACCCCAATTTTAATTACTTTCCCATTGGCGGCCATGCCCGAAAACTGCCTAGGTCCTAAGCTCTGGGCTTCCCTAAACCTTGTTGCCTCCTCGTCCTTTAAGAAACTCTTTAAAAACTATCCTCTTTAAAAACTCTGCTACAAGTCTGAGCGAGTACGCCACGACAGTAAGTGACTTCATTAGTAAGTGTGTAGAAGACTGTGTGCCAAAGAAGCAAATCCGTGTGTTCCCCAACCGGAAACCATGGATGAACAGGGATATCCACTGCTTGCTGAAGTCCGGGTCTGAGGCGTTCAAGTCGGGCGACACTGACCTATACAAGAAAGCCAGATACGATCTAAGGAGATCCATCAAAGATGCCAAAAGACAGTCCCGGACCAAGCTAGAGTTCCAGGCTAGCCACACTGACCCCCCGCCGACTGTGGCAAGGTCTGCAAGACATAACAGGCTACAAGATGAAGGCATGTAAAATCGCCGGCTCCAACGCACCCCTCCCTGATGAGCTCAATGCAGTCTACGCCCGTTTTGAGCAAGAGATCAGTGAGAACATGCCCTTCACCCTGGAAGCCCTGGATGAACCTGTATCTGGAGTCACCATTGCAGGTGTCAGAGCAGCTTTCTTGAAGGTCAACCCACGGAAAGCAAGTGGCCCGGATGGGGTACCCGGACGTGCACTCAGATCCTGCGCAGATCAGCTGCCGGCGGTATTCACAGACATCTTCAACCTCTCTTTACAACAATCTGAGGTCCGTACCTGCTTCAAAAAGACAACCATCATCCCAGTACCTAAGAAAAACCAAGCAGCGTGCCTTAATGACTATCGGCCGGTTGCTCTGACATCCATCATTGTGAAGTGCTTCGAAAGGTTAGTCATGGCACGAATCAATTCCAGCCTCCTGGACTACCTGGATTCACTGGATTTGCCGCAACAGGTCCACAGCAGACGCCATCTTCCTGGCCCTGCACTCAACCTGGAACACCTAGATAACAAGGACACCTATGTCAGACTCCTATTTATTGACTACAGCTCAGCCTTCAACACTATTATTCTCATGAAATTCATCTCCAAACTCCTGGGCCTGGGCCTCGGCACCTCCCTCTGCGACTGGATCCTGAACTTCCAAACTCACAGACTACAATCAGTAAGGATAGGCAACAACACCTTTGCCACAAACATCCTCAACACCGGTGCCCCACAAGGCTGTGTTCTCAGCCCCCTACTGTACTCCTTATACACCTATGACTGTGTGGCCAAATTCTCCTCCAATTCGATTTTCAAGTTTGCTGATGACACCACCGTAGTGGGTTGGATCTCAAACAATGAAGAGATAGAGTACAGGAATGAGATAGAGAATCTGGTGAACTGGTGCGGCAACAATAATCTCTCCCTCAATGTCAACAAAGTGAAGGAAATTGTCATCGACTTCAGGAAGCGTAAAGGAGAACATGCCCCTGTCTATATCAATAGGGATGAAGTAGAAAGGGTCGAGAGCTTCAAGTTTTTAGGTGTCCAGATCACCAACAACCTGTTCTGGTCCCCCCATGCCGACACTATAGTTAAGAAAGCCCACCAACGCCTCTACTTTCTCAGAAGACTAAGGAAATTTGGCATGTCAGGTACGACTCTCACCAGATGCACCATAGAAAGCATTCTTTCTAGTTGTATCATAGCTTGGTATGGCTCCTGCTCTGCCCAAGACCGCAGGGAACTACAAACGGTCGTGAACGAAGCCTAATCCACCACGCAAACCAGTCTCCCATCCATTGACTCTGTCTACACTTCCCACTGCCTCGGCAAAGCAGCCAGCATAATTAAGCACCCTGGACATCCTCTCTTCCACCTTCTTCCTTCGGGAAAAAGATACAAAAGTCTGAGGTCACGTACCAACCGACTCAAGAACAGCTTCTTCCCTGCTGCTGTCAGACTTTTGAATGGACCTAACTTATATTAAGATGATCTTTCTCTACACCCTAGCTATGAATGTAACACTACATTCTGCACTCTCTCGTTTCCTTCTCTATGAATGGCATGTTTTGTCTGTATAGCACGCAAGAAACAATACTTTTCACTGTATGCTAATACATGTGGCAATAATAAATCAAATCAAATCAAATCAAAATCAAATTTATGGTCACATGCCCCACAACTCTGTATGGTTTGGTGTCAAATCTTGCTTGGTAAAGCTCCAGTGAAGTGCCTTGGGACATTTTGATACATTCTAGGTGATATAAAAATACAAGTTGTTGTTGTCATAGAGGTGGAAAATGAGCAGCCAGAGGGTGGGATTCTCCGGCCCCCCAGCCGCCCGTTTCCTGGAGGCAGGAGGCGGTGTTGCTGTTTGCGGGCGGTGGGATTCTCTACTCCTGCCGCTGTCAATGGGATTTCCCATTAAAGGGTGCTGCAGGTGGGGCAGAAAATCCCGCTAACATAAATAGCCGGAGAATCCCACCGAAAGAAACCAGCATTGGAGAAATTCGGCACTATTCAGAATACTTGACAACGCAGAGAAAAATGACTGTGTCACTTTATCAGTTATAACACTCAAGTGAAGATTCACGTCATAACAAGTCTTTAAAATGTTGGAAGTGTTTTGTTGGATAGATGTGAAGAAGATGCTTCCACTTCTTCATTAATATAAAGCTGTCACTAATGAATCCAGTAGGGAAGTCAGAGAAACTTCTTTACCTGGAGAGCAGTTAGAATGCGGAACATGTTACTTATGGTGAAGAGCTTGGAAGCATTTGAGAGGAAAATAGATAAGTAGATGAGGGAGAAAGGAATAGAACGATACGGTGGTAGGTGAGATGAAGAGGAAAGAACTATTCACTTATCCTCCATTGGGGCACTGAGTATAAAAATTGGCAGGTCATGCTGCAGCTGCACAGAATCTTAGTTAGGCCTCATTTAGAAAACAATTCTGGTCACCACACTACTAGAAGGATGTGGAGGCTTTGGAGAGGGTACAGAAGAGGTTTACCAGAATGTTGCCTGGTCTGGAGGGCATTAGCTATGAGGAGAGGTTGAATAAACTTGGTTTGTTCTCGCTGGAACAACGGAGGTTGAGGGGTGACCTGATAGGAGGTTTATAGGTTTATGAGTGGCATGGACAGAGTAGATAGTCAGATGCTCTTTCCTAGGGTAGAAAAGTCAAGTACTAGGGGACATAGGTTTAAGGTGCGTGGGGAAAAGTTTAGAGGAGATGTGCGAGGCAAGTTGTTTACACAGAGGGTGGTGAATGTCTGGAACGCGCTGCCTGGGGAGGTGGTGGGAGCGGGTACAATAGCGGCATTTAAGGGGCAGCTAGACGAATACATGGATAGGATGGGAATGGAAGGATGCGGACTCTGTAAGTGCATGCGGTTTTAGTTTAGGCAGACATCACGATCGGCTCAGGCTTGGAGGGCCGAAGGAGCTGTTCCTGTGCTGTATTGTTCTTTGTATTCAGAGCTACACCAAAATGACAAAACTTGGCAACAGTTCCACTCAATTTTAAAAGAGATTTTCTCACCATGTACTTCCCAAGTCCTCGATCCTCCACCAGTGGATAACGCTTCAAATACTCCCCCAGAGTCGGCAGCGTCTTGCTTTGGAAACAATAAAAGACGACACTCGCAAGCCTCGATTCTGTGACATCTGCGGAGGGCTTCTCATAAAACTTGATGATTCTGAAAGAAAACAATCTTAAGTATCTGCTGCTTCTCGGAATACAGCATGCACAGATAGAGCGCGGTACAGTGGTTATCACTGCTGCCTCACAGCGCCAGGGACCCGGGTTCGATTTCGGCCTCGGGTGACTATCTGTGTGGAGTTTGCACGTTCTCCACATGTCTGTGTGGGTTCCCTCCGGGTGCCCCGTTTACTCCCACAATCCAAAGATGTGCAGGTTACACGGATTGGCCATGCTAAATTGCCCCTTAGTGTCCAAAGATGTGTAGGTTAGGGGGATTAGTGTGGTAAATGTGTGGGGTTATGGGGGCAGGGCAGCGGGTGGACCTGGGTAAGATGCTCTGTCAAAGAGTCGGTGCAGACCTGATGGGCTGAGTGGCCTCCTTCTGCACTGTTGGGATTCTGTGATTCGATGATGAGATCAGTATAAATAAACCTGGGGGGGACCGACTGGAGATTTCAAGCAACAAAGGAAAATATTTTATCGATTCATCAGCGAATCCGATGCAAAGTTTTAGGTCTTTAAAGTTCTGTATCAAATTCAGAAGGTCTCAGATCGAGGACGGAATGGAATCACGATGATTTCTGATGTTTGCTTTGGCAATGATCAGAACATTTCTGAGAAATCTCAGTCCAGAGGAGGCCATTTGCCCATTGTTTCCATGCTGATGCCAACTCTGCATGGAAGCAGACAATTCTGAGTTCTACATTCTTTCTCTGCATCTGCATTGTGTCCATTTTTGGCAACATCTTTTAAGAAGAACGCAATGGGCTTAGAGAGGCTGCAGAGGGGATTCGCTAAGAATGGCACAAAGGATACAGGACTTGAACACATCCAAAACTCTTCCAACCCCAACCAAGTGGGGCGGCACGGTGGCATAGTGGTTAGCACTGCTGCCTCCCAGCGCCAGGAACCCGGGTTCAATTCTGACCTTGGGTGGCTGTCTATGTGGAGTTTGCACATTTTTCCTGTGACTGCGTGTGTTTCCTCCCACAGTCCAAAGATGTGTAAATTAGCTGGATTAGCCATGGTCAATGCATGGGGTTATGAGGATAGGGTGAAGGGAAGGCTCTGGATGGAATGCTCTTTCAGAGAGTTGGTGCAGACTTGATGAGCAGAATGGCCTCATTCTGCAGTGTATGAATTCTATGATTCTAAGTCCCATTCACCTATAACCCCAGTGCTCACTAATCTCCATTGGCTTCCAGTCCAACAATGCACAAATTTTAAAATTTCTTCTTTGTTTTCAAATCTCTCCTCTATTTTTAGGTCCAGACCCACAACCTTCCAAGAACTCTGCACTCCTCCATTTCTGACATCTTGCTCATCCCCAATTTTAACCTCTCCACGAATAGCGGCTATACCTTCGGCTGTACTGGTCCTAAACTCATGAATTGCCTCACTAAGCCTTTCTATATTACTTTTCTCATTTAAGATGTTCTTCAAAGCCTATCTCTTTGACCAAGCACTTGGTCACCTGTCCTCATACTCATTACCTGGCTCAGTGTTAAATTTTATTTATGAACACTTCTGAAGTATATGGGGATGTTTTACTATTTTGAAGGTGCTATATAAGTACAACTTGTTGGAGAAGCTGGATTGTTCTCTTCAGAGGAGAGAAGGTTAAGGGGAGATCATTCTAAGTTTTGTGGCCAAGTCTCTGGGGTAGGCTTCAGTGGCAGAAGGGTCAGTAGCCAGAGAACACAGATTTCAAGTAATTGATTAAAGAACAAGGGGTGGATGGGGAAAGGAAATTCAATAAATAATTGAAGGGGAAAACTTTGCAGGGAAATGGAAAGCCTTTTCAAAATGCTGGCATAGTTATGATGGACCGAGTGGCCTTTTCAGTACTATATCAATGTATGATTCTGTCCATGGGTGGCACGACATATGAAAGAAAACTGTCTAGCTCAGAGAATGACCTTTTCCATTCATGAACCTACCTGTGTGTAGAGGGGCAGACCTCGACGATTCCCCGGGATTCAGTTTTTCCTCCTTCTTCCATTTCATAGTAAATGGCCAGTTCACCCTTCTGTCAACCAACATAAAAAGTTGTGATAATGTAAGCCTTTTAGAAGCACCTTCCAGAAGTTATTAGGATTTGACACGAATCAGTCAGTTGGTGGCACTCTGGCCTGTCATAAAGCTGTGTGTTCAAGCCTACCCCAGAGACCTGGCCACAAATTTTAGAATGACCCACCAGTGCTTCACTGTCAGAAGTTCCATCTTCCAGATAAGAAGTTAAACTCAAGATCTGCCTTATTTGATGGATATAAAGATTCCCTGGTGTCTTGGCCAACGTTTATCCCTGAACCAACATCCATTACTAAAACGGGCGGAGGGTTTGGCCATTATCACAGTGCTGTATGTGGGAGATTGTTGTGTACATGTTGGGGACCATGTTTCAGTGACTTCAGTTCAGGAAGTTTGATTTGATTTGGTTTATTATTGTCACATGTATTAGTATACAGTGAAAAGTATTGTTTCCTGCGGGCTTTTCAGACAAAACATACTGTCCATAGAGAAGGAAACCAGAGAGTGCAGAATGTAGTGTTACAGTTATAGCTAGGGTGTAGAGAAAGATCAACTTAATGCGAGGTAGGTCCACTCAAATGTCTGATGACAGCTGGGAAGAAGCTGTTCATGAGTTGGTTGGTACGTGACCTGAGGCTTTTGTATCTTTTTCCCAGTGGAAGAAGGTGGAAGAGAAAATGTCCGGGGTACGTGGGGTCCTTGATTATGCTGGCTGCTTTTCTGGGGCAGCGAGAAGTGTAGACAGAGTCAATGGATGGGAGGCTAGTTTGCGTGATGGATTGGGCTCCATTCACGACCTTTTGTAGTTTCTTGTGGTCTTGAGCAGAGCAGGAGCCATATCAAGCTGTAAAACAGCCAGAAAGAATACTTTCTATGGTACATGTGTAAAAATTGGTGAGCGTTGTAGTCGACATGCCAAATTTCCTTAGTCTTCTGAGAAAGTAGAGGTGTGGTGGGCTTTCTTAACTGTAGTGTCGGCATGGGAGGACCAGGACAGGTTGTTGGTGATCTGGACATCTAAAAACTTGAAGCTCTCAACCCGTTCTACTTCATCCCTGTTGATGAAAATATTCCTTTGGCTGTAAAGGACTTTGTGAGTCCATGAGGTCGTGGAAGATACCATAACATTGCACTTTCTTTCTTCTCACTCTTTTAGTTCAATAAAAAAACACATTTTGCTAAGTAGCTGTGTACTTTCTGACATGTCCCTCACTAGAGAGTACAGTGGACTATTGATGCATTTTTTTTATTCGTTCATTGAATGTGGGCATCACTGGCTGGGCCAGCACTATTGCCCATTCCTGAGGGCATTTAAGAATCAACCACATTGCTGTGGCTTTGGAGTCACATGTCAGCCAGACCAGGTAAGGATGGCAGATTTCCTTCCCTAAAGGACATTAGTGAACCAGATGGGTTTTTCCAACAATCAGTGATGGTTTCATGGTCATCAGTAGATTCTTAATTCCAGATATTTTTTACTGAATTCAAATTCCACCATCTGCTTGGCAGGATTTGACCCAGGTCTCCAGAGCATTACCCTGGATCTGTGGATGACTAGTCCAGTGACAATACCACTACGCCACCGCCTCCCCTGGCACCCTGTTTGCCGGGGGAGTGGAGGCAGGTGATAGGATAGATAGATAGATAATAAACTTACAGGATACTGCGAGGCCTAGATAGAGTGGACGTGGAGAGGATGTTTCCACTGGTAGGAAAAACTAGAACCAGAGGGCAAATCTCAGACTAAAGGATGATCCTTTAAAACAGAGATGAGGAATTTCTTCAGCCAGAGAGTGGTGAATCTGTGGAACTTTTTGCCGCAGAAGGCTGTGGAGGCCAGGTCATTGAGTGTCTTTAAGACAGAGATAGATAGGTTCTTGATTAATAAGGGGATCAGGGATTATGGGGAAAAGGCAGGAGAATGGGGATGAGAAAAATATCAGCCATGAGTGAATGGTGGAGCAGACTCGATGGGCCGAGTGGCCTAATTCTGCTCCTATGTCTTATGGTTTTATAGCCTCACTGGATCTCAGCTGGGCGATGGGAATATTAAGCTAACTTGGACTTTGGACTTGTTGGGAGAGTAAGTTTTCAAAGAGGAACTGTTATTAACTTCTTCCCCCTTTCCTCATTGCCATACTCTTCCCTTGCTTAGGGGAAACGGGATCCTGATCTTATGTGGGGCTAAGCATTGGGTAGGATTCTCCTATACTGAAATAAATATATTGAAGTATATTTATTCACTCTCCAAACAGGCAGACTTTCCCCAACCCCAATAACTGGAACCACAACTTTTCTCAAGTCGTCCCTCTCTTCCTCTGCCCCACCAACCCCATAAAACACGATATAAATACTGTTGGTGTTGTATATAATTTTACAAGCTGAGCAATGAGAAAGCAAACAGAAGTGTAGAAATAGCCTCAGGCTGAGGAACAGTAAAAAGCAAAGGGCGTGACTAACATAAAAGTTGATGAGAAGTTACATTGTCAAGACTCGGGCACACAGCATACAGCCTCAGGAAAGAAGTTTTAACTATCAGGATTAATATCACATTCTGCTTATGTTCACTTTGAATAATACATCTGTCAAACCTGCCTTCTTTATAATAAGAGTTTTGATATATTATCATCTTGAAATTTGATGCCACCAAGAATTTTTTTAAGGTGAAATATACATTGATTTTTCACAAAACTGTTGGATAATTATGTATTTCTTGATGAGGTAGGCCTGGTCAGTGTCGGAGGAAGAGTGCATGGAATGTAGATAGCCCAAAAAATCTGACCTAGTATCAATGCCGTGGTTCCCTAAACTCTACCGTGTAGCTATGAAATTTAGTCAACTCACAGATCATTTGCAATGCTTCCCCATCCTTCACGCCATTGAGAACTGTTTCTGTGCTGTAAACATTTCTGCAATTCTATCTGAAGATCACCTCGGATATTGCACTAGGCCGTCAAGTGATTTGATTTACTCCACATGAGCAATATCACAGTCTAAGAGCAAAACGCTCCCATAAGTGCGGTGATGGCACAAGCCAGAAAGGTGGGATCTCGTGCCATATTCTACGCTTGGAACCTCATTAATTTTGCACAGGTGAGTTCCCCTCCACCTCTCCTGGCCAGTTGGCAGCTCAGTCGCCTACTCATCCTCAGCTGATGGCATTGAAGGTCCCCGTGTCATATTTAAACACCTGTCCAGTGCATCCATATCACTCCCTCCAGCCGCCCTGTCTTCACCAGGCTATGCAGGATGCCAGCAACCGAGAGGGAAAAGACTATCAGCCTCAAAAGGAAGGTCTGTTCCTCGATTCAACCACCCTCCCTCCAAGCCAATAGCCTGTGAGGCATCTGTGCCCCAATTGGATCTCTACCCACCGCAGCACGGTGGCACAGTGGTTAGCACTGCTGCCTCACAGCGCCAGGGACCCGGGTTCGATTCCCGGCTTGGGTCACTGTCTGTGCGGAGTCTGCACATTCTCCCCATGTCTGCGTGGGTTTCCTCCGGGTGCTCCGGTTTCCTCCCACAGTCCAAAGATGTGCGGGTTAGGTTGATTGGCCATGCTAAATTGCCCCTACTGTCAGGGGGATTAGCAGGGTAAATATGTGGGGTTACAGGAATGGGGTGGGATTGTGGTCGGTGCAGACTCGATGGGCCAAATGGCCTCCTTCTGCACTGTAGGGATTCTATGATTGGGAGTCTTCTTCCATCTCTTTCAAGTAAATGATGTGGTAACCCTTTGACCCCCTTGTTTGGGAGTTTTTCATGCAGGTTTGTCGGGTTCCAGCTTCCCTCCCCTCGGTCTTCCCTCTGCTTTCAATTGTTCATCTTCTTCGCCCACCTCCTTGCCCCTCTGCCTGCCATTGTGAGCCCTTGACCTTCCCACATTCCTCTCCTTTCACAGCCCTCCTTCCACAATGCCACCCCCTTTTGTCTTCAGCAGGCCGATGGCAGTGTTGCACTTACTGTCTGTTGCTAGCTGAAGACTACACTTTAGCAATCGGGTTTGACACTGGCAAGATCGGAAGGCCTGGCAGGACACCGGCTGGCAGCTGTTTTAATGAGCATTCAAGATATGCAAATGAATGCAAATGGCATTCGCGCCACCAACTGGCAGGAAGATCAACCTGCCATTAACCTGCTACTGGGAGAATTGCTTGTGGGTTTCCAACACTGTGGCTCCTGCTAGATTCTCCACTCCCGCCTGTCACCAAACCCGCTGTGGGCATGATGGGAGAATTCCATCCTCAGTTTACATCTCTTATTCCCAGTGTTCTTTATGCTAAAAGCCAAGAGGCTTTAACTTAAACCCACAGTAGGCCAATTAAACAGAATGAAGGAACAAGTATCTGGTGGTCCTGACTGACCTTAAACTTAAAGAACTTGAGAACTTCGGCAATATCAAAATTTGGATCCTCACACAGCATATCCCCAGCGACCTGGAAGCACAAGAAGGCTGTGGTGAAACAGGGTCATAGAACATTAGAAACTACAAGCAGGAGTAGGCCATTCGGCCCTTCGAGCCTGCTCCGCCGTTCATCTTGATCATGGCTGATCAGCGAATTCAATATCCTGATCCCCCTCCTTCCTCCCATATCACCAGGACATCAACAAATGGCCAGCAATGAAGCAACACATACCACCATGACGTCATCAGTGAACCTCTTACTCCTGACCACCAACTCCAAGTCAGCGACTGCACCCAGTTGGGTTTGGCTGGTCGTCGAGCCATCGTTTATAATGTTTTCCACTGGAAAATCATTAGCAGTTGCCCATCGCTCGTAGTATTTGTACCTACGTGTGGAAGGTTAACAGTTAATTCCAAACTAGCTCAACAATGCCCAAAGCACCTCCATCGCATATGCAGCATACCACACAAGACCAAGCTGACGTTTTTAAGTTAAGATTTTAAAAAGTCATACATTTCTACAGCACTTTTCATGACTTCGGGACATCCCAAAGTGCTTCAAAGCTAACAAAGTGTAGTCATTGTTCAAATGTAGAGAAAGTGGCAGCCAATTTGTGGACAACAAGCTCCCACAAACTGGAATGTGATAATGGCCAGATAGTCTCGTTTTGGTGATTTGCTTGTTTGAGGCAAAACATTGGCCAGGGCACTGAGGCCAATTTCCCTGCTCACCTAATTAATGCATGAGATCCTTTACATCCACCTCTGACTCTCACTCAAGTTGTAGTTTTTTTTTTACACTGCAATGAAGTTACTGTGAAAATCCCCTAGTCGCCACACTCCGGCGCCTGTTCGGGTACACTGAGGGAGAATTTAGCATGGCCAATGCACCTAACTAGGACGTCCTTTGGATTGTGCCAGGAAACCAGAGTATCCGGAGGAAACCCATGCAGACACGGGGAGAACGTGCAGGCTCCGCACAGACAGTGACCCATGCCGAACCCGGGTCCCTGGTGTTCTGAAGCAGCAGTGTTAACCACTGTGCCACCGTGCCACATAGCTTTTCGCTCTTTCCTTGGTGGAAGGATTCAGATGTACCTCCGTGGTCATAAACATCTTTATAATTAGCCAATAGGATTGTTAGTCCTGCACTCCACCTGTCTGTCCAGTTCTTAGCATCTTTTCACTGGCACTGCACTCGCTTGCAAACCGTTCATTACGAAGGTGTTGCAATTCTGAAGGAAGATTGTTGACTTGAAACATCGAGTGTTTCTCTCTAAAGATGCTGAATGAACTGCTGAGTGTTTTCAGCATTTTCTGTTTTTATGTCAAATTTCCAGTATTAACTGTACATCTCTTCAGTTTTATTGACTATATGCTGCTTTGCTACCAGCCTCAATAATAAATCTACTTACTTGTCCGCATTCGTGACGAGATAGACTTCATTGAAGAGTTGCCTCCTGCAAACAATGCAGAAAATATGATATAAATCAAAGCAATTTCATACAGGGAGAAAGGGAGACAGTTAGAAAGATAGAAGGAAGTGAAAGGTTGAGGGAAGCGCAGGAGAGAATGGAGCTTAACAGATTTGGGATTTTTCTCTTAACTCTACTCCTACACCCTCTATACTCTTCGCCCACTTGATCCCAGCTACCTATGCATGTCATGTGCCTCCTTCTTCTTCTTGACCATGGCCTCAATATCCCAAGTCATCCAGGGTTCCCTACTTCAACCAGCCTTGCCCTTCACCTTAAAAGGAACGTGCTCACCCTGAACCGTGGTTAACACACTTTTGAAAGCCTCCCACTTACCAGACGTCCCTTTGCCTGCCAACAGACTCCCTCAATCAACTTTTAAAATTTCCTGGCTAAGACCATCAAAATTGGCCTTGCTCCAATTTAGAATTTTAACTTTTGAGCCAGACGTGTCATTCTCCATAGCTATCTTAAAACTAATACAATTATGGTCACTGGTCCCAAAGTGATCCCTCACTAACACTTCTGTCACTTGCCCTTCCTTATTTCCTAAGAGGAAGTCAAGTTTTGCCCCCTCTCTAGTTGAGCCATCCACATATTGAATGAGAAATTCCTCCTGAATACACTCAATAAATTTCTCTCCATCCAACCCTCTAAGGCTATGGCTGTCCCAGTCAATATTGGGAAAGTTAAAGTCCCCTACTAGTACCATCCTATTTTTCTTGCAGCTATCTGTAATCTCCTTACATATTTGCTTCTCAATTTCCCACTGACAATTTGAGGCCTGTAGTACGATCCTATCAAAGTGATCTCTCCCTTCTTATTTTTCAGTTCTACCCATATAAACTCAGTGGGTGAACCTCGGATATATCCCCTCTCAATACTGTCGTGATGTTCTCCCTAATCAAAAACGTAACTCCCCCTCCTCTCTTACCTCCTGTTCTATTTTTCCTACAGCATCAGTACCCTGGAGCATTGAACTGCCAGTCTTGCCCCTCCCTTAGCCATGTTTCAGAAATAGCTATAATATTCCAGTCCCACGTACCCATCTATGCCCTGAGATCATCTGCCTTGCCTGTCAGCCCTCATGCATTGAAATAAATGCAGTTTAACCTAGACTTCACTTGCTTTCTGCGGTTCTTTCTCTGACCATCTATCCGGTCATGTTTTGTACACTCTCCCTGTGTTTTATTTCTCTTAGCCTTATCGGACCCATTCACTGAGTTCTCCACAGTCTCTGTACTGTGGCCCTTTTTGATTTTTGACTTTGGTTTCTCTGCCTCACACTTTTCCCCTTCCTGCTTTTTGTTTTTGCCCCCACCTTACACCCCTCTGACTTCTTGCATTCGTTCCCATCCCCCTGCCACATTAGTTTAAACCCTTCCCAACAGCACTAACAAACATTCCCCCAGGACATTTGTTCCAGTCCTGCCCAGGTGCAGACCATCCAATTTGTACTGGTCCCACCTGCCCCAGAACCGGTTCTAATGTCCCAGGAATTTGAATCCCTGCCTCTTGCACCATCCCTCAAGCCACGTATTCATCTTAGCTATCCTGACATTCCTATTCTAGCACGTGACACTGGTTGCAATCCTGAGATTACTACCTTTGAGGTCCTACTTTTTAGTTTATCTCCTAACTCCCTAAATTCAGCTTGTAGGACCTCATCCCATTTTTTTACCTATATCGTTGGTGCCTTTTTGCACCATGACAGCTGGCTGTTCACCCTCCCTCTCCAGAATGTCCTGCAACCGCTCTGAAACATCCTTGACCCTTGCACCAGGGAGGCAACATAGTGTCCTGGAGTCTCGCTTTCATCCGCAGAAATGCCTGTTTACTCCCCTTACAATTGAGTCCCCGATCACTATAGCTCTATCACTCTTTTTCCTGCCCTCCTGTGCCATGGTGCCATGAACCTGGCTGCTGCCACCTTCCCCTGGTGAGCCATCTCCCCCAACAGTATCCAAAACGGTATATCTGTTTTGGAGGGAGATGACCACAGGTGACCCCTGCATTGCCTTCCTACTCTTCCTCTGTCTGCTGGTCACCCATTCCCTATATCCCTCAGTAATTTTTATCTGCGGAGTAATTGTTACCTCTTCTCTTCATTGGGCAGGACTCCCCTTCTCACCACCCCCTCCTTTCTAATCTTCTACATTACTACTCCTGGTCCAAATATCTTAATCAGATAAGATTCAAATTTAAAAAAGTTATATAAAGAAGCAACTCCTACAAGCTAGTGCAGGAACAAATAGCAACAGCCCAATCTTTCTCTACACCCTAGCTATGACTGTAATGCTACATTCTGCATCCTCTCCTTTCCCTCTCTATGAACGGTATGCTTTGTCTGTATAACACACAAGAAACAATACTTTTCACTGTATACTAATACATGTGACAATAATAAATCAAATCAAATCACTCACACGTTCACAACTTTCCACCAGAAGTCCAGAATCTTCTTCCCACCAAGTCCCGGCAACAGAGCCTTTGGGATCCCGACTAAGTGGTTGTAAAGGCCTGTGGCTTCATTCTGTAAATAAATTATTGAGGTAACAAACTGAGGCACATGATACTTGTTCACTGTTAACACAGGGTCAAATAACAGATTAGTACTTGCATTTATATGGCACCTGTCATGATTCCAAATGTCCTAAACTGCCTTTTTGAAGCATAGTCACCATTGTATGAAATCAGTTTGTGCACAGCAAGCTCCCATCAGATAATGGCCAGAATTTTACTGTCCTGCCTGCCATGGGAATCGGAGCAGGCAAGGGATGGACCATGGAAAGGTCCGTTGACCTTGGGTGGAAATTTACAGTTTCAGGACGAGTGCGGCTGTTAAGTCCCGCCCAATGGCGGGATAATGTGTTAGACAGCAGGAAAACTCCATTGCTCTACTTCAAAAGAATGCCATGGGATTTTTTGTGTCCACCCATGAGGCAGATAAGGGGCGGGATTTTCCACTCTTGTCCGTGGCCAGCCCGCTGCAAGTGAGAACGGAGAATTTAGTGTTCCAGCCAAAACTCCATTCACTTCCAGCAACACCGCAGAATCCCAGCCATGAAGGAGGACGGAGATTTTCGGCAAGAGTTTCAAGTTTAACATCTCATCTGAAGAAAACATCTCCAACTATTCAGCTTTCCTTCAGTACTGTACTGGAATCTCGGTTTGTTCCCAAGTCTCTGCACTGGGATTAGAACCTCTATCTTTATAGCTCTTCAGTCAGAAGGCTACCCGCTGAGCCCTGGTTGAATATTTTGGGCATGATGTGGAGATGCCGGCGTTGGACTGGGGTAAACACAGTAAGAAGTTTAACAACACCAGGTTAAAGTCCAACAGGTTTATTTGGTAGCAAAAGCCACACAAGCTTTCGGAGCTGCAAGCCCCTTCTTCAGGTGAGTGGGAATTCCCACTCACCTGAAGAAGGGGCTTGCAGCTCCGAAAGCTTGTGTGAATATTTTGGGAACAGAAAATGACTGTTTGATCTAAATAGGTTCATACCAGTTTTATAGATCAACTTTATATATCCAGTGTCTCACTAAATCACTCAATTCTTTCAATTTGCCACTCGGCTCCCAGTATGCTGTCAGATCCATTGGCAGTCCATAGTAACTCAATGCACAAACTCTATTTTTTATTTATTCATTCGTGGGACATGGGCATCACTGGCTAGCCAGAATTTATTGCTCATCCCTAGTTATGATGTGAAGATGTCGGCATTGGACTGGGTTGGGCACAGTAAGAAGTCTCACAACACCAAGTTAAAGTCCAACAGGTTTATTTGGTATCATGAGCTTTCGGAGCGCTGCTCCTTCATCAGGTGAGTGGAGTGGAGAGCACTCCATCCACCTGATGAAGGAGCAGCGCTCTGAAAGCTCATGATATCAAATAAACCTGTTGGACTTTAACCTGGTGTTGTGAGACTTCATACCATCCCTAGTTGCCCTTGAGAAGGTGATGGTGAGCTGCCTTCTTGAATCACTGCAGTCCACGTGCTGTGGGTTGACCCACAATGCCGTTAGGGAGGGAATTCCAGGATTTTGACCCAGCAACTGTGAATAAACGGCGATATATTTCCAAGTCAGGATGGTGAGTGGCTTGGAGGGAAAGTTACAGGTGGTGGTGTTCCCATGTATCTGCTGCCCTTGTCCTTCTAGATGGAAGTGGCCGTGGGTTTGGAAGGTGCTGTCTAAGGATCTTTGGTGAATTGCTGCAGTGCATCTTGTAGATAGTACACACTGCTGGTACTGAGCATCGGTGGTGGAGGGAGTAGATTGCCCTTCTGATGGAAATCTTCCACCTAGCCTAGTACACAAGAACTCTGTTAGCATTGAAAACATCAATGTTTCTGCTGAATCTTGTTCAAAATTTAAAACTGTGCTTTCTCTGGACTGATACTGATGGGGTTTTCTTTGGAGCAGAGGAGGCTGAAGGGAGATTTAACAGTGCAAATATATGAGGAGTCTAATCAAAGTGATGACCAGAAAGCATAGATTACCGTCTACACTCCCCACTGCCTCAGAAAAGCAGCCAGCAAAATCAAGGACCCCATGCACCCCGGCCATACTCTCTTCCACTTTCTTCCATCGGGAAAAATATACAAAAGACTGAGATCATGTATCAACCGACTCAAGAACAACTTCTTCCCTGCTGCCGTCGGACTTTTCAATGGACTTACCATATATTAAGTTGATCTTTCTCTACACCCTAGCTATGACTGTAACACTATATTCTGCACCCGCTCCTTGCCTTCTCCCAATGTACTCTATGTACGGTAAGCTTTGTATGTATAGCGCGCAAGAAACAATACTTTTCACTGAATCTCAATACACGTGACAATAATTAAATCAAAATTGGGAGAAGGGTAGGTCTTATGAGGAAAGGTTGCGGGAGCTAGGGCTGTTCTCTCTGGAGCGGAGGAGGCTGAGGGGAGACTTAATAGAGGTTTATAAAATGATGAAGGGGATAGATAGAGTGAACGTTCAAAGACTATTTCCTCGGATGGATGGAGCTATTACAAGGGGGCATAACTATAGGGTTCGTGGTGGGAGATACAGGAAGGATATCAGAGGTAGGTTCTTTACGCAGAGAGTGGTTGGAGTGTGGAATGGACTGCCTGCAGTGATAGTGGAGTCAGACACTTTAGGAACATTTAAGCGGTTATTGGATAGGCACATGGAGCACACCAGGATGATAGGGAGTGGGATAGCTTGATCTTGGTTTCAGATAAAGCTCGGCACAACATCGTGGGCCGAAGGGCCTGTTCTGTGCTGTACTGTTCTATGTTCTATGTAGAAGGATTAGAGGGGAGCCATTTTTCACCAGATGGTATTGGGTTTCTGGAATTCACGACCTGAAAGGATTGTAGAGGGGGGTATCCTGCATTTACACTGACCATAATCAGGCAATGGATCAATACCTGGAAAGTGGGAGTCAACTGAATCACCCTTTCAGCTATCACAGACACAAAGGACCGAATGGCCTCTTTCTGTGACATGTGTTTTCTACATTTCTATGATAGACCTTGTGTACACTGCCAGCACTTCAAGATTTCCAGGATTTGCAAAGTTTTATTTTTTAATTTTAATTTTTCTAAATTTGCAGCTTGCGGCCCTGGTATTAGAATCATTCATAGGATCCCTACAATGCAGAAGGAGGCCATTCGACCCATCGGGTCTGCACCGACCACAATTCCACCCAGGCCCTATTCCTGTAACCCCACATATTTACCCAGCTAATCCCCCTCAGACCTCATTCACTTCTGTCAGGGTTTCCTTTTTGATTATGCTTCTATAAAGCATTTTGAAAATGCATATTTTTTGTCACTGTCACCGAACTAATTCCTTTCATAATCTTCAAAACTTTAATTATTCAGGTAAGATATACATTTGAACTCACGTGTGTAATAATGCTGAGTTTCCAAATGAGAAATGGAAGTGTGATTGGATAGTGACAGTGTACTCACACACTAACACTACTTGAAATCCAGGATCTACTGACTCCCTGTTAGTCTTCGAAATCGCCACCAAGCATCTCCTTCAGGCCTCTCAACATTCTACTTTCCTCTGCCACGCAGAATTGTTTCTGCATCATTGTAAGAATTGCTCACGTTTGACAGTCCATCCCTTTGACCTGTCATTCACAGTATACCAGATTGATGTAACCAAACAAAGAAATACTACAGAGGCTAGAAATACGAAATAAAATCAGAAAATACAGGGAAACACTCAGCAGTCCAAACTTCATCTGCAGAGACAGAGATAGCACAGTAAGAAATATCACACCAGGTTAAAGTCCAACAGGTTTACTTGGTAACACGAGCTTTCGGGGCACTGCTCCTTCATCAGGTGAGTGAGTGACTCACCCGATGAAGGAGCGACGCTCCGAAAGCTCGTGATACCAAGTGAACCTGTTGGACTTTAACCTGGTGTTGTGAGACTTCTTACTGTGCCCACCCCAGTCCAACGCCGGCATCTCCACATCGAGACAGAGCGAGACAGAGAGCAGAATTGAAACATTTCAGGTCGATGGCCTGTCATGAAGCATTAATTCTCTTTCTCTGCCCAGAGATTCTCCCTGACCAGCTAAGCGTTTGCAGTTTTTATTTGTGATTGAGCTAATGCTGTCTACAGCAGGAACACAACTTTTCTAATGTGTTCCTGATTTAGCTCAGCATCTCTCACTGTGGTGGAGCCACAGATGGACTGTTTTGTGGATGTACCCACAGGATTTTTGGTCAGCAGCTGTACTGGTATTCCGTGGCACGGGCACCCCCACTTGGTTTCATGGAGCAGTATTCCCTGGTGTTCCATTTAACAAACATTCCTATTTTTTCATTCCTTGCCATTAGCAATTTTATATGCGTAATCCACACTAAGTTATATCTGCTCTCCACTGATAGAGACAGCTTGTGTTGTTCCTCGTTGTGGGAAAACTGCTACAAATCAAGGAGGACAGAAGAGGCAAAATGTTACTTCACAGGGGAAGGTGCAACATTGGAGCAGTTAAAATAATGTAGCCATAAGCTCTTGAAAATCCACTTCCCTCCTTTACTTTCTCAGGCATAGACTCATCATAGAATCAACAGTGCAGGAGGCCATTTGGCCCATAGAGACTGCATCGACAATGATCCTATCCAGGTCCTATCCCAGAACCTCATATAAGCAAAGATAGAATCAGAAAGTAAAGGGAGTGAAAAATAAATGGAAGCGGGACGTTTTTACAGCGCGCAGAGGAAGACTGCATTGGACAACTTACCCTTTACCAGTCTGAGAACCATCAAATCCAAAAGTTTTGTTAAAATCTTTAAAGAATGACATTTGCTTTGAGTGGCACAGTGGTTAGCACTGCTGCCCCACAGCTCCAGGGACCTGGGTTCGATTCCCGACTCGGGTCACTGTCTGTGTTGAGTTTGCACATTCTCCCCGTGTCTGCGTGGGTTTCCTCCGGTGCTCCGGTTTCTTCCTACAGTCCAAAGATGTGCAGGTTAGGTGCTTTGGCCATGCTCAATTGCCTGTTAGTGTCCTGGGATGCGTAGGTTAGAGGGATTAGTGGGGTAAATATGTAGGGTTACGGGGATAGGGTCTGGGTGGGATTGTTGTTGGTGCAGACTCGAATGGCCTCCTTCTGCACTGTAGGGTTTCTATGAATTCTATGATCCCTTTAGTCCCAAGAGCTATATCCCATTTCTTCTTGAAATCACACAACGTTTTGGCCTCAACTGCTTTCTGTAGTAGTGAATTGCACAGATCCTTGAACAAAGGAAAGTGGTTTGGACATCAAGGGGTGTGGAGTGGGCGAGTGGAGTGGGCAGAGCATTGAATGGACATGAGTTTTGAGCGGGCAGGCTCTCAGCCGTGGTATTGAGTGGGTATGATACCGTAGGCGAGGGGCACTGCAAGGCTGGGGTACTGCATGGGCATGTGGCATTGAGTGGGTTGGCCTCAGAGTAACGGACACTTGGGTGAGGTGTTGAGTGGTCAAGGCACTGTATAGTTGAGGGACCCGGTGGGTGAGGTATGGAGTGATTGTCCTCTGATATCTGCACCATAATTTAATCTGTTGGAATGAAGGAAGTTAAATGACAACAGAGACCCTCAGAGTAGAGGCAGTGAGCATGTCACATCCCATATGATCAGTTCACAGTTTGCAGCATGCATCAGCCTTTCAGCTTATTTTTGCTTATGCTTGCAAACTCTTTCCACTTTCCATTCCTGGGAATAATAGTTTATTTCGGACCATTATAACAGACAAGTATCTCATAGAATCATAGAATCCCTACAGTGCAGAAGGAGGCCATTCGGCCCATCGAGTCTGCACCGACCACAATCCCACCCAGGCCCTACCCCCACATATTTACCCGCTAATCCCTCTAACCTACGCATCTTAGGATTCTAAGGGGCAATTTTTAACCTGGCCAATCAACCTAACCCGCACATCTTTGGACTGTGGGAGGAAACCGGAGCATCTGGAGGAAACCCACGCAGACACGAGGAGAAGGTGCAAACTCCACACAGACAGTGACTCGAGCCGGGAATCGAACCCAGGTCCCTGGAGCTGTGAAGCAGCAGTGCTAACCACTGTGCTACCGTGCCGCCCAATCAATCTCCACTCAATCGACTGTGTGAAAGGGCAGATCTTGCAAGGTTATTCTTTACAACATCATCAAACCAAGCAATTATTTTCAAAAGCAATGATACGCTATAATGATGCTTTTCCTAATGCCAGCATTTTAAAATCATAACAGACACAGCCTGTTATTGTAAGAAAAAAATAATAAATATCTTAAATTTGAAAAGTTACAAAGTTGGTTTTGAGGAGTATTTATTGTTTAAAGTTTATTTATTAGTGTCACAAGTAGGTTTACATCAACAGTGCAATTAAGTCACTGTGAAAATCCCCTCGACACCACACTCTGGTACACTGAGGGAGAATTTAGCATGGCCAATGCACCTAACCAGCAGTTTCAGACTGTGGGAGGAAACCGGAGCACCTGGAGGAAACCCACGCAGACACAGAGAGAACGTGCAGACTCCACACAGACAGTGACCCAAGCCGGGAATCGAACCGGGTCCCTGGCGCTGTGAGGCAGCAGTGCTAACCGCAGTGCCACTGTGCCCCCTTTTCCTTACACTTTTGGATAGGATTGGATGGGATAATCAGCTGAGTCTGATAACTAGTTTGGAATTAATCCTGGGGCAGGTGGAGATTATTACCTGTGAGGCTAAGTTTGATTGAATACTGTAACCAGGGCAGCAGCATGATGCACCTCGTGTGAGACTGCCACAGTGGGTGCAGTAACTACTACACTTAATCTGGAGATCTTGCGGCGAGTGGGTGTCATCCTTGCCTCTGATCTGGAAGCTCTGGGTTCGTGTCCCATCCCATGACTCGATGGTCAAGGAAGGTATATGGATAATGTTTCTGACAAGTTGCATATCAACCTGTAAGACTGCTCCATCACAAGCCAGTAGCTGGCGGTAAGAGTGGGAGAGACTCCTAGCCAGCCATGCTTGTTGAAGAGTGGTGCCCCTCAAGCTAGAAGCTTCTGGTGACCTGATCCAGGGAAAAACTAGCTACGGAAACAAATGAAAGTCTTCTTTGTACACCACTCAGTGCAGGAAGAGAAACAACTACAACTACACTTTACAACGTGATGAAAGAAACAGACCTGGAACACTCTGTGGATGGGATTCTCCGGCCGCACACTCCCCAAGACTGGAAATTCCCGCCCGAGCTCAACGGACCTTTGAATGGTCCACCAAATTTTCGGTCTCGACCACTATTATTCCCATGGCAGGTGAGATGGGAGAATTTCAGCCTATGTTACCACATCACATGGATAGTTTCCAGATCAAGAGTCTACAGACACAATGACCAAAGGACCATGGCGGGTGTACAGAAAATAACAAGAGGTCACTGCAGTCTCCATATTTATCTCTGCCCTTCATCACATTACTATGCTTCTATATTTGTTAACTGGGGCATGCTATTTCTATTGCAATGACAAAACTCTACTCCTTAGAATATTTTTTCGATACTGTATTTAAAATAGGGCAGTCATAAGTTCATAAGATGTAGGAGCAGAATTAGGACATTTGGCCCATCGAGTCCGCTCCGCCATTCGATCATGGCTGATATGCTCCTCCTAAAAAGTTAAAGATAAAAAAGTTTATTTATTCGTCACAAGTAAGGCTTACATTAACACTGCAATGAAGTTACTGTGAAATTCCCCTAGTCGCCACACTCCGGCGCCTGTTCGGGTCAATGCACCCTAACCAGGGCATCTTTCAGAATGTGGGAGGAAACCGGAGCACCCGGAGGAAAGCCGCACAGACACGAGGAGAATGTGCAAACTCCACACAGACAGTGACCCAAGCCGGGAATCGAACCCAGGTCCTTGGCGCTGTGAAGCAGCAATGCTAACCACTGTGCTACTGCTCCACCCTCATCCCCATTTTCCTGCCTTCTCCCCATAACCCTTCAACCCATTACCAATTAAAAATCTGTCTAACTCCTCCTTAAATTCACTCACTGTCCCAGCATCCACTGCACTTTGGGGTAGCAAATTCCACAGATTCACAACCCTTTTGGGAGAAGTAGTTTCTCCTCAACTCTGTTTTAAATTTGCTGCCCCTTATCCTAAGACTATGACCTCTCGTCCTAGAATGCCCCACAAGAGGAAGCATCCGCTCCATGTCTACTTTATCCATACCGTTTATCATCTTGTATACCTCAATTCGATCTCCCCTCATTCTTCTAAATTCCAGAGAGTATCGGCCTAAACTGTTCAATCTCTCTTCATACAACAAATCCCTGGTAATTTTAATGTTTTGGGGGCTTCTAGGAATGTGTCAATAGTTGCAGAAGGTTCCTTATATGGAAAACATTTACATAGGCAATAACAACTTGCATTTACATAGGGGCTTTTGTGCAGTTAAATGTCCTGAGGCTTTGACAAAAGCATAATCAGATCAAATTGATACTGATCCAAAGTAGCTATTAGGACAGAGCATGGTGAAAGATGTGGGATTCAAGGAGTAATGGAAAAAGGGAGGGAGAAAAGCAGAGAGGTTTAGGAACTGATGTTAGAGCTTAGAGCCTTATTAGCTGAATGAAATACCGAAGGAAAGGGTGCTATATTAATACAAGGTGGTTGTTGTTGTGAAGAAATAGCCTGTTGAGATATGAATAATGGGTAAGATCCAGGAGGGTGAGGCAATGGGATTAATTTTGGGTTGCTCTACACGACAACGTGCCTTTTTCTTAGCTTGTCCCTGGAAATGTGGGTGTCGCTGGCTAGGCCAGCCGTTATTGCCCATCCCTAATTGCCCTCACGATTGGTGACCTGGCTTCTTGAAGCAGTCCGTCTGGTGTAGGTACACCACAGTGCTGTTAGGAAGGGAGTTCCAGAATTTTGACCCAGTGACTGCAAAGGAGTGGCAATATATTTCCAAGTCAGGATGGTGAGTGGGAGAGGGGAACTTCCAGGTGGTGGTATTCCCTGGCATCTGCTGCGCTTGTCCTTCTAGGTGATCAAGGTGGTGGCTTAGGAAGAAGCCTTGGTGTATTATTACACTTCAGTTTAAGTTTATTTATTAGTGTCACAAGTAGGCTTACATTAACACTGCAATGAAGTTACTGCGAAAATCCCCTGGTCGTCACACTCCAGCGTCTGTTCGGGTACAGTGGGAGAATTTAGCACGGCCAATGCACCTAACCAGCACGTCTTTCGGACTTTCAAATGTCTTTGAGAGCTTGAGTGGTGAAAGGTGCTATATAAATGCTAAGTTATTTTTTAAGCAATGAATTACCTGGGCTATAACCCGCTGTGACATGTGGGTGTCACTGAACCTTGCCCTGTGTGGCACGGAGGGTATGCTCTGTTATGAAGCAATTGACAATGAGGATTTATGAGCTTGTGTTTGGACATTTCGCAGCTCCAGCTATGATCCCGCCCCGTGTTGCCTTTGGACTTGGTTACAAGAACTCTGGAGTTAGAGCAAGCCATACACGTACTGCTGCTAAATGTTCCCGAATGCTCCAGCGCCGTGGCGAGTGAAATCGAGCCATTTTTTTCAGCAGAATTGTACCTCAATCACCAACGTTTGATGCCACTTGCCAGCGACAGTAAGGCCGAAGTAGAGGCATGTTCAAAGCCTAGAATGTGCAGTGCCATTGGCTCCTATACCCTGATCCGGAAAGAGGCCAGTTACCCCCATGAACCCTGAATGAGACAAAGATGCGGAGGGAGCTCTGGGTGCGTTCAGAAATAAATGCAAATGTTGGTAAATTCACCTTGATCTCGCTCTCCAGCAGTGTCCCGTGCCCAGCGACTAGCAGCACACAGATCATTGGGGCGACCCCACTACCCGCCTGGGCAGCAAGTCAATGGAATCAACCCCAGCAAAAACTTGCAGCAATTCCAAGTTCGCTTTTTAAAGACACTGCCAATGTTTCAAAGCGTCGCTACTCATTGCTCAGCGTCCTTACATCACAGCTTACAGGCGGAGTTACACTGAGAGAGCAGGCTCTTTCAGTCACCTCTCTCCGAAAGCACCATGACTTGTTCTCTGTGTCCCCTTGCTAAAGCGCCTGTGGAATCTAAACTGTAGGACTGCCAGTAGCTCCTTGTTAACTGCCTGCTTTCCCCCTCTCTCCAATTATTCAAAGATGTGTAGGTTAGGTGGGATCGGCCATGCTAAATTGTTCCTTAGTGTCCCAAGATGTGCAGGTTAGGTGGATTAGCCATGCTGAATTGTTCCTTAGTGTCTCGAGATGTGCGGGTTAGGTGGATTGGCCATGCTAAATTGTCCCTTAGTGTCCCAAGGTGTGTAAATTAGAGGGATTTGCAGTGTTAATATGTGGAGTTACAGGGATAGGGCCTGGGTGGGATGCTCTGTCAGAGAGCCGGTGCAGACTCGATGGGCCAAATGGCCTCCTTCTGCACTGTAGGGATTCTATAATATTCCTGCGCAAGTGGGAAAGTCAATCAGGAGAAAATGAACACAGTTTACATTTCACTTCTTATGATACCAATCCGAACAAGCCCAGAAAATCCAAACACTACACTTGGCAAGCTTGGGCTTTTCTTTCTCCTTTGAGTGAGAGAAGATTTGATCGTTGTGTTCAAAATCATGAAATGTTTGAAAGGATAAATAAAGAAACACTGTATCCAGTGACAGAAAGATCTGTCGCCAGAGGAGACAGATTTATAGTGATTAACAAGAGAGCCAGAGCCAACGTGTGGAAACATTTTGTTTTGTTAATGCGCTGCCTAAAAGGGCAGTGAAAACAGATTTAAACATAACTTTTAAAAGAAAATCGGATAAATACATGAAACGAAAAAAATACAAGGCTATTGGAAAAAAGCAACAGAGTGGGATGAATTGGATAGCTCTACCGACACAGGCTTTTTATTTTATTATTTATTAGTGTCACAAGTAGACTTTCATTAACACTGCAATGAACTTACTGTGAAAATCCCCTAGTCGCCACACTCCGGCGCCTGTTTGGGTACACTGAGGGGGAATTCAGCATAGCCAATGCACTTAACCAGCACGTCTTTTGGACTGTAGGAGGAAACCGGAGCACCTGGAGGAAACCCACACAGACATGGGGAGAACATGCAGACTCCGCACAGACAGTCACCCAAGTCAGGAATCAAATCCGGGCCCCTGGCGCTGTGAGGCAGCAGTGCCAACCACTGTGCCACCGTGCTGCTTGATGGGCTGAATGACCTCATTCTGTGATGCATCATCCTATGATTCTATGCAGAACTCTGATGAATAATTATAGGGAGGATGTGATTGCACTACAAAGGGTGCAGGCAAAATTCACCCTGATGTTGCCTGGGCTGGAGCACTTCAGCTATAAAGAGAGGCCGGCTCCACCTTATTTGAGAGAATAATGCAATGTACAAGTAGGAGTGTTTTCTTATCCACTAAACCTGCAATGTGTTCAATTAGTGCATGTGGTGTAACAGCATCATACTGTTTCCAGTCCTTCTTTGGTCTTATCCCTTGTAACCTTCACCAGCCCCACACCCACCGAGATCTCTGCATTCCTCTCGAGCATACCTGATTTTAATCACTTCACCATTGACAGTCATGCCTTCAGCTAGCAAGGCCTTAGGCTCTGGAATTCACTTATGAAAGCTTTCCATTTCACTTCTCTTTCCTTCTTAAAGACACATCTCGCACCCACCTCAATTTGATTTGATAATACTTGTGTGGAGCACCGTGGAACATTTCACCATGGTTAAAGCATGATGTAACTTCACCTTGGAGACAGTTCAGAGGAGGTTCACCAGATTGATTCTGGGGATGAAAGGTTTGACATATGAGGAGAGATTAAACAGTTTAGGCTTATACCCACTGGCGTTTAGAAGGATGAGAGGGGATCTGATCAAGGTATATAAAAGGGATTGATAAAGTAAATATAGACCAAATGTTCCCTCTTGTGGGGAAATCTCAAACAAGAGATCACAGGTAAAGGTTGAGAAGCAGTAGGTTTAAAACTGAGATGAGGAGGAACTAGCAGAGGGTGGTGAATTTGTGCAACTCACTGCTCCATAGCACGGTGGAGTCTGAATCATTGAATGGTTTCAATAAGGAAATAGATATATTTCTAATAAAAAATGGGTTCATAGGGATATGGGGGACAGGTGGGGAGATGGATTGGAGATGAGGGAAAGATCAGCCATGATCTGAATGAATGGCGGAACAGGTATGTAGGGCTGAATTGCCGACTTCTGCTCCTAATTCCTCTGTTCCTCTTATTGTTTAATTTCTAGGATTGCAATCCCTTTCATTCCCAGGGTTATTGTCATTCTAAATCTTTTATAAAAAATGTCAATTAGGATGACAGTTGTCAACATCAGTAAGAGTTAATAAGTGCCTCTTTTTAAAAGCACAATGTTGTGTCCAGCTGGTGTCAACTATTCACTCCATCCCTGTGGCCAAGGAAAGGCTCGGCATACCAGCGGCCATTGAATGTTCACTCTCCAGGTATAACTGGGCACCAACATGCAGAAGAGAGAAGAGGCTGGTGGATCATAGCTGTTAATATAATTCCCTTTTAAACCCCATGGTTACTGCACTTTAAACCCCAGGGTTGAGGAGTCCATAAGCAGAGGATATCAATTTAGGTTAAGGGATAGGAGGTCTAGAGGAGAATTCAAAAGGAAATGCAGAAATGATCTGGAACTTAGAGTGGTAGAAGCAGAAACCCTCAACATTTAAAAATACTTGGATAATCACTTGAAATGCTATGACCTCCAAGGCTACAGACCAAGAGGATTAGATTGGATGGCTATTTGCTGACCAACAAAGACTGAATGGGCCAAATGACCTCCTTCTGAGCTGTGGACCTCTACGTCTCTTTTGTTGCTGCTCCTGTATATCCAAGGTATTCATGATGTGGAGATGCCGGCGTTGGACTGGGGTAAACACAGTAAGAGTTTTAACAACACCAGGTTAAAGTCCAACAGGTTTATTTGGTAGCAAATACAATTAGCTTTCGGAGCGCTGCTCCTTCGTCAGCTGGAGTGGAAATCTGCTCTCAAACAGGGCACAGAGACACAAATCTGTGCCCTGTTTGAGAGCAGATTTCCACTCCAGCTGACAAAGGAGCAGCGCTCCGAAAGCTAATGGTATTTGCTACCAAATAAATCTGTTGGCCTTTAACCTGGTGTTGTTAAAACTCTTACTGTATCCAAGGTATACCATCTTTTTAAATCCTGGGGTTACTGCCCCTATAAATTGTGGAGTTACTGCTCCTTTAAATCTGAAAGTTACTGCTCCTTTAAATCTCTGGGTTACTGTCATAGAATCATAAAATCCCGATAGTGCAGAAGAGGCTATTTGGCCCATCGAGTCTGCACCGGTCCTCTGACAGAGCATCTTACCCAGGTTCTCTTCCCCCACCCGTAACCCTGCACATTTCCCAGGGTCAATCCACCTAACTTGCACAGCTTTGGACTGTGGGAGGAAACCTTTTAAATTTCTGGGTTACTGGTCCTTTAAATTCTGCGGCTACTGCCTCTTTAAAAAGCATCTCCAGGTCACTGTCCCTTTAAATCTCTGGGGTGCCTGTGCCTTTAAATCTCCGGGGTGCCTGTGCCTTTAAGAGTGAACAGCCGATGGTGATGAGAGGGCTCAGACCACTCGACAACCAATGGCCGCCCGCGGGGTGATTTGTCGCGGCGGCTCGAGTCCCCGCCCACCGAGCTCGGGATTGGCCACTGGAGATAAGCCCGCCCCTCTCCAACCCCCTTCTTCCCATTGGTTGAAGCTGACTGGCCAGGCGTGAAGGACAGGCCGTCTGACCAATCCGGAGTGGGGTGAGATCAGAGCGCGGGTTGCGATTGGCCCAGATGGTTGTCAGTCGGCGCTAGAGGGGGGTAGGGGGGGCTGGCCGGTTCCTTAGCAACGCCGGAGGGGGATGGCCGCGAGGCTGCGGCGCGCGTCGGAAAAAGCCGGCTGTTCAAATTGGTGCGGAGCCTCGGCTGAGGTAGGGGAGAGGAGGACGGTCCTGTCGCTTGGTACCTGATGACTGAGGGGAGGGGGGAGCCGGAGTGCGGCACCTGATTTGATTTATTATTGTCAGATATTTTGAGGATAAGGAGGTAAATCGTTTAGAACTGATGTGGAGATGCCGGTGTTGGGACTGGGGTGACACACAGCGGGTTAGCACCGCTGCTGCCTCGCAGTGCCAGGGACCCTCCCGGGGTTCGATTCCTGGCTTCGGGTCACTGCCTGCGTGGAGTCTGCACCTTCTCCCCGTGTCTGCGTGGGTTTCCTCCGGGGGGGGGGGGGGGGTGCTCCAGTTTCCCTCCCACAGTCCCAAAGATGCGTGGATTAGGTGGATTGGCCGTGCTAAAATTGCCCCTTCGTGTCCTGAGATGTGTAGGTTAGAGGGATTAGCGGGTAAATATGTAGGGATATGGGGGTAGGGCAGACTCGATGGGCCGAATGGCCTCTTTCTGCACTGTAGGGTTTCTGTGATCTGTGAGTTACTGGGAGATGCCAGTGTTGGACTGGGGTGTACAAGATGAGAGAGGTCACACCAGGTTATAGTCCAACAGATTTATTTGAAATCACAAGCTTTTGGAACAGTGCTGCTCCAAGGAACAGAGGGAAGAAGAAGGAGCAGCGCTCGGAAAGCTTGTGATTTCAAATAAACCGGTTTGATTATAACCTGGTGTTGTGTGACCCCTCATCTTTCAGAACTGAAGTGAGGAGAAATTTCTTCACCCAAAGGGCGGTGTGAATCTGTGGAATTCGTGACCACAGAAAGTAGTTGAGGCCTAAAGGTTGAGTGATTTCAAGAAGAAATTAGATATAGCTCTTGGGGCTAAAGGGATCAAGGGGAGGGGGAGGGGAGGGGGAGGGGATCAGGATGTTGAATTTGATGATCAAAATAAATGGCGGAGCAGGCTTGAGGGGCCGAATGGTCTACCCCTGCTTCTGGTTTCTATGTATTGGTATACAGTGAAAAGTATTGTTTCTTGCGCTCGATACAAAGCATACCGATCACGGAGTACGTAGGGGAGAAGAAAAGCAGAGGGTGCAGAATATAGTGTTGCAGTCATAGCTTGGGTGTAGAGAAAGATCAACTTAATATATGGTAGGTCCATTCAAAAGCCTGATAGCAGTAGGGAAGAAGCTGTTCTTGAATCGGTTGGTACATGATCTCAGACTCTTGTATCTTTTTCCTGACGGAAGAAGGTGGAAGAGAGAATGTCCGGGGTGCGTAGGGTCCTTAATTATGCTGACTGCTTTTCTGATCAAACCCCAGGCAGCTGGGTTGCAACGATCCCCAGTCTGGAATCTGCCTGACAGGGGTGGTGGGAGCTGTTTCTATAACTTGGGTAAATACTTGGAGGAGGAAAAGAGTTGCTGTGTGTGGTGAGAGTCAAAGTGAGGGGGGGGTACAGAGGGCGGTAGGTGTCTGGAATGTGCTGCCAGGGGTGGTGGAGGCAGATATGATAGGGACTGTTAGATAAGCACTTGAATAAGTGGCAGATGGAATACAATGTGGAAAAGTGTGAGGTTATGCACTTTGGAAGGAGGAATGGAGGCATAGACTATTTTCTAAATGGGGAAATACTTAGGAAATCAGAAGCACAAAGGGACTTGGGAGTCCTTGTTCAAGGTTCTCTTAAGGTTAATGTGCAGGTTCAGTTGGCAGTTAGGAAAGCAAATGCAATGTTAGCATTCATGTCAAGAGGGCTAGAATACAAGAGCAGGGATGTACTTCTGAGGCTGTTTAAGACTCTGGTCAGACCCCATTTGGAGCATTGTGAGCAGTTTTGGGTGCCGTATCTAAGGAAGGATGTGCTGGCCTTGGAAAGGGTCCAGAGAAGGTTCACAAGAATGATCCCTAGAATGAAGAGCTTGTCGTATGAGGAACAGTTGAGGACTCTGGATCTGTACTCGTTGGAGTTTAGAAGGATGAGGGGGGATCTTATTGATACTGGATTACAGGATACTGCGAGGCCTGGATAGAGTGGACGTGGAGAGGATGTTTCCACTAGTAGGAAAAACTAGAACCAGAGGGCAAATCTCAGACTAAAGGGATGATCCTTTAAAACAGAGATGAGGAGGAATTTCTTCAGCCAGAGAGTGGTGAATCTGTGGAACTCTTTGCCGTAGAAGGCTGTTGAGGCCAAGTCATTGAGTGTCTTTAAGACAGAGATAGATAGGTTCTTGATTAATAAGGGGATCGGGGTTATGGGGGAAAGGCAGGAGAATGGGGATGAGAAAAATATCAGCCATGATTGAATGGCGGAGCAGACTCGATGGGCCGAGTGGCCTAATTCTGCTCCTACATCTTTATGGTCTTTTAAGTTTATTTATTAGTGTCATAAGTAAGCTTACATTAACACTGCAAAATCTCCTAGTCGCCACACTCCGGTTCCTGTTTGGGTACACTGAGGGAGAATTTAGCATGGTCAATGCACCTAACCAGCACTTCTTTTGGACTGTGAGAAAAAACCGGAGCACCCGGAGGAAACCCATGCAGACACGGGGAGAACGTGCAGACTCCGACAGACAGTGACCCAAGCCGGGAATCAAACCCAGGTCCCTGGCGCTGTGAGGCAGCAATGCTAACCATGTGCAAGGAATAGAGGGCAGGCAGAAGGGATTAGCTTAATTTGGTGTCCTGTTTGGCAAAACATAGTGGGTTCCTGTGCTGTAGTGACCTGATTAGCATACCATTTATGCAGGGCACCAGGGAAAAATTGCTAACATTTGGAGAAGAGAGGGAGGCTAAGTCGATTGTTCTGTGAAATAGCTGGCTTTGACTTGATGGGCTGAATGGCCGCCTTCTGTGCTGTACTATTCCCTCATGGGTGATTATTTGACTGCTTGCACTTCTGCATTCTTCTTGCTGCCCTGGTTAGTATTTATCCCTCATTTGGCATTGCTGCAGCAGTCTCAGTGCTGTTTGTGGGATCTTGCTATGCACAAATTGACTGCTATTTGTTTTTTTAAACAAAAGCAACACGTGGCAAATTATTTGCATGTGAAATGCTTTGTGATATCCTCTGTGAAAGGTGTTATTGTAAATAATAGTTATCTGTCTCTGAGCCATACCCTCCTGTACCCCTGTGAACCTGAATGAACAATTTTTGGCTTTCCGGCTTGCTTCTCACATAAAATCCCAGCTATGTTATTGACAGGTGCAAGGAGCTTTTTAATAATGTTTAATCGTTATGTGAAGTGCATTATATTTGTACTGTGTAAGTCAATGAAGCAGTTAATATCGTACCCCAGTTACTAGATTGATTCTATAGTACATGTGTTGATCATATTTTGTGCCTGTATATTGCCAATGCACAGTTGACAGTCTTCTCTGTACTGACAGCTGTTTCCCCGGTTATCACTGCTGCCTCACAGCGCCGGGGATCCGGGTTCAATTCCAGCCTTGGGTGACTGTCTGTGTGAAGTTAACACATTCTCCCCGTGTCTGCGTGGGTTTCCTCCGGGTGCTTCGGTTTCCTCCCACTATCCAAAGGGTTAGGTTGATTGGCATGCTGAATTGCCCCTTAGCATCAGGGGGACTAGTCTGGTGGGTGCGTGGGGTTGCAGGGGTGGGGCCTGGGTTGGGTTGTTGTCGTGGGGCCTGGGTGGGGTTGTTGTCGGTGGGGGCTCAATCGGCCGAATGGCCTCCTTCTGCGCTGGAAGGATTCTATGATTCTATTCTATCAAAGGAGCCCCCGTAACTGGGTTAATGAATTTGAATTTTATTAGATTCCAAATAGAAAAAAATCGACTTGCATTTCTGTAGCCCCTTTCATGACCACCGACCATCTCAAAGTGCTTTATGGTCAATGGTGTACTTTTTGAAGTGTGGTCTCTGTTGTAAACACAACAGCCAATTTGCACACGGCAAACTCCCACAGACAGTGATGTGAATATGACCAGATAATTTGTCTTTTTGAGATGCTGACTGAGGGATAAATATTGGCCTAAGATGCCAGAGCTAAGTCCCCTGCACTTCTTTGACATAGCACCATGGGATCTTCTACACTAAACCCAGAGGGCTCCTTTTATCAGGATGACCCTGAATTGTAGGGAAGGTCACAGGCGGTACTTCTGAAAGGGACATTGCAGCATCGAGAACAATATTAGCTATAGACCTGGAGTATTAAACTTCAACCAAGTTACTGGGAGTATTAACATAGGTACAGACAACCTCCAACTGTCAGAATGGACATTGTTCACCTGTTTATGGTTCTGACTATGGGTAGTAAGAAGTCTCACAACACCAGGTTAAAGTCCAACAGGTTTATTTGGTAGCAAAAGCCACTAGCTTTCGGAGCGCTTGCTGCTCCTCCGTTATATATAAACTATGTCTATATATGCCCTGTTTGTGAAAGAAATCTTGCACTCACCTGATGAAGGGGCAGTGCTCCGAAAGCTCGTGCTACCAAATAAACCTGTTGGACTTTGACCTGGTGTTGTGAGATTACTCCAGTCCAACGCCGGCATCTCCACATCATTAGTAGGAGAGACTAGAGAGTGCACAGCCTCAGAGTAAAGGGACGGCCCTTTAGAACCAAGATGAGGAGAAATTTCTTCAGCCAGAGGGTGATGAATCTGTGGAATTCATTGCCACAGAAAGCTGTGGAGGTCATTGAGTGTATTTAAGACAGAGATAGATAGATTCTTGATTGGTAAGGGGACCAAAGATTATAGGGAAAAGGCAAATGAATAGAGTTGAGAAACATCTCAGCCATGATTGAATAGCAGAGCAGACTCAATGGGCTGAATGGCCTAACTCTGTTCCTATATCTTATGGTCTTGTGATCCTGAGTATTTGTTTTACCATTTTTGCGCATTATTGCTGATGGATCTCCGCTCTTTCCCTGGCTTTGAAACGAGGCAGGGCAAATACTCGTGATCAATCACTTAATAGATTGTTCTGAAATTATTTTCTGTTTGTTTTAAGGGAGCTGCAAAAGTGAATGGGCAGAAAACACTGTTCAAATATTGACCAGAGGAATCTCTCTGAATGTTTGTATGTTAATCAGCACACAGCACAGGTCAGTACGGTTAGAGTCACAATGAATGGAGACCTGAAAAATAATCACAGTGAATCGATTTATTAGGTGATGAACTTACAAATTCTCTTCTTTTGGTTCACAGTTTATGCCATGGATATCGTGCTGCATTACACAGACTACTACTTTTTCACACCATACGTGTACCCCAACTCCTGGTCAGAGGATGGTGCCCTCCGTCAGATAATCAGCCTTCTGGTTGTAACAAATCTGGGAGCTGCTGCTATCTACCTCCTCTTTGGAATGTTTAGCTATTATTTGATTTTTGACCACACACTGAAGGAACACCCACAGTATTTACCGGTAGGTGCTGTACCCCTGAACTTTGTATCCCTCTGTGAGTTTCTCGCTCTCTAGATTATTCCTAACAGAAGGAGCCTGTATTGGCTGCCTGGAAGAATTAGCCAATTAGTCCCACTCCTCCTGCTCTCTCCCCAAAGCACCGCAAATCTTTCTTTAATTATAAATCCAGATCATAGCACGATCAGTTTAAAAAGGGTAGAGACGGGAGGAGTCTTCAGTATCACTCCTGAGTCGACCTATTGCTTTGTTGGTTACTCAGTAGAGTGTGGAAGTCCAGCACAAAGTCAACTGTGCCAGCCCTGCCTTCTTCCATCTGCACCAACGTATCTTTGACAACTGGGATCTTTGGAAGTCAATAAGGCCATTATATTGACCACCCTCCTTGCGTTGAATCCTGGGAATCAAATGGGAGAACCACCCGACCAACGCTAGCGTCCTCCATGAAGCTGGATCTACCAGCATCAAAGTCCTGCTTCTGTGAAACCAAGTCCAATGGATGGGCCATTGCGTTCTCTTGGTGTTCTCTTCTCCCAGCTCTCCATAGGTCAATGCTCTCAGGATGGCCAAAGCAAGAGATATAAGGAAACACTCGAGGCTGCTCTCGGGGAGATAGTAACACCACTACTGGAGTGAGAAGACCGTAGACTCCACGGCATTGCTTCACCCGGTCAAGCTTCTTCGAGGCTCAGCAACTCGACATGAGGCAGAATGTTGGCGACAGGGGAAAGAGAGGGAAGCCAGCCCGGGGATGCGAATTCCACCCCCCCACACAACATGTCCCATCCCCACTGCGGAAGAACTTGTGGGTCCAGAATTAGGCTCCTGAGTCATCTGAAGACTTGCCAAGACTGATGGACATCACCCTTGATTATGAGGATCCGACAACAGTGATAATATTGTCCACTGTGCATCTTCCATATAGAGGAAATGGAGTAAGAATTCTTGAGACCAAAAAAAAGGAAAAATAGATTGAGTATAGGTTCCTAAATCATTTTGATAGCACTTTCATTGGGGCTAGTATTTTCCTGTAACGAAGTCACTGTTTTTGCCTCTCTGTAGTCTATACCTTATACCCTTCCTCTGTGGAACATCTTGCCATAAGAAGTCTCACAACACCAGGTTGAAGTCCAACAGGTTTATTTGGTAGCACAAGCCACAAGCTTTCGGAGCGCTGCCCTTTCAATAGGTGAGTGGGAGTTCTGGTCACAAACAGGGCATATAAAGACACAAACTCAATTTACAAAATAATGGTTGGAATGCGAGTCTTTATAGATAATCAAGTCTTAAAGATACAGACAATGTGAGTGGAGAGAGGGTTAAGCACAGGTTAAAGAGATGTGTATTGTCTCCAGCCGAGACAGTTAGTGAGATTTTGTAAGCCCAGGCAAGTCGTGGGGGTTACAGATAGTGTGACATGAACCCAAGATCCCGGTTGAGGCCATCCTCATGTGTGCGGAACTTGGCTATCAGTCTCTGCTCAGCGATTCTGCATTGTCGTGTGTCGTGAAGGCCGCCTTGGAGAACGCTTACCCAAAGATCAGAGGCCGAATGCCTGTGACCGCTGAAGTGTTCCCCAACAGGAAGAGAACAGTCTTGCCTGGTGATTGTCGAGTGGTGTTCATTCATCCTGGGCCTGCCCAGGATAAATTAATTTTGCCTGGGCTTGCAAAATCTCACTAACTGTCCTGGCTGGAGACAATACACATCTCTTTAACCTGCGCTTAATCCTCTCTCCCCTCACATTGTCTGTACCTTTAAGACTCGATTACCTGTAAAGGCTCGCATTCCGAACATTATTTTGTAAATTGAGTTTGTGTCTTCATATGCCCTGTTTGTGACCAGAACTCCCACTCACCTGATGAAGGAGCAGCGCTCCGAAAGCTAGTGGCTTGTGCTACCAAATAAACCTGTTGGACTTTAACCTGGTGTTGTGAGACTTCTTACTGTGTTTACCCCAGTCCAATGCCGGCATCTCCACATCATGAACATCTTGCCTACAGGAATCAGTTAGAATGAAATATCTTACTGATTTGAGGTGTAGATTTAGCAGCCTGTCACCCCAACCTCTCCCTCCTCACTTCCTCTCCTTGCTTGCACGATAGTTTTCAATGTGTGGGACTGTGTTTTGTGTTTACCATTTGAAATGGTAAAATCCTGTTCTTTGTGTCTCACTTTATTGATTAGATCCACCGCCTTACTATGTATTGTGCCTTGCTATTAATGAGGTTTCAGGTTGTACAGAGACTGGGGAGTTAAGGCTTTGTTTTATGGAGCTGGGAGGTTAACAAGTGATCTTCAAAGTAAATAGTGTGAAATAGTAATATCCTGCTGATTAAGGACAGAAATTTAGGGCAACCCCAACAGGAATTGAATGGGAGGTTAAAAAAGATTGATTCACAGAGGAAGGTGAGATTCATAGAAAGTTCACGGCACAGAAAGAGGCCACATGGCCCATCGTGTTCCAGATCCCCACAACCTTGTGATCAGATTGTTCCTCCTCTCCCCTCTTCTAATCTTTCTACCAATCGCTTTAAAGCTATGTCCCCTAGTCACCAAGCTCTCTGCTAATGTGGATAGGCCCTTCCCATCCACTGTATCCAGGTCCCTCACAATTTTGATTTGATTTATTATTGTCATATGTCTTAGCATACAGTGAAAAGTATTGTTTCTTGCGTTCTATACAGACAAAGCATACCGTTCATAGGGAAGGAAAGGAGAGAGTGCAGAATGTAGTGTTACAGTCAATGCTAGGGTGTAGAGAAAGATCAGCTTAGCGCGAGGTAGGTCCATTCAAAAGTCTAATGGCAGCAGGAAAGAAGCTGTTCTTGAGTCGGTTGGTATGTGACCTCAGACTTTGTATCTTTTTCCCGACGGAAGAAGGTGGAAGAGAGAATGTCTGGGGTGCGTGGGGTCCTTAATTATGCTGACTGCTTTTCCAAGACAGCGGGATGTGTAGACAGTCAATGGATGGGAGGGCTACATTCACGACCTTTTGTAGTTTCTTGCGGTCTTGGGCAGAGCAGGAGCCATACCAAGCTGTGATACAACCAGAAAGAATGCTTTCTATGGTGCATCTGTAAAAGTTGGTGAGAGTCGTAGCGGACATGCCAAATTTGTACATCTCAATCAGATCTCCCTCAGCTGCCTCTATTCCAAGGAGGACAAGCCCAGCCAATCTGATCTTTCCTCATTGCTGCAATTTTCCAGTCCTGGCAACATTCTCCAAAATCTCCCCTGTATCCTCTCTGATGCAATTACACCCTGTCTGTAATGAGGTGACTAGAACTGCACACAGTACTCAAGTTGTGGCCTAAGTGGCGTTTTATCTAGTTCCAGTATCGTTGTGCAAGTTCTCTGCCGCAAATCGTTGTTTGAGATTCTTTTAAAGGGAATTGGATATTTGCTGAAGGAGAGTAAAATGCTACAGGGATATGAGGTGTGGGCAGAAAATTATGATGCATCTAGGTGATGCTTGAGAAAGGAAATGGCACCAACTTGATGGGTTGAATGAGTCATTTCAGTGCTATGATTTTAAAAACAAAACATTTGAGTTGTGCAATAAAAGCAAAAAACCACGGATGCTGGAATCTGAAACAAAAACAGAAAATGCTGGAAAAATCCAGCAGGTCTGGAAGAGCCGGAGGTCCACGCTGAACCTGTAGGAAGAGAAAAGAGTTAATGTTTCGAGTCCATTTGACACCTTTTGTCAGAAGTTTGAATTGTGCACGTAGCTCCGTATTTTTGGAAGCTAAGGTAATTCAAGTAGTTTCTGTGCATATTTTTAAAACCAATCTTTTCCTCCTCCCAGAATCAAGTCCAGCGGGAGATACAATACGCTCTGAAGTCGATGCCTTGGATGAGCATTCCAACGGTGGCGTTGTTCTTTGCGGAGGTCCGAGGGTACAGTAAATTATATGACAATATCGATGATTCCCATTATGGTAAGCTATCATAGAAATCATAGAAACCCTACAGTGCAGAAGGAGGCCATTTGGCCCATCGAGTCTGCACAGACCACAATCCCACCCAGGCCCTACCCCCACATATTTACCCGCTAATCCCTCGAACCTGCGCATCTCAGGACTCTAAGGGGCAATTTTTAATCTGGCCAATCAACCTAACCCGCACATCTTTGGACTGTGGGAGGAAACCGGAGCACCCGGAGGAAACCCACGCAGACACGAGGAGAATGTGCAAACTCCACACAGACAGTGACCCAAGCCGGGAATCGAACCCAGGTCCCTGGAGCTGTGAAGCAGCAGTGCTAACCACTGTGCTACCGTGCCGCCCCAAAGCTTTAACACAAAAATCAATGCAGGGAAATAGGAATTGGATGGGAATTTGACACTGGGAAGTGAAGTTGATTGATGTTTCATTTAATCTTACATGACTGAAATGCTGCTGTGGGTAACGAGTTGGGGTCAGGCATCTTCTCGAAACCTGGAAGCTGTTGGGTGAATTGAGAACCAATCAAACTTGGTTTTTCTGGAAAAATCTCAGTTGAATGAAGCAAGTTTCAATCCCCATTTTTCTGTGTTGCTTACCCTAGTCTACTGCATAGTGGAGTCTACATTTGGTATCAGCTCTCCAGGCCCTGAACTCTGGGATTCCCTCCCCCAAGCTTTCCACCTGCATCTCTTCCCTGCTTTAAGACACTTCTTAAAAACTACCTCTTTCTCTGAACCTTGGGTCATTTGTCCTAATGTGGCTCGGAATCAAATTCTGGCTGATAGCACTCCTGTGAAAGGTCTTGGAGTGTTTTGCTATTTTAAAGGTGCAATATAAATGTAAGCTATTACTCTTTATGGAACACCTACCTGAGTTTAGAATGTACGTTGATCACTAAAGGGCAAAACAACATTAAAATGGCTTCGGGGAAGAACCGGAGGTCTATGCTGGAATTTGTAGAATCGTAGAGTCATAGTGGTTTCCAGCATGGAAACAGGCCCTTCAGCCCAACTTGTCCATGCCGCCCTTTTTTTTTTTAAACCCCTAAGCTAGTCCCAATTGCCCGTATTTAGCCCATGTCCCTCTATACCCATGTAACCATCTAAATGCTTTTTAAAAGACAAAATTGTACCCGCCTCTACTACTACCGCTGGCAGCTTGTTCCAGACACTCACCATCCTCTGTGAAAAAATTGCCCCTCTGGGCCCTTTTGTATCTCTCTCCTCTCACCTTAAACCCATGCCCTCTAGTTTTAGACTCCCCTACCTTTGGGAAAAGATATTGCCTATCTACCTTATCTATGCCCCTCATTATTTTATAGACCTCAGCCTTCTACGCTCCAGTAACACTCGTTCTGTCTCGTGCATGCCAGAAATGTGCAGGTTAAATTGATTTGGCTGTGCTAAATTTGTCCTTAGTGTCGCAAGATATATAGGTTAGGGGGATTAGCGGGGTAAATGCGTGGGGTTAAGGGGTAAACCCGGGGTAAGAGTCGGTGCAAACTTGATGGACCAAATGGCCTCGTTCTGCCCTTTAGGGATTCTATGATATGGAGGGAGTTGTTCCCACCCCCCCCCCCCCCAACTTTTGCCTGTGATATTTGTTCGCTGTGTTTGTAAGGAGACCTGGATAATGTGTGTGATTTATATCCGGAGTCTCCCACCCTAACCCTGGCCTTGCTGTTTTGATCAGGTTGGTTTGGAGTGGTCCTCAGTATGATCTCCTTCCTCTTCTTCACCGACATGTGTATCTACTGGATCCACCGGTTTCTTCACCACAAGCTCTTCTATAAGGTGAGGTATGCTCAATGTTGGATGGCAGGTTTTGGATCCACGAGGCAGCACATAACTAACTAGAGGAGATTTGAAAATAAGGGTCAGATTTAATGGTCACAATGAGATAAAGATTTCAATGTTGTATTGATCAAAGGGAGGTACTTGGACATAGTCATCTTTTATTTCAAAGGGAAAACGATAGCCGAGTGGTATTATCGCTAGACTATTAATCTAGAAACTCGGCTAATGTTCTGGGGACCCAGGTTTGAATCCCGCCACGGCAGATGGTGGAATTTGAATTCGATTTAACAAAAAAAAATCTGGAATTAAGAATCTACTGATGACCATGGAACCATTGCCGATTGTCGGAAAAACCCATCTAGTTCACTAATGTCCTTTAGAGAAGGAAATCTGCCGTCCGTAACTGGTCTGGCCTACATGTGACTCTAGAACAACAGCAATGTGGTTGACTCTCAACTGCGCTCCAAGGGCAACTAGGGATGGGCAATAAATGCTGGCCAGCCAGTGACGCCCATGTCCCACGAATTAATTTTTTAAAAAGCACAGAAGACCATTCGTCCCATTGTGCTGTTCTAGCTCTTTGAAAGATCACCCAATCAGTCCCACTTCCCTGCTCTTTCCTCTTTCCTGTTCACGTATTTATCCAATTTCCCTTTGCAGGTTCTACACTGCCTGAAGGGGTTTGTGTCAAGAACCTGTTAACTTTATTTCCACATCATAGGTTTAAAAAGAAAAGTTTGGATTTTCATCATTGCAGCTAACCCTGATTTAGATGCTGGAAGATGGATGGGATTGGCTAAACAATAAGTGGAAGATATATCCTACAAACTGCATGCCTTTTAGTTTCATGTGATCACTAACATGAAGATCTTTGTAACTTCTCCCAACAGCATTTACATAAGCCTCACCATACCTGGAAGATTGCAACCCCGTTTGCAAGTCATGCCTTTCATCCCGTGGATGGTTTCCTACAGAGTATCCCATATCATATCTATCCCTTCCTTTTCCCGCTACACAAGCTGGTCTACCTGGGCCTGTACATCTTTGTCAACATCTGGACTGTGTCCATTCACGACGGAAACTACCGAGTACCTAAGGTCCTCGAGGAGGTCATCAATGGGGCGGCGCATCACACCGACCACCACCTGTACTTTGACTATAACTACGGGCAGTACTTCACACTCTGGGACAGAATCGGGGGCTCCTACAAGTGCCCCTCGGCCTTCGAAGGCAAAGGACCACACGATTACCTGCGGAATCTGAAGGCCGAGGGAAAGCTATGTGGCAACTCTTCCTCCAATGGCCACGCGGCTGATAGAAAGGTCTGCAAGGAGGAGTGAGCCGCTCCTGTTCCCTGACTTTACCCGTGCTTTGTTCCGGTGACGCTCTCTCATCCTGCCAAGAACAAAATGAATGATACCTAACCCAGGCATCGCTCTGATTTACCGCATTTTTATCACTACAAATAAGACCAATTGGAAACGTGCAGCAATAAAAGACTAGTTGTAGCTTTGCGAGCGACGCGATTCCCCATTTCACTAGCTTTTTGCTGATTGGAATTACTTGTAAAATTTCTGCAGATGGCTACTTGTATGTAGCACAGGGGACCCGTGAATTCAGGCCAGCGTACAGCTGAAATAAATGCTTTCTTCTTGTCGTGCACGCCACTATCCAGGGTACAGGTGATTCTTGGCTGCTTTAATTGTGAGATATTTTAATACAGGAATAAATTGGTTGCTAAAGAATGTGGATTATTCTGATTTCCAGCAATTTAACTCCTACAGTTTCTACACTGTATAACCTTTATGGTTTTGGAATAAAATCATATTGTTTTTCGATGATGGGGAATCATAAGTTTCTACAATTGGTAAATATGAAATGAAATATTGTGAACTATTGCTAGGGTTTGGGTGTATAAAGTTATGTTTAAAGTTTGCTGCCTACTTTATATTGTATAATATTGTTTCTTTGATCATGTGTTAGTATATACAGTAAAATGTCATGCTGCTGTAATGAATCTGAGTTATTGTAATCATTTTATCTGTAATCTGGGAGGGGACTGGACCATGCTGTAGGGCTGGATTCCAATCCGGTGAAAGCTGTAAGAATGCTGTGTCAAATGAGGCAGAGATAGTCCAGCACCCGTGGGCCCACAGCACAAAACTGGCCTCAATTTGTCATTCGTTTGACAGTCCCACTTTAGTGAGACCATGTGGGGAGATTTGGATCTGTGAAACCAGACAGGTCAGTCTCGACACACCGCAACTGCCTTGGGCATGCAGGGTGGAATGTATTCTCATCTCTGGCAAACTGATCCACACAATTAAATCAGAGTCTTTACCTTACTAAGTATTATGCAGGTACTTTTAAGTCAATTTTTTGCCAAGTTTCCAAGTCAAGATACTAGAATCCGATCAGCGATGATGGTACATTGCATCCATCCATTTAAAAACTATTCTATTTTTAAAATCCCCAACTTTAAAAATCTCTTCTTTTAAAAACAAGATTCCCACCACACCCGGTTGAAAAAGGTTTTCCTCAAATCCCCTCTAAATCTCCTGCCCCTTACCTTAAATCTATGCTGAGAATCACAGCCCTCTGGGGTTGAGAACTCCAAAAATTCACAACCCTCTGATTGGAGAAAGTTCTCATTCAGTCCTCAATGGCCAACCCCAATCCTGAGACTCCACTTCCAATGTCTTGAGATTACTTCTCGTTCTTCTAAATTTGAATGGAGCACAGTGGTTAGCACTGATGCCTCAGTGCCAGGGATCCGGGTTTGATTCCAGCCTTGGGTGACTGTGTGGAGTTTGCACGTTCTCACCATGTCTGCGTGAATTTTCTCCAGATGCTCTGGTTTCCCCTCAGTCCAAAGATGTGCTGGTTAGGTCGATTGGCTATGCTGAATTGCTCCTTAGTGTCTGAAGATTTGTAGGTTAGGTGGATTGGCCATGGTAAGTGTGTGGGGTTATGGAGGTAAGTGGGGGAAGAGTTGGTGCAGACTCAATGGGCCAAATGGTCTCCTTCTGCACTGGATTTGAGAGAATATTGACCCAATATTCATTGAATAGGTCACATACCAGGAATCAATTTAGTGAATCTTTACTGACAAGGGGAAAGGGTGGTGGTGTGGAAGTTAAAATACTCAGATTGAAGTTTCATAGTTTAGAAGTCAAATTGTGTGGAAGCTAAAATGTTCAAATGAAAATGTCATGCTCTGTACAGTAGTGGAAAATGCCTATCAGCTTCCTAACCTTCAAAGGGAGTTAGTCTATGCTTTTTTTGTGCAGGCACCCATAACATTTTCCTTTTTCAGCCTTCACTGGAGGATGAACAAGACCAGATTTTTTCCCATAACAAATACCAAAGGCGAGATATGGGGATATGCTATGCAAATGAAGGATTAGCAGAAGTCCATTTTAAAAAAATCAAATAAGAAAGGACGAAAGGCCAGGATTTAATTGGCAAATATGTCTGTCAATGAATGATGTGAAAAATCTCTTGTTCCTGATGTGCTGTAATTGAATACAACTGCTGAGCTGTTTCTCTAACTCAGAACGGCTCTGACCATCCTGTGTTGGCTGTGGAGAGTTCCCTTTGTGCACAAGTAATTAAAGACCTTGCATTGGATGCATGATGGCCAGTGCTGTTTGTGTAAAAAGAGTCAACCGGAGTGCCTTTAGATTGCTGTTACCCAGAGAACTCTGACAGTGGCAGTGATATCAATGGTTTAGTAATGCAGATCCAGGCTAAAGCTCTGAGCACTTGGATTCAAATTTAAATAAAATCTCAAATTGAAAGTTAGTCTCAGTAATGGCTGGAATTTATTGGTCCCGCCCCATGAAGCCATCATTGATCATCATAAAAACACATCTGGTTCACTAATGTCCTTAAGGGAAGGAAATCTACCATCCTTACCCGGTCTGGCCTACATGTGACTCCAGAGCCACAGCAATGACACCTCACTGCTCTCTGAAACAGCTCAAGAAATTCAGTTCAAGGGTGATTAGAGATGGACAACAAATGACACCCACATCACATGAAAGAATAAAATAAAGTTTATTTATTAGTCACAAGTAGGCTTACATTAACACTGCAATGAAGTTACTGTGAAAATCCCCTAGTCATCACATTGCAGAACCTTTTTGGGTATCAAGGGGGAGAATTTAGCATAGCCAATGCACCTAACCAGCACATCTTTGGACTTTGGAAGGAAACTGGAGCACCCGGAGGAAAGCCACGCAGACACGGAGAACGTGCAAACTCCACACAGACAGTGACCCAAGCTGGGAATCAAACCTGGGTCCCTGGCACTGGGAGGCATCAGTGCTAACCGCTGTGCTGCCCCAAATCTGTTCTAAATACTTTGCGTTGGTCACTTTACTTTGATCCACCTTCCTCCCCGTGTCCTGCAAATTGTGTGCAGTGTTGTACCTTAATAGTGCAGCTGAATATGTTCCCGTTTCCCTTTCTATTCTGTCTCCACCTCGTGGCAGGTATTGGCAGTGCAATGATGGAACTGGTGTGAAACACTTTCACTTCTCAAACTCTCCAACTGTGGTGTAACTGAAAGCAGCAGAGGCAAACTGCTTCAGGGAGGGCTGTGGTAGAATTGCATATTCCCTCGCTGTCAAATTCCAAGGCAATTCCCTGCTCAAGGTTCAAGTGATATACATTAGTCTAGGACCAGACAAAAGTGGTTACTCATTAATGACTCACTGTTCCAACTCAAAAGGACATTTCATACCCACATCCTCCATTAAAACATGCATGTTTGCTCATTATTGATGCTCCATCTTGTTGGGCTAAATCTCCCACTCAGCTGGTCCCAAAGGATCATAGAATCAGAGGTTTACAACATGGAAACAGGCCTTTCAGCCCAACTTGTCCATGTCACTTTTTTTTAAACCCCTAAGCAAGTCCCAATTGCCCAGATCCCTCTACACCCATCTTACCCATGTAACTGTCTAAATGCTTTTTAAAAGACAAAATTGTATCTGCCTCTACCACCACCTCTGGCAGCTTGTTCCAGACACTCACCACACTCTGAACCCTTTCTTATCTCTCCCCTTAAACCTATGCCCTCTAGTTTTAGAGTCCCCTGCCTTTGGGAAAAGATGTTGACTATCTAGCTGATCTATGCCCCTCATTTTATAGACCTCTATAAGATCACCCCTAAGCCTCCTACACTCCAGGGAAAAAAGTCCCAGTCCATCCAGCCTCTCCATATAACTCAAACCATCAAGCCTCAGTAGCATCCCAGTAAATCTTTTCTGCACTCTTTCTAGTTTAATAATATCCTTTCTATAATAGGGTGACCAGAACAGTATTGTGTTCCATGGAAAACTGCAATTTGGCAGCATCTGACAGTGTAGCACTCCCTCAGTACTGGGCCTTCTATGATATTTTCCCCAACCTCAGGACGTGTTGGAGTGTAATGCATTTAATGTGGTCCATATGGACTTTAACAAGACTTCCGATAAGGTCCCACATGGCAGACTGGTCAAGGAAGTAAGGGCTCATGGGATTGAAGCCAATTTGGTACATTGGATTGACAAATGGCTAAGAGGCAGAAAGCAGAGGATAATGGTAGAGGGATGTTTCTGTGGATAAGGTCATGAGGGACATCGATAGGGAGAAACTTTTTCCATTAGTCAAGGGATCAATAACCAGGGGTCAGAGATTGATGGTAAGAGGTAGAAGGACAAGAAGGGAGTTGAGAAACTTTCACCCAGACGGGGTGGGAGTCTGGAACTCATTGCCTCCACCACCCTTTCAGGCAAAGACGTCATAACATTTAAGAAATATTTAGATATCCACTTGTGCTGCTGTAACCTCAAAAAGGTATGGGCCAAGTGCCAGAAAATGGGATTAGTGTCATCATATCTTTAAAGTTTATTTATTAGTCACAAGTAAGGCTTACATTAACACTGCAATGAAGTTATTGTGAAATTCCCCCTAGACACCACATTCCAGCACCTGTTCGGGTCAATGCACCCTAACCAGCACATCTTTCGGATTGTGGGAGGAAACCAGAGCACCCAGAGGAAACCCACGCAGACACAGGGAGAATGTGCAAACTTCACATAGACAGTGACCCAAGGGTGGAATTGAACCCAGGTCTCTGGTGCTGTGAGGCAGCAGTGCTAACCACTATGTCACCTCTTTGAAACCTTGTGGTGGGATCATTTACATTGACTGGAGAAGAGAAAGGAAGAATCAGTTTAACGTCTCATTTGAAAGGCCTTTAATGCACTTCCTGGAGGTCTGTTTCACCAATGTATTGGTTCGCAAAATGTCTGAATGAACATTCCAAACTTCTCAGAATAGTCATTACAGGAAGTGCAATAATATTAGATGGCAGTGGCAAGCACTGTTGCCTCAGTGCCAGAGACACAGGTTCAATTCCTGGTTTGGGTCACTGTCTGTGTGGAGTTTGCATGTTCTCCTTGTGCCTGTGTGGGTTTCCTCCAGGTGCTCCGGTTTCCTCCCACAGTCTGAAAGGTGTGTGGGTTAGGCACATTGGCCATGACCCCTTAGTGGCAAGGGGTTTAGGAAGGCAAATTTGTGGGGATAGGACCTACTTGGGATTGATGTCAGTGCAGGCTCGATGGGCCTAATGGTCTCCTTCTGCACTGTAGATTCTGTGTATTACATTTTTCTGAATAGGGCATGTTGCTCTGAGTTTCATCAATACAACTACAATACACATGATATTCACGAAATAGGTTCAATTTCAGGTATAGCCTCAAATGGGTTTAACACAGTTTCCAGCCCCTCAGTGCACTGTGGGCAAAATGCTTTCTCCATTGCACCTTCATGGCAGCGGCCCAATGTTTTATTGCGTCCCTCAACACCTAGTCTCAGTCCTTGGGAAGTGCCTGTCTGCACCACTGTGCTGGAAGACCAACAGGATCTGGGCTGTCCAGAGAGTGGCTTTCACCGAGGTGATGACCCTCCAGCAGTAGCTGATGTTTGTCTTGGCGTGTGCCCCTGGGAACAGCCTGCGGAGCACAGAGTCCTGGGGCAGGTGGGCCAGGAAAATCAACAATAACTACTCACTGCATCTCTATCCAAACTTTCTTTGCAAAGGTACATAGCAGAGGGAAATGTTTGACCATTGCTACCACCCCCCACCCCAGCCCTGGCATTTGCTCTGAGGGTAGTGAGCAGGGGCACAGAAGCTAGAATTTTACCACCCCTCCTGCCATGGGGAATTGGTGAGGGAGAGGGGCAGACCACAGAAATGTTTGTTGACGTTGGGCAGAATTTTACGGTTTCAGGACAAGCAAGGCTGTAAAATCCCACCCAGAGTTTGGGTGTGAAAGAAAGAAAGATTTAACAGGGTGTGCCCTTCCTGCCACCAGCCAGGCTGTGTCTTGGTGCCTGTTTGAAAGTTTTCTTGATGAGGCATTTGACAGTCTGCAAAGGGATCCATCTGACAAGGTCCACCATCTCCTTCTCCTCTCAGAGCAGTGGGGACCTAACATGCAGACAACTAAATGGTGTCAGGCTCCTCAAAGCACCTCCTTGCACTATTCCAAAGTGTGGAGAGACAAGTATACTATGAAAGGTCTGGCACTGAGAAGTTCCAAAGAACAAATGGACCTTGGCGTGTTTGTTCATAGATCTCTGAAGGCGGAAAGGCAGGTTAACAGGGTAGTGAAAAAGGCATATAGCACACTCGCCTTTATCAATTGGGGTATAGATTACAAAAGCAGAGAGGTCATGTTGGAGTTGTATTTGAACTTTGGTGAGGCCACAGCTGTAGTGTGTGCAGTTCTGGTCGCCACATCATAGGAAGGACGTGTATGGACTGGAGGGGGTGCAGAGGAGATTCATCAGGATGTTGCCTGGGATGGAACATTTGTGAAGAGAGGTTGGATAGGCTTGGGTTGTTTTTGTTGGAGCAGAGAAGACTGAGGGGTGACCTGATTGAGATGTTCAGGACTTGGAGGGGCATGGACAGGGAGTAGCTGTTCCCTTTAGTTGAAGGGTCAGTTAAGAGGGGACAAGTTAAAAGTGAGGGGTGGGGAAGGGTATTTGAGGAAAAACCTTTTTACTCAGGGTGGTGACAGTCTGGAATGCGCTGCTTGGGAGGGTGGAGGAGGCGGGATGCCTCACATGCTTTAAAAAGTACTTGGCACACCATAACATTCAGGGCTATGGGCCAAGTGCTGGCAAGTGGGATTAAGTGGGTAGGTTAGGGCCTTTCATGTGTCAGTGCAGAATCGATGGGCTGAAGGGCCTCTTCTGCACTGTAGTATTTGGTGATTCTAACATTGATTTTGTCTTGGAAAAAAACAGATATCCCCAAAGGCATTTTTGCTTCCCAGTGGAGAGGCCGTCCTTTGAAAAAAAAAAGAGACTTAGGGGAAAAAACAACTGAAACCTCACCCCACACTTCCACAATGCGGTTTCCTGAGCCCGAGAAAAAATTGAGGAACAAACTAATATCATTATTACCCCTGCAAACGACAAGTCACAACTCAAAGAAACAGCAGGTTTCAGCTCAGGAAAAGACTGGACATCAGTTGCATCTTTACACTGGAATAGCTTCCGTGGATTGAAGAACCAACTTGTAAGTTCCTTTTCTCTCTGAAACAATGTTAAAGGTAAAGAAAGTCAGCTTTCAATCAAAGATTCAATCAATAGATTATTTTATTCTGTTAGGAAGATGGAGATGCTGGCATTGAACTGGGGTGGCCACAGTAAGAAGTTTCACAACGCCAGGTTAAAGTCGAACAGAGTTATTTGGAATCAAGCTTTTGGAGTGTCGCTCCTTTTTCAAGGGAGTCTTGAAGGACCAACACTCCAAAAGCTCACGATTCCAAATAATCTTGTCAGACTTAACCTGGTGTTGAGATTTCTTTCTGTTAGAAAGATCAGAGTTAAAATCTAATTTAAGGTGTTTGTTCAGGATGAATTTTCCCCAAGATTTATGAAGTTTTCCAATTACTTTGTCGATAATTATTTTAATTAGCCTTTAGTGGATGTGGATGATTTTATCTGTTGATTCTCAGTTATTGAGTATGTCTAACATGGCGATGGAGAGATTTGTGGACATAAATGGAAATATGGAGTGCAGAAGGTAGGATTAAAACTAAAAAGTTCAGCCACGCTCTTGTTAAAGGACAGAGCAGGCTTGAGAACCTTAATCACAACTTCCCTTCCTCCTCTCCTGAAGGTGCTGATTCTCACTGGGGTACAGAGCCCCCTCTTCCATTGAATATGTTGACTCTCACTGGGGCACGGGGTGTTCAAACCTCCTGGTTACAGTTCAGTAAAGGAGTTCTGCTTCTTCATAAACTGCTTTATTTCTTTGATCCAACTCCACATACAATTCTCCACCAACACCCAGTGCCACCTGTAGTCCCTTTATATATCTGATTTCTACTGAACAATTGACATCAAACTAGGACTTAATAGGAATGAGTTAACAGACCTTCCAAACAGTCTCCTCTACCTTGGAGAAAAAATATTTTGATAAATATTGTTTCCACAGAAAAGCAGAAAGCACAAAAACACATCGTTTTCTCTTCCTCTTTTTATACATTTCTTGAAGAAAACATACATTCACGGAAAGACACACCCTTCCTTAATAATGCCCAAAAGTTTCTTCAAACTAGCCCGTCTTAGTAAAACAATTGGATAACTGAAAGCTACTATCGACCCATTTAATTTCTGATATTCCTTTTGTCCAGTATCTGCTTTAAAAACTGGCTATGGTCAATCCTCAACATTTTCACATTTACACTTTGTGCAGTGCACATTTTCCCAAAGGGATTTATTGTCAATGTGACACTCAATGGGCAGTTTACCCAAATCCCCCAACCCCAAAATTTCTGTTAATATCTGGGATATCCACTGCCTCTACAAGGCTTTGTGTCTCAACAATCATTGTGTTTTTTTAACCATTCTCCTTATTTTCTTTGTTTCCCCCACACAAGGAGACAGCATTTCCCCCCGAAAAAGAAATATCAAACCTCCCACGCTGGGGAACCCATCACAATTTGGCATAGGATGCGTCACTGTAAACTATGAGTTTCAGGTACCCAAGATCCCCTAAAAAGGAGAAACTCAAACCACACTCCTGCATTTTTAGTTCATTTTATTTGCTCTCATTATGTCTTCCACTGTAGGATCACTCATTTTTGTACTCAACTCTAGGACATCAAAACTAACATCTGGCCTACCCAGCCAATTCAGTTGCCCAATCAAACTTCACAGTTCCTCTTTTTTCTTCTTAGAAATCATCACGAGCTTTTGTGAAGCCCCACCATGGCGAATTGCTATTGGGCTGATACATCAGGAATCTTATTTGGAGAGCAGAGTAAAGTGACACCTGACTCAGTCTGCCCAATATATTGGAAAGCTCCTGAAGCCCGACTTCCAACCCCGAATTCCTTACTCAGTCCAGAAATTACAACAACTTCAAAATCACTACTGCTACCCCACAAAAATCATCGACATGCAGCATAAAGATACCAGAAAGATTTCCTTCACAGTGCCAGTAAAACACTGCAGGATCTGCTTTCAACTGGCAATCGTCCAACTTTAATAAAACTGACCTTACCAAAAATATACCAAACTCTAGACACATCATTTAGTCCATATACACATTTAACTTCGAGTACCCGTTCTGTGTTAGCTGCCTCTTTAGGAGAAGAGAAAAATATCTCTGAAGCAGATGACCCTGCAGAAAGGCAGCTTTTATATCGATAGATTTGCAATCCTGTGCCTTTGTAGATAACAGAGCCAAGATGATCTTTAAAATTACCTCTCCTGTCATAGGTGAATCCACCCTCAACTCCTGGTCTCCGAAATTTTCTTCAAATCCCCTCGCCACAAGCCTGGCCTTATACATTCCATCAGGAAGCACCTTTTCTGTGCAAATCCATTTGAGATAGAGCTCTTTGTCCCCTATCTGGTACCTCAAATTCATTCCAACGGTGCAGTTCAGCTTCTTCTACAACTTTTTCATCCAATTTATTGGAAGCCACCAAAACCTCACGAGTATGTGGACTTCTGCTCCTTGCAGCATTTGTAGTCTTACTCATATTCCAAGACCTTGTCAAGCTACGCCCTCAATCCCATCTGACATCTTGTTCTGTACGACCACTGCTTGATCTTTCCCTCCTGCGACAGGATGTTCTTTCAATAGTTTGCGATCTCTTCCTGTGCCAATGTTCACTATTTGAACTGGTGCTACGTTTCTGTGCTCTCCACTTTCAAACTTCATGTTCCCAATCCATGGTCCCGACGGCCTCCCTTGTATCCTTGTATCCTGTACATTCATGATGTGATCCTGTACATTCAAACAGTGTTTATACTTTCCAGTGGCCTTCCCTGCTCTACTAATGACAGTTGCATCCTTCCATTGACTGGACCATTCAGGCAAGTATGTCACTTTTGTACCAACCTTTGGCAGTTGTCCTTTAGAAAAAATGGCCTGTTCTAGTTCAGAAGTATTGTGTTCCCCTAAAGATACCCTGTCTAATTTCAGCTAACTGGACCTCAATTCTGTAACATGCGAGTGTCAGATGACCCTGGTTCCTCATCATGTTCATCTGCTCTTTTGAAATTTGCAAGTTTGTAATCTATATTCCAACAGTCTGATTGCCATGTTGTAAAGCAATCGTTTTACCATCTCTGCCGATAACCTTCCCTTTCATTAAACTTGTCTCTTATACTACATCCCCTTGCTGAAAAATGGTGTTTGATGGCCATACATTGTGCCTTAATGCTCTGTGAATTCTTTGAGACTTCTGCTTCCAAAAATGCTCTACTCGTATGCAATGCATTTAAATGCTCAAAGGCAGAGCTAATTGTAGTCCCTTCTCAAGCTGGAGGCTGGTCACTCAAAACGGAAGGAATTTTAGGATTTCTACCAAATACTAATTTAACTTGCAATTTGGTCTATCTGCCAAACTTTTCTGGAGAATCTCATCTATGGTTTCTCACACCCCGTTACTAAATGGGCTTTCCGCAGCTGTACTCATGTTTTCACATATTTCTAAAATCATTAGCAAACCTCTCTCCACACCCCCCCCCCCCCCTCCCCCCCAATTGTCTGTAAGGAACTTTGCCCCCATTCCTATCCATTTTTCCATGATCTGATCCAGGATTTCTTTCCTTTACTATGTACAGCAGTTGATTGTAGATTTAGTGACCAGACTTAGTCAAAGTGCAAAATGAGTATATTGTTTGCTTTATCCCAGATCTTAAGGCCCATGGCTACAATGTCGTTAAAACCTCTGGCCAAAGGTAGAGTTACTACCGGTTGTGATGGTGTCCTTCTTTACTTCCTACAAACCGATCACTGACCTGTTCTATAAGCTTAGCACAGTCCTCATCTCTTACCCCTGCATCCTTTAATAAATTTTGCAGCCTGCGAGGAGATGGATGCACAAATTGCTGATGCAGCTTTTTAAATCAGCTAAAGTCTCATTTCCAGATGCTAACACCACTTCTTTAAGCTCTTTACTCAAAAAATTATTTGTTATTAACAGAATACAATAGTGTCCCAACTGTGTACACTGCAAGTCCACCGTTTTTCTAAAAACTGTTGCCTTATCATTTTCCATATCCAGTTTTGTGTGAGCTTTCTTCATCAACAGTCTACTCAGAAACAAAGATCTCACTTGACACATCTGTGCTAATGATGAAGTGATTCACTCTGACAATATTCCCAGGGATCACCACTCTTTTCAGTGACTTCAGAGTATCATCATCCCCAAACCCGAAACTTGTGGGACTTTCAAACTTTTTAAAACTTTGTTCCAATTTTCAGTATTTAAAGATTCCAGGTAACTTTTCAACCAGTCAATTCCACACACAGTAGATGTGCAGCTACTGTCCAATGCAGCTCAATTAAAGGACTCTGCAACCAAAACTTTCATCACAGGAGTAAAACTTCTCATTAAGACAATGCCTTCTTTCTGGTCACTAGCTTTCTCCACTTCCGATTCTTCCTCGTCATCATGTGTAGCTTCAAACACTATTAGGCCATTTCGGACAGTTGAAAGCATAATGAAATTTAGAGAGTCACACCAAGAACATCAATTAATCATACCCTGGGCAGTTCTGGGGGTTCATTTTTCTGTTACCATGCTCCACATCCTTCCTCCTGTTATAGATATTAAAGGGGTTTTTGTCCTCATAATCTGTGTCCCAATCTTCTGCCGTATTCCCATAGCCAGCCTGTGCCTGTACAACCTTACCATCCTGTTAACAGTATATCTGCTACAGTCTGTTTTATCACTGACAGACTCATTTATCATTAAAAACCATGGGGATAGAATGTTTCCCTAAAAATATTTTTAAAGCCTCTGACATTTGATCATAAGGTATCTTTGTCTGCAAATTTAATGCCCGTCAAAACCAGGAGCCTTTGTAAAATCTTGGTAATTTTAGCACAGTCCAGTAACTTAAACACATTGACGAAGGGAAAGCAGTAGATGTGGTTTATATGGATTTTAGCAAGGCGTTCAATAAGGTCCCCCATGCAAGGCTTCTAGAAAAAGAGAGAGGGCATGGGATCCAAGGGGCTGCTGCCCTGTGGATTCAGAACTGGCTTGGCCAAAGGAGGCAGAGAGTGTGTATAGATGGGTCTTTTTCTAAATGGAGGTCGGTCACCAGTGGTGTGCCCCAGGGATCTGTTCTGGGACCCTTGCTGTTTGTCATTTTCATAAATGACCTGGATGAGGAAGTGGAGGGATGGGTTGGTAAGTTTGCTGACGACACGAAGGTTGGTGGGGTTGTGGATAGTCTGGAAGGATGTCAGAAGTTAGAGGGACATAGATAGGATGCAAGACTGGGCAGAGAAGTGGCAGATGGACTTCAACCCAGATAAATGGGTAGTCGTCCATTTTGGCAGGTCAAATGGGATGAAGGAGTACAATATAAAGGGAAAGACTCTTAGTACTGTGGAGGGTCAGAAGGACCTTGGGGTCTGAGTCCATAGGACTCAGAAATCGGCCCCGCAGGTGGAGGTGGTGGTTAAGGCGGCGTATGGTGTGCTGGCCTTTATCAATCAAGGGATTGAGTTTAGGAGTCCAGGGATAATGATGCAGCTATACAAGACCCTCGTCAGACCCCACTTGGAGTACTGTGCTCAGTTCTGGTCACCTCATTACAGGAAGGATGTGGAAAAGATTGAATGGGTGCAGAGGCGATTTACAAGGATGTTACCTGGATTGAGTGGCATGCCTTATGAGGATAGGCTGAGGGAGCTCGGTCTTTTCTCCTTGGAGAGACGTAGGATGAGAGGAGACCTAATAGAGGTATACAAGATGTTGAGAGGCATAGATCGGGTGGACTCAGAAGCTTTTTCCCAGGGTGGAAATGGCTGCTACGAGAGGACACAGGTTTAAGGTGCAGGTACAGGGGAAATGTTAGGGGGAAGTTTTTCCGCAGAGAGGGTGGTGGGCGAGTGGAATCGGCTGCCGTCAGCGGTGGTGGAGGCAAACTCAATAGGGTCTTTTAAGAGACTCCTGGATGAGTACATGGGACTTAATAGGATGGAGGGTTATAGGTAGGCCTGAAAGATAGGGATATGTTCAGCACAGCTCGTGGGGCCGAAGGGCCTGTTTTGTGCTGTAGTTTTCTATGTTTCTAAATGCCAACACGGAAATCTATTAAATTCTGACCAGGTTTCATACACATTTACTAAGTCATCCTTTTGATAAATCTTATCCATAAAGTTTAATAAATTACCCAAACCTTCTTCAGAGTTCAAATGCTCCAACTCCAATTCAGAAAATACTTTGTATCTGATTTTACTTCTATACAGTAAAGAAAGAGCCAAAACCACACCGTGTTTCCTTTTCCCCCAAAAGCAGTTACCATGGTCCACATCATGACTTCACTTCTTCATTGGCCATAAGATCCAGCTTGTGAGAAAAATGGCAGATAGTCATATCCTAACTCTGGGTTCAGCCATTTTGTTGTCTCCTACTCACTCCTTTGTTGATTTAGAATTTGAGTGAAGTCTCCTTTTTTTTCCCTTCAAGAAAGTCATAACTTGCAGCCCTTTACTTGGAACCAAAAACCATCCTCTGCTACCATTGTTTCAACTTCCCAGTTGCAGTTCAGTAAAGGAGACGCAAGTTCTACTTCTTCACAAACTACCTTTATTTCTTTGATCCAACTCCACACACAATTCTCACCAACACCCAGTGTCACCTGTGGCCCCTTTATATATCAGTGATTTCTATTGAATAATTGACATCAAATTAGGACTTAATTGGAAGGCCAGTTCACCCATTCTCAACACAGCATCCCCTCCTCTCCTAAAGGTGCTGACTCTCACTGGGGTACAGGGTCCCCCTCCTCTGCTGAAGGTGCTGACTCTCACTTGGGTACAGGGTCCCCCTCCTCTCCTGAAGGTGCTGACTCTCACTTGGGTACAGGGTCCCCCTCCTCTCCTGAAGGTGCTGACTCTCAGTGGGGTACATGTCCCCCTCTCCTCTCCTGAAGGTGCTGACTCTCACTGGGGTACATGTCCCCCTCTCCTGAAGGTGCTGACTCTCACTTGGTATAGGGTCCCCTCCTCTCCTGAAGGTGCTGACTCTCACTGGGTTACAGGGTCCCCCTCTCCTCTCCTGAAGGTGCTGACTCTCACTGGGGTACAGGTCCCCCTCTCCTGAAGGTGCTGACTCTCACTGGGGTACAGGGTCCCCTTCTCCTCTCCTGAAGGTGCTGACTCTCACTGGGGTACAGGTCCCCTCCTCTCCTGAAGGTGCTGACTCTCACTGGGGTACAGGGTCCCCTCCTCTCCTGAAGGTGCTGCCTCTCACTGGGGTACAGGTCCCTCCTCTCCTGAAGGTGCTGACTCTCACTGGGGTACAGGGTCCCCTCCTCTCCTGAAGGTGCTGACTCTCACTGGGGTACAGGGTCCCCCCCTCCTCTCCTGAAGGTGCTGACTCTCACTGGGGTACATGTCCCCCCCTCCTCTCCTGAAGGTGCTGACTCTCACTGGGGTACATGTCCCCCCCTCCTCTCCTGAAGGTGCTGACTCTCACTGGGGTACAGGTCCCCTCATCACCATAAGACTTCCATAAGTTACAGTTGTCACTTCCCCCGTGCCTCATTTCTCATTCTTCATGCTCCAATAACGTGTCAGCAGTTCTTTCAAGCTGGGCGTTACAGATCACCCTTCTCCAGTTGCGGTGCCAATAACCATGCTTTATCCAGCAGCAGCTCAGCGATGAGCAGGAGGAAACTGGCTGTGAATAATGTTGGCCGTGTTACTGAGATCTCCACTGGGAACAGTATAATTCAGGCTGAAATAAGGGTTGGACCGTCGATAGGTTGAATCATACACGGTCCAAGACCCCAACAACCATTTGAGAATTGAATCTGCAGACTCTACTTTCACTGACTGTTTTCCATCTTCCATTCAGTAAACCTTACAGACATCTGACTTCAGAGTAGGATTGGGCCACTTGGCCCTCTGAGTCTGCTCCGATATTCTGTAAGATTGTGACTGATCTGATTTTAACCTCAACTCCATGTTATCAGCTCCCTCAATAATCTTTCTCCCCCTTGCTTATCAAGAATATATCGAGCTTTGCCTTGAGAACATTCAAAGACTCTGCTCCCATCACCTTTTGATAGCCAAGTTCTGCACGCATGAGGACGGCCTCAACCAGGATCTTGGGTTCATGTCACACTACTTGTAATCCCCACCATATTGCTTGGGCTTGCAAAATCCTACTAACTGTCCTGGCTTGAGACAATTCACACCTCTTTAACCTGTGATTATCCCTCTCTCCACGCACAGTGTTTGTACGTGAAAAGACTCGCATTCCAACCATTCTTCACATTCCAATCTGTAGTTATCTTGCAATTGTGTCTTTGCCTATATATGCCTTTTTTGTGAACCCACCTCTCCACTTCACCTGATGAAGGAGCGGCGCTCCAAACGATCGTGATTCCAAATAAACCTGTTGGACTTTAACCTGGTGTTGTGAGACTTCTTACTGCACCTTTTGAGGAGGAGTTGTAAAGACTCAGCACCCTCTGAGAGAAAGAAATTCTCCTCCTCTCTGTCTTAAATGATCAACCCCTTATTTTTTAACAGTGACCCCAAGTTCCTAAGTTCTAGATTCTTCCACAAGAGGAAACATCCTGCCACTTCCATTTTCTCGATACCCCTCAGGGCCTTGTATGTTTCAATCAAGTCATCTCTTACTCTTCTAAAGTCTACTTGATTTATTTAAGTCTCTACTGGCTTCCTTACTCCTACAAGTCATGTTCAAACCCCCAGGCTCACTAACCTGCTTTGGGTCTGGGGTGGGCAACACCGCAGTTTTAAATTCTCATTCTTGTTTTCAAATCCCTCCGTGGCCTAACCCTCCCTATCTCTTCAACTTTCTCCAGCCCTGCACCCCCCTGGAATCTCTGTGCTCCTCCAACCCCGGCATCTTACACTAGATTGATTTTTATCACTCCACTATTGCCTGGGTTTGCAAAATCCTACTAACTGTCCTGGCTTGAGACAATTCACACCTCTTTAACCTGTGATTATCCCTCTCTCCACGCACAGTGTTTGTACCTGAAAAGACTCACATTCCAACCATTCTTCACATTCCAATCTGTAGTTATCTTGCAATCGTGACTTCATATGGTATCATATCTCCATTCCTGGACTAACCCTGTCAAGGCCCTAAGCTCTTCCACTCCACTTCCTCTTTCAAGAAACTACTTAAAACTTAGCTCCATCACCAAAAGTTTTAGTTAGTTGTCAGAACATCTCTTTAAGTGGTTCAGAGTCAAATTTTATTTAAAGTAAGTCTTTTGGGAAGTATGTTGATGTCTGACCTGGAAATATATCGCTGTTCCTTCGCAGTCGCTGGGTCAAAATCCTGGAATTCCCCACCTAATGGCATTGTGGGTCAACCCACAGAACATGGACTGCAGCGAATCAAGAAGGCAGCTCACCACCACTTTCTCAAGGGCAACTAGGGATAGGCAATAAATGTTGGCCAACCAGCGATGCCCATGGCGCACAAATGAATAAAATAAATGTTCAAGGCGCTATGTAAATGCAAGTTGTTATTATCACTGATTAATTTCCTGTGTTTCTCTCTGTAGTTGATGAACAATGAAAATGGGCTTGTGCTTGTTCCTCTCATCACTTATACTCAATGGTAAGAATGTCTTATAGACCTACTAAATTGGGCTTATATTCTCTGGAGTTTAGAAGAATGAGAGGCAATCTTACTGAAGTTTAAACATTTCTGATGGGGTTTGATAGGGTAAACACTGAGTGATCATTTCTGCTAATTGGGGAACCTAAAGCACGAGGCACAGTGTCAGGATAAGTCAGTCACAGTCTCAGGGACGGCATGGTAGCACAGTGATTAGTACTGCTGCCTCACAGTGCCAGGGACCCCCCATTCGATTCCCGGCTTGGGTCACTGTCTGTGTGGAGTTTGCAAGTTCTCCCCATGTCTCCTTGGGTTTCCTCTGGGTGCTCCGGTTTCCTCCGGGTGCTTCGGTTCCCTCCCACGGTCCAAAGATGTGCGGTCAGGTGAATTGGCCATGTTAAATTGCCCCTTAGTGTCAGGGGGACTAGCTAGGGTAAATGCATGGAGTTATGGGGATCGGGCCTGGGTGGGATTGTGGTCGGTGCAGACTCGATGAGCCGAATGGCCTCCTTCTGCACTGTAGGATTCTATAATTCTATAAGGCCCTGATCACTTAGGACTGAGATGAGGAGAAATTGCTTCACCCAAGGCATTGTGCATCTTTGGAATTCTCTCCCCCAGAGGACTGTTCATGTTCCATCATTTAAGGCTGTGGGATGAACAGATATTTGATCCCTAGGGAATTAAGGGATAGCGAGCAGGAAAGTGGAGTTGAGCCCCAAGATCAGCCATATCATATTGAATGAGCAAGCAGGCTCGATGGACCAAATGGTCTACTCCTGTTCCTCTTTCTTGTGTTCATTTATTGACAACAGGGATGGAACAATGGGACTATCATGTCGGAGAGTTTTGACTATCAATTGTGATTGGAGATAATGTACCTTTAATGTATCCCTGGAGGTTTCAACCCATGAACCACCCATCTCTAACCACCCCCCTCCCCCTCCCCTCTCCTCCTCACTCATGCCATTGAGGAAGTGATGTCCCAGTGGTATTATCACTGGACTATTAATCCAGAAACTCAACTAATGCTCTGGGGATCCGAGTTCGAATCCCGTCACGACAGATGGTGGAATTTGAATTCAATAAAAAATATCTGGAATTAAGAATCTACTGATGACCATGAAACCATTGTCGATTATCGGAAAAACCCATCTGGTTCACTAATGTCCTTTAGGGAAGGAAATCTGCCGTTCTTACCTGGTCTGGCCTACATGTGACCCCAGAGCAATGTGGTTGACTCTCAACTGCCCTTGGGCAACTAGGGATGGGCAGTAAATGCTGGCCAGCGACACCCATGTCCCACGAATGAATAGAAAAGTAGGTCCATTCTCAGTACATCTGCATGGGACAAAGAACAAAGAACAATACAGCACAGGAACAGGCCCTTCGGCCCTCCAAGCCTGTGCCGCTCCCTGGTCCAAACTAGACCATTCTTTTGTATCCCTCCATTCCCACTCCGTTCATATGGCTATCTTGATAAGTCTTAAACGTTCCCAGTGTGTCCGCCTCCACCACCTTGCCTGGCAGCGCATTCCAGGCCCCCACCACCCTCTGTGTAAAATATGTCCTTCTGATAATTTAATATTTAATATAGATTTAATCTATATTAAATATTAAATTAATATTTAATATAATGGGCCTCAGGTGTTACGCATTGGGTTCAGCACCTGGACAGATTGAGCTGAGTTTGTGACCGGGTTTTACACCTGGAAGCAGTGGGTCAAATGGATCTCTTTGTTTGCTGATAATGGGAAGGATTGAAATAGCCTCTCAGTGTGGCACGGAACCACACAGACCAGGGAAACCCCAGTTTTTATTTTTGGGCCAGTATTGACCACAGCCAAGGCAGAAGTAAAAGAATCTGCATTTATATAGCACCTTTCATTACCTCAGGGCATCCAAAACACTTTGCAACCAATGAAGTAATGTTGAAGCGTAGTCAGTGCTGTAATGCACAAACCCCCTAATGCAGCCAATCTGTGCACAGCAAGCTCTCACAAACAGCAATGTGACGATGACTCTTTTTGGTGATGTTGGTTGAGGGTAAATATTGATCTAGGCTGGGGGCGGGAACTCCCTGCTCTTCTCGGAAATGGTGTCATAGTTTGATAAATCACTTGAAAGACAGCACCTCCATCAGTGTGGCACCACTTCAGTATTGCACTGGAATTTCAGTCTTGATTTTTGCGCTCAGGTCCTGGAGTGAGACTTGAACCCACAACCTCTGCCACCGAGGTGAGAATGTTAGTCACTGAGCCCCGCCCTGTTCCCTTGTTCCTTTAACCCCCTATCCTCTAGTGACATATCTAACCTATTCTTAAATGATCTCTGTTTCTTTCATTGTCTTTGGTCATGGATTCATAGGATTATAGAATCCCTACTATGCAAAACCAGGCCATTCAGCCCATCGGATCTATACTGTCAACAACCCCAGTGTATTTACCCTGCTAATCCCCCTGACACTAAGGGGCAAGTTAGCATGGCCAATCCACCTAACCCGCACATCTTTGGATTGTGGAAACCAGAGCACCCGGAGGAAACCCACGGAAGAGAACATGCAAACTCCACATAGACATTCACCGAAGGTCAGAATTGAACCCGGGTCCCTGGTGCTGTGAGGCAGCAGTGCTAACCAATGTGCCAATGTGCCGCCCAGTCTCCCTACTCTCTTGTGTAAAAAACAACTTTTCCCCTATTCTCTGTCCTAAATCATTTAATCTCACATCTATACGGTGGCGCGGTGGTTAGCACTGCTGCCTCACAGCGCTAGGGACCCGGGTTCGATTCCCAGTTGGGTCACTGTCTGTGTGGAGACTGCACATTCTCCCCGTGTCTGCGTGGGTTTTTCCTCTGGGTACTCCGCTTTCCTCCCACAGTCTGAAAGACGTGCTAGTTAGGTGCATTGGCCGTGCTAAATTCTCCCTCAATGTATCCAAACAGGCGCCTGAGTGTGGCGACTAGGGGATTTTCGCAGTAACTTCATTGCAGTGTTAATGTAAGCCTATTTGCGACACTAATAAAATAAATGAACTATATCCGTTCATTCGAGAACCCTCAACCACTGGAAACATACTGGGGGCAATTGGAGCCCACCAGTGGGCAGTTCGGAGGATTGGGAGCAATGCTGGTTTTACACTCTGTGATTTCATTCTTCATCAAAGTCAGTGGAGAGAAGGTTTGGTCATTCCGTCCCATCCCGTGGGAATTCCATCAGGCGAATTGTTAATAAAAGGTCCCTTCTACTTCTACCCACTTGTTCCCTTCCATTCAGAACATTAAAACACCTCCATCAGCTCACACTGTGCATAAGAAAGGAAATGGGGGCAGGAGTAGGCCATTCAGCCCATCAATTCTGCTTCACCATTCAATAAGATCCTGGCTGATCTTCTACCTCAGCCCCAGTTTCTGATCCCATCCCCAAATCCTTTGATTCCTTTCCTGACCAAAATCTTGAATATATTTAATGATTACGCATCCACAGCCCACTGGAGAAGGGAATTCCGAAGATTCATATCCTTTGACTGGCAAAATTTCTCTTCATCTCAATCCTAAATGGCCATTCCCTTTTCCCAAGATTGGGAACACCAGTTCTGGACTCACCAGCCGATGGAAACAGCCTCTCAGCAATTACCTTGTCAAGCCCTCATTTATGTGGGTTTCTTCTGGGTGCTTCCTCACACACTCCAAAGATGTGCAGGTTAGATTGATTGGCCGTGCTAAATTGACCCTAATGTCAGGGAGATTAACAGGGTAAATATGTGGGTTTACGGGAATAGGGCCTGGGTGGGATTGTGGTCGGTGCAGACTCGATGGACCAAAGGGCCTCCTTCTGCAATGTAGGGATTCTATGTTTCAATGAGATCATCTCTCGTTCTTCTGAACTCCAGTGAATATGAGCCCACTCTACTCAAATACTCATCAGCTAAGCTCTAATGAAACAAATACACTATGGCTGAGATGGAAGGCAACCATTGGGTTTCAGGATTCATATCCCTTTGTCAAACCATTGAGGTGGGTGTTTGATTCAATCTGAGCTGCCACTTCACCAAGACTCGTTCACACCAGGAGTTCAGTTGTTGATCAGGAGAGAAGCAATTGTAATTTACTGTAAAGGGGAAGCAGCTGTGACAGCAGAACCTTCCCATCAACACCTTCCCCAGCCTACCAACCATACCATGAACTACCCACAGGTTCCCTCTTTCCAGACACCTGACTTCAACTTACTGTAGATTTCTAACTGTGAAGCAAAGTAACTCTTAATAAGGCACCATTATTCAGGCAGGTGCCCTCATGCTGTACGAAGGGTGAGCTACCTTGACAGAGGTTCCATATTCCGCAAGACAGAAAGCCAAGAACCTTCATGACTTTAGGTAGTTTTTTCCAACTTGGACTCGAACCAGACTTATTTTGTGCAGGAAGATCTGCAGAGGGTAGGATTTTCCAGCCACGCTCATCCCAAAATCCGAACATCCCGCCCAATGTCAACAGACCTTTACATGGTCCAGCCTCCCCCCAACCCCCCCCCCCCCCCCCCACCCCCCCCCCCCCCCCCCCCCCCCCCCCCCCCCCCCACTCCACCCACTACGATTCCCGTGGCAGGCAAGATGGGAAAACTCCAGTCATCGTGTTTTATTTTTCCAATATTGCTGGCATAGGGAACATCAACTGGCTTTCATTTAAGAAAGATATAGACAAAAGGCGGCATGGTGGCACAGTGGTTAGCACTGCTGCCTCACAGCGCCAGGGACCCGGGTTCAATTCTGGCCTTGGGTCACTGTCTGTGTGGAGTCTGCACATTCTCCCCGTGTCTGCGTGGGTTTCCTCCGGGTGCTTCAGTTTCTTCCCACAGTCCAAAGATGTTTAAGTTCGGTAGATTGGCCATGCTAAATTGCCCCTTAATGTCCCAAGGTGTGTAGGTTATGGGGATTAGTGGGATTATGGGAATAAGACCAGGGAGTGGGCCTGGATAAGATGCTCCATCAGCGAGTTGGTACAGACTTGATTGCCTGGATGGCCTCCTTCTGCATTGTACGGATTCTATGATTCTCTGAAAAGCCAGCATAATTTGCTAAAGACTGATCAGAGGGCTGTAGAGGGCTATCAGAGGGCTGAGTCATTAAATATGTTCAAGGCTGAGATAGATTTTTTATCAGTAAGGGAATCGAGGGTTATGGGAATAGGCAGGAAAGTGGAGTTGAAGATTATCATATCAGATCAGTCATGGCCTCATTGAATGGCAGACCCAGACTCGATGGGCAGAATGGCCTTCTTCTGCTCCTACATCTTATGGTCCTTTCATGTTTGACTAACTTGATTGGACTAACAGAGAGGATTGGTCAGGTTAGCGCGGTAGACTTTTGTCCGTGGGCTGATGAGATATGTTGTTTGATAAAGTGCCACGTAATAGACTTGTTAGAAAAGAAATAAAGCCCGTGGGATGAAAGGGGCAGGTAGTGGCGGTACAGATACCTAACTGGCTCAGGAATGGAAAGAGAGACAGTTGTTAGCAGTTGGTTTTCAGACTGAGGGAAGTTGTAGTTGTGTTCCCCAGGGACACTGCTCCTTTTGATATATATGCTGTGTTAGGGACCAGATCAGAAACCCCAAGGTATATTATGAAGTTAACCTAAACACTGACTTTTTTTGATATTGGCATTAGTGTGAGCGTAAGATATTCCACTCCAGGTATGATTCAATTGACCCACTAGGGAGCTTTTATTAAAACAATTTGTATTTAAGAACACAGCTAGAATATAAAGAATTAGCATAACGTTTATCAATTTAAATAACTAAACACGCCAAGTTATAATTCTTAACAGCTAGCTTCATCTATAGTTCCAATGTAAGCAGTACCCCCATAGACATAAAATCCTTCTTCAGAACCAGTTAGCCCCAAAACAGATATGCTCACATGGATGCTAGATTTCCAGTCTTTTAACATCTCTGGACAGAGATCCAGCCAGATATCTGTCTTCTGACTCTCATACAGAAACCTCAAGAGAAAGATCCACCGCAAACAGCAGAATCACAGAGAAAGAGCTTTATTTCTGGCAGACCCCATGTCTCAAAATCCAGAGAGACATAGAAAAAGTGACCTCTCTCTCAGGATCCCAAGCAGCAAGCTGAGCTAAATTCTTTGTGTAAGCCTAGCTCCACCCAGTCATCTGAAATTGCTGTGAATCGACCTAATCAAGTCCTACTCTGCAAAATCCCAGGGGAAAACACTAAAAAAACAGATTAATCCAGATTAAAACAAACATTCTGGCAATTAGGACCAATTATGCTGCTGCAGTAACAGCAGAGCCTGCCTATTACAAACCCAGCGGCACTGATGTTAGAACAAACTGTTAAAAAAAAATCCTGCACAGAAACATGACTAAAATGCATTTCTTAAAGGTACAGTATTGTCACAGCTGGGTGCTGCGCACATGTGGTTATTGTGCCTGGCAACAATCCTGTTATCATTGCATTGGTTTATAATGATTATTAATGCATATTAGACATCAGTAACAGTGTTTGGTTTGTGCTGAGAAAGAACAAGTATTGGATAGCTGAAATTGAATCAAGAGGATTGGGCAGTTTAGAGATAGGTTTACATATGGCAAACAGTAAGTTACAGGCTGGAATCTAATCGCTTGATCAGGGCAATTTACATAGAGATACCTGGGAGAGACTTACAGTGAAGTCGGTAAAAATACCTCTTGAGGCTAGTCTGAGTCAAAATAGAGTAAGGCTTCATTCTCACAAGCTTGAGGGAGAATCTGACCCCTTGAAAGCGGAAGCCAAAGTTCTCCCTGAACACAAGAAGCGTGGACCTTTATACATCAGGGTTCCCAATACAAGTCATGAAGCAAAGTCCAATTAACAGTCCTTGATCATAAATTATAGTTCCTTTACCAGCTTCTGATACACTCTGGTTTATGGTTAGAGACTATCTGGTATCCTTGGGTCATAAAGCACAATTCTCCTGGTAGTTGTAGTCAAGATGCCACCTCTGGTCCCCTGCTCTTCCCGTGGCTTTTCCTTTGAAGTGACTGTGTGCGATTGCAGCTGTCCCAGTGGGAGTCCTCCTTCAAACGGCCATTCTCGCACTCTACCATTTGGTAGCTGCTTCCTTTGTTTAAATCATACACAACCCTACGGGAAAGCAAGACTTACAACCCAACATCTACATTTAACTGTCTGTTTTATCAGAATGATATAAACAAGCGAGGGAACTATGAACAAATGGCTTATACTACTACCAGGAGCAATATAAACAAAGGGGAGACTAGCCATAAGGAAGGGTTATGTTTGTGATACATTCCAGGTACAAAGTTCAACCTTTTAGGTACAAAATACATTGAGTACAAAAAAAACATTAACCCTTTCCCTTCTTCATATAGTCTGGAATCTAATCATAGAATCATAGAATCCCTACAGTGCAGAAGAAGGCCATTCTGTCCATTGAGTCTGCACCGATCACAATCCTACCCAGGCCCTATCCCCACAACCCCACGTAATCCCCCTGACACTAAGGGGCAATCCCACCCAGACATGTTCCCTGTAACCCCAAGTATTTACCCCACTAATCCCCCCAACCTACACATCTTGGGACATTAAGGCGCAATTTAGCATGGCCAATCCACCTAACCTGCACATCTTTGAACACGAAGGGGCAATTGAACATGACCAATCCCCCATAGCCATTCACATCTTTGGAGTGTGGGAGGAAACCGGAGCACCCGGAGGAAACCCACGCAGATTAATCAAATTAATTGAATCAAAGAACTTGGGTAATTTAGATAGAGATTAAAGGTTTAACATCACCAACAGGGAAAATAAACAGTGCCAGGCAACACAGGTACTGAGGCTTTGACCAATCTACCAGCATTGGCTGTTTGTCCCTGTTCTGCAGGTATCTGCTTAATCTTAGCTGCCGGTGTCTCCACACCACAATCCCTGGAAGTGGAGAAGGGAAAGGAGCTACGGATGGACTGCATTCTCAAATATCACGTGAACACTCAACTACACAACATCAAGCTCGATTGGTCTTACGCCCGTAACAGTGACAGTGAAGAGGACTTGGTGAGTGACCTGTTCCAGTGCCCTGTGTCCACTCAGTGGCTACGCTCCCCTATCCGTGTCTGGCTTTCATGTCCTTAACTCAAACACTCTGTCAGCATGCTGTTATTAAGGGCCACCAGGGGGGGGGGGGGATGTTGTTGGGCACAGCTTTGACCATCTCTGGGATTTTTGTGCGCAGAAACCACGGAATGTGTGCAACAAAGCACACTCCAAAAAATGGGAAATGACTGGGTGCCTACGCTGGTCAAGGTAGATTCCAGAGGGCACTGCGAGGAAGTTTGGGTGTGGAGATGCCGGCGTTGGACTGGGGTTAAAACAGTAAGAAGTTTAACAACACCAGGTTAAAGTCCAACAGGTTTATTTGGTAGCAAAAGCCACACAAGCTCCGAAAGCTTGTGTGGCTTTTGCTACCAAATAAACCTGTTGGACTTTAACCTGGTGTTGTTAAACTTCTTACTAGGAAGTTTGGAGTCAGAGGCTGGCAGCTAAAATAAAAGGGAATCTCAGAGTCATTTATGAGCATATAAATAGTGAAACTGTGGTGTAAGGAAGAGTAGGGTCAATTAGGGGCCAAAAGTACTGACCAGGCTGTGGTGACAGAGGTGGAAGTTCACTGACTGGAAGGGTTTAAAATTGATAAGGAGGAGATATAGAATGGGCTGTCTGAGCTTAAAGTTGACAAGGCGCTCGGGTCAAATGAAATGCGTCTGAGGATCCTGAGGGAGTAGAAACTATAGAGGCATTGGCCATCATATTTCATTCTCCCTTAGACTCAGGGGTGGTGTCAGAGAGCTGGAGAATTGAATTGTTCAAAAAAAACTGGGTAATCCCAGCAGTAATTCCACTCAGTTTAAATTTGGGTGTGAGGAAACTTCCAGAATCTATCATTCTGGACAGAATTAAGAGTAAGAAGTCTCACAACACCAGGTTAAAGTCCAACAGGTTTATTTGGTAGCACAAGCCACTAGCTTTTGGAGCGCTGCCCCTTTATCAGGTGAGTGGGTGATGTGTTCACAAACAGGGCATATACAGACACAATCGCAATTTACAAGATAATGGTTGGAATGCGAGTCTTTACAGGTAATCAAATCTTAAAGGTACAGACAATGTGAGTGGAGAGAGGGTTAAGCACAGGTTAAGGAGATGTGTATTGTCTCCAGCCAGGACAGTTAGTGAGATTTTGCAAGCTCAGGCAAGTCGTGGGGGTTACAGATAGTGTGACATGAACCCAAGATTCCGGTTGAGGCCGTCCTCATGTGTGCGGAACTTGGCTATCAGTCTCTGCTCAGCGACTCTGCGTTGTCGTGTGTCGTGAAGGCCGCCTTGGAGAACGCAGGGAAGGGTTCAAAATTGATAAGGAGGAGATATAGGATGGGCTGTTTGAGCTTAAAGTTGGCAAGGTGCTAGGGTCAAATTAAATGATATATTATGATGACCACTGCATATATGATGACCACTGCAGGGAAGTCCATTGTCAACTTGTCGGACTACACACTTCAACCAGGTGAAATCGAAGTTCTCAGCCGAGGGCTCAATTTCTGCCCCACCACCAAAATAGACCCCATCAGCCTCGCAGCAGACACAGAGGAATTCATTAGGCGAATGAGGCTGCGGGAGTTCTTCCACAAACCCCAAGAGGCCAACAGCAAACACAATGAGACAGCCAATGAACCAGAACAGCTGACAGAGAGATCCGCAGTGCAGCAACCGAACAGGAAAGGATCGAATTGGACTCCTCCGGAAAGCCGCTGCCCTCGACTTGACATGTATGCCCAAGCCGTCAGGAGGTGCATCAACACCAGATTCATCAGCCGCACTCACAAGACAGCCCCGAACATCACCCAAGCACAACGCAACGCCATCCGCGCTCTCAAGACCAACCGCAACATTGTCATCAAACCAGCAGACAAAGGAGGGGCCATCGTCATACTGAACAGAACGGATTACTGCAAAGAAGTGTACTGACAACTGTACAACGGGAACACTACAGACAGTTACCCGCAGATTCGACCAAAGAACACACCCGTCAACTTAACAGACTGATCAAGACCTTTGATCCGGACCTTCAAAGCACCCTCCGTGCTCTCATCCCATGTACTCCCCGCGTTGGAGATCTCTACTGCCTCCCGAAGATGCACAAGGCAAACACACCCGGCCGTTCCATTGTCTTGGGCAATGGGACCCTGTGCGAGAACCTCTCCGGTTATGTCGAGGGCATCCTGAAACCCATTGTACAAAGAACCCCCAGCTTTTGTCGCGACACTACGGACTTCCTCCAGAAACTCAGCACACATGGAGCAGTTGAACACTCCTCATCACAATGGATGTCTCGGCACTCTACACCAGCATCCCCCACGACGATGGCATTGCTGCAACTGCCTCAGTGCTCAGCGCCAACAACTGCCAGTCTCCAGATGCAATTTTACAACTCATCTGCTTCATCCTGGACCACAATGTCTTCACCTTCAACAACCAGTTCTTCATCCAGACACACGGAACAGCGATGAGGACCAAATTTGCACCTCAATATGCCAACATCTTTATGCACAGGTTCGAACAAGACCTCTTCACCGCTCAAGACCTTCAACCGAAGCTCTACACTAGATACATCAATTACATTTTCTTCCTTTGGACTCATGGTGAACATTCACTGAAACAACTATATGATGACATCAACAAGTTCCAACCCACCATCAGACTACTCTCCGGAACCATGGACTACTCTCCGGAATCGGTTGCATTCTTGGACACACGCATCTCCATCAAGGATGGTCACCTCAGCACTTCACTGTACTGCAAGCCCACGGATAACCTCATGATGTTCCACTTCTCCAGCTTCCACCCTAAACACGTTAAAGAAGCCATCCCCTACGGACAAGTCCTCCGTATACACAGGATCTACTCAGATGAGGAGGATCGCAACAGACACCTCCAGACGCTGAAAGATGCCCTCATAAGAACAGGATATGGCGCTAGACTCATCGATCGACAGTTCCAACGCACCACAGCGAAAAACTGCACCGACCTCCTCAGAAGACAAACACGGGACACGGCGGACAGAGTACCCTTCGTCGACCAGTACTTCCCCGGAGCGGAGAAGCTACGACATCTTCTCCGGAGCCTTCAACATGTCATTGATGAAGACGAACATCTCGCCAAGGCCATCCCCACCCTCCCACCTCTTGCCTTCAAACAACTGCACAACCTCAAACAGACCATTGTCCGCAGCAAACTACCCAGCCTTCAGGAGAACAGTGACTACGACACCACACAACACTGCCACAACAACCTCTGCAAGACGTGCCGGATCATCGACACGGATGCCACCATCTCACGTGAGAACACCATCCACCAGGTACACGGTACATACACTTGCAACTCAGCCAATGTTGTCTACCTGATACGCTGCAGGAAAGGATGTCCCGAGGCATGGTACATTGGGGAAACCATGCAGACGCTATGACAACGGATGAATGAACACCGCTCGTCAATCACCAGGCAAGAGTGTTCTCTTTCTGTTGGGGAACACTTCAGCAGTCACGGGCATTCGGCCTCTGATCTTTGGGTAAGCGTTCTCCAAGGCGGCCTTCACAACACACGACAACGCAGAATCGCTGAGCAGAGACTGATAGCCACGTTCCGCACACATGAGGACATCCTCAACCGGGATCTTGGGATCATGTCACACTATCTGTAACCCCCACGACTTGCCTGGGCTTGCAAAATCTCATTAACTGTCCCGGCTGGAGACAATACACATCTCTTTAACCTGTGCTTAACCCTCTCTCCACTCACATTGTCTGTACCTTTAAGACTTGATTTACCTGTAAAGACTCGCATTCCAACCATTATTTTGTAAATTGAGTTTGTGTCTTTATATGCCCTGTTTGTGAACTGAAATCCCACTCACTTGATGAAGGAGCAGTGCTCCGAAAGCTAGTGGCTTGTGCTACCAAGTAAACCTGTTGGACTTCAACCTGGTGTTGTGAGACTTCTTAATGTGTTTACCCCAGTCCAACGCCGGCATCTCCACATCAGAATTAATAGTCACATGGACAAATGTGGGTTAATTAAGGAGAACCAGAATGGATTTCTGAAGGGAAAATCATCTTCATGTAACTTGCTGAAATTTTTCAAAGAGGTAATTCATCTCTTCCCCGAGGGTTTTGATGGAGACAGTGTAGAGGGAACTTTACTCTGGATCTAACCCCGTGCTGTACCTGTCCTGGGAGTGTTTGATGGGGACAGTTTAGAGGGAGCTTTACTGTGTATCTAACCCCGTGCTGTAGCTGTCCTGGGAGTGTTTGATGGGGACAGTGTCAATGGGGCTTTACTCTGTATCTAACCCCGTGCTGTACCTTTCCTGGGAATGTTTGATGGGGACAGTGTAGAGGGAGCTTTACTCTGTATTTAACCCCATGCTGTACCTGTCCTGGGAATGTTTGATGGGGACAGTGTAGAGGGAGTTTTACTTTGTATCTAACCCCGTGCTGTACCTGTCCTGGGAGTGTTTGATGGGGACAGTGTAGAGGGAGCTTTACCCTGTATCGAACCACGTGCTGTACCTGTCCTGGGAGTGTTTGACGGGGACAGTGTAGAGGGAGCTTTACCCTGTATCTAACCACGTGCTGTACCTGTCCTGGGAGTGTTTGACGGGGACAGTGAAGAGAGAGCTTTACTCTGTATCTAACCCCACGTCTTCTCTTCATTACTTTTCTTCTTGATTCCAACACAGATTTTCTTTCACTATCAAAACCTCAGCGTGGTCGTGCAAAACAGTACATTCTTCCAGAGACTACAGTGGGTGGGTGATATCCAAAAGTTCAATGGTTCCATTCTCATAACTGAAGTGGAATGCGACGACAGTGGTTACTTTACTTGTGATATGCGGATTCCGAGGGTATCCAGCAGGATCTTTCAAAGCAAAATTCACCTAAAGGTCTCATGCATAGGTAATGAATGAAATTGCTGTATGTCTATTCATTGGGAGTAAATTAAAGAACAAAGAACAAAGACAATTACAGCACAGGAACAGGCCCTTCGGCCCTCCAAGCCTGCACCGACCATCCTGCCCGACTGAACTAAAACCCCCTACTCTTCCGGGGACCATATCCCTGTATTCCCATCCTATTCATGTATTTGTCAAGACGCCCCTTAAAAGTCACTGCCGTATCTGCTTCCACTATCTCCCTGGCAACGAGTTCCAGGCACCCACCACCCTCTGTGTAAAAAACATGCCTCATACATGTCCTTTAAACCTTGCCCCTCGCCCCTAGTAATTGACTCTTCCACCCTGGGAAAAAGGTCCTGACTATCCACTCTGTCCATGCCTCTCATAATCTTGTAGACTTCTATCAGGTCGCCCCTAAATCTCCATTGTTCCAGTGAGAACAAACCAAGTTTCTCCAACCTCTCCTCATAGCTAATGCCCTCCATACCAGGCAACATCCTGGTAAATCTTTTCTGTACCCTCTCCAAAGCTCCACATCCTTCTGGTAGTGTGGCGACCAGAATTGAACACTATATTCCAAGTGCGGCCTAACTAAGGTTCTATAAAGCTGCAGCATAACTTGCCAATTTTTAAACTCAATGCCTCGGTCAATGAAGGCAAGCATGCCATATGCATTCTTGACTACCTTCTCCACCTGCATTGCCACTTTCAGTGACCTGTGTGCCTGTACACCCAGATCAATACTCTTAAAGGTTCTGCCATTTACTGTATATTTCCTATCTGCATTAGACCTTCCAAAATGCATTACCTCACATTGGTCCGGATTAAACTCCATCTGCCAGCTCTCCACCCAAGTCTCCAACCGATCTATATCCAGCTGTATCCTTTGATGGTCCTCATCACTATCCGCAAATCCACCAACCTTTGTCTCATCCGTAAACTTACGATTCAACAAGTTACATTTTCCTCCAAATCATTTATATATATTACAAACAGCAGAAGTCCCAGCACTGATCCCTGAGGAACGCCACAATTGGAAAGGATTTGACCACTGGGATCCGGGAATGAATTGGAAAAAGTTTATGTCATGTGTGCATTATGTAGAGTTTAACTCAATGATGTGAGTAAGCTAGGATTAAATGGGTAACTGTGTAAGACTGTGATAACCCCATTAAATAAATGAATGGATGCAATATTCTGCACAGTGTTGCCCATGTTCTAATACATGCAACTAATAGGTGGACTCTTCCGTGAAAAGAAATCAATCACAAAATCTGTCTTTGAATTAGTGAGGCTGCCAGAAAATTAAATCAAATAAGAAAGAAGTTGTATTTGTGTAACGTTTTACATCCTTAAGACCTCCCAAGGTGCTTCATCATAGAATCCCGATAATGCAGAAGGAGGCCATTCGGCCCATCGAGTCTGCACTGACTCTGTAAAAGAGCATCTTACCCAGAATTCATCCCCATAACACCAAATATTTACCTCGCTAATCCCCCACCCTTTTTTTTAAGTTTATTTATTAGTCACAAGTAAGTCTTACATTAACACTGCAATGAAGTTACTGTGAAATTCCCCTAGTCACCACAGTCCGGCGCCTGTTCGGGTCAATGCGCCCTAACCAGCACATCTTTCAGAATGTGGGAAGAAACTGGAGCATCTGGAGGAAACCCACGCAGACACGGGGAGAATGTGCAAACTCCACACAGACAGTGAGCCGAGCCAGGAATCGATCCCGGGTCCCTGGTGCTGTGAGGCAGCAGTGCTAACCACTGTGCCACTGTGCCACCTCTGAACATCTTGGGACACTAAAGGCCTGATTTTACCATTTTGATTCTAAGTGCTCAATCTGGGAGTGTTCCAGATCCGACTTGTGAACTTGTTCTCAGGCGCCCCCATACGCACGTTGCCTGAAAAAATAGAGGCGATTCTGAATTGCTGCAGAAGCCTGCGTTCGCGCCCGAAACGCTACAGGTCCGATCGGAGCCTTCAACTGCGCAGGCGTAGAAAAAAAATAGAAAGACGCTCCCCTGCCACATCGCTCCCGGGCCGGATAATGCCTCCCCCCCCTGTCCCCCACAGACATTGCCCCACCCCCACAACATAACTGAACCCTTGTCCCCCCACTCCCCCCGCTACACAGACCGATTGTGACCCCCTGTCCCTCTTCCCCCCCACCGATCGCGAGCAGAGTGGACCCCCTTCCCCCACCCACCAGAGATCCATCTGACCCGCCTCCTTCCTGCCCCCACAACCAGAGAGCTATCTGACTTACCTCCCTCCTCAACCCCCCACCAGAGATCGATCTGACCCGCCTCCCTTCCCCCCCCCCCTCCCCCCCACGAAGAACGATCTGTCCCACCTCCCCCCAGTTCCCACCACCGATCTGAGTTAGAGAGCTGTTGGAAGCTCTGAACTTAACTCCTCAGAAGCTGGAGCGCCCAAAACAGACTTTTGTGAACCATGTCTGTTTCATGCCGAATCTGGACGGGTAAACGCGGTGGGAAATGCCGGTAAGTTTGGGCGTCCAGCCCATTAAGTCAATTATGCAAATGCATTTAAATTGACGTCACGCCCGTTTTGGGTGCGTTGCCAATCGTGGCCATTTTAGGCGCTTGGTAAAGGGGGAACGGGCATGGAGGCGGTCGGGGATCGTGCTACTCGCCTCACGCCCGACTTTACCAAACTTCCGCGCCCGAAAATGGGCGCAACTTGATGGTAAAATTGGGCCCTAAGGGTCAATTTACCATGGCCAATCCACCTAACCTGCACATCTTTGGACTGTAGGAGGAAACTGGAGCACCCGGAGGAAACCCACGCAGACACGGGAAGAACATGCAAACTCTACACAGGCAGTGACCCAAGACTGAAATTGAACTTGGGTCGCTGGTGTTGTGAGGCAGCCGTGCTAACCACTGTGCCACCATGCCACCCATATGTAGATAAAAACAGAGCGGTCAACTTTCAAACTAAATGCCACAAACAGCGATTAAATTATTGAGATTAATTAACCTGGTCTGGTGGCGTTGGTTGGGAGATAAGCCTTGACCAGGACACTTTGATCTTCTTTGAGTAACGCTGTTTAATATTCACCTAAAAAATGATGAGGTTTAGTATCTCATTCATGAAGATGGCGGCATTCTTTCAAAACTGCACCGATCCATCAGTTGAGATTCCATGCTCAGATCTGGGACAAGAGATTGAATCGATATTCTCTGGTGAGATTGCTGCCAAGCCATGATTGACTTGATTCTTTAGTGCAATTTCTGCTTTATTTGGGTTTTGGGGTGGGTGGAAGGAGTGTGGTGAGGCAGAGATTTTGTATCTGAGCATTTCTATTCTCTTTAGATCCCAGACGTCCACGTATTGAGATAAGCGGGATACATGAGTTACCAACAGAAATTCCGAAGAACATGATCATATATGCAACAGTGGGTATTTTGGCCTTCTTCATTGCACTATCTATTACCCTTGTAAGTGTCTGGAAGAAATGTTCAAGAAACACAGCATCAAGGAGTCAAAGGTACACATGCAGATGGAGGGAGAATTCAAATGATTTTTATTGTCATCTTCCTTTTTTCACAATGAATAATTCTGAACTTTCTCTCTCATTCCCTCTGCTCAATAATCGGAAGAAACTACCCTGACAGGCTTGAAGATTCTGAGGTAAGGGTTTTAGTGTATCCTTTAAAATCCAGAATATTAAACATTCAGTCATTTTCTCAGTCACTGAAACTTTTAATATCAATTGTCAACTCCAGGTCAATGTGGATTGAATGTTCTTCCACAGTCATGGGGCGGCACGGTGGCACAGTGGTTAGCACTGCTGCCTCACAGCGCCAGGGACCCGGGTTCCATTCCCGGCTTGGGTCACTGTCTGTGCGGAGTTTGTACGTTCTCCCCGTGTCTGTGTGGGTTTCCTCCGGGTGCTCCGGTTTCCTCCCACAATCCAAAGATGTGCGGGTTAGGTGGATTGGCCATGCTAAATTGCCCCTTCGTATCAGGGGGACTAGCTAGGGTGAATGCATGGGGTTGTGGGGATAGGGCCTGGGTGGGATTGTGGTTGGTACAGACTCAATGGGCCGAATGGCTTCCATCTGCACAGTTGGATTCTATGAAAAGATTCTTCATAGAGAATGCGCCATACCAAATGCGCAGGGGTGATTTGATTGAAATGTATGGGATTATGAAGGGAATAGATTATGTCCCAGTTGACAGTTTGTTCAGTATAAAAATAGAGCAGGGAGATCCAGGACTCGCTATTTTTTATTGCACAAGGTTAGATCAAACATGGATGTCAGGAATCGGTTCTCCTCGCAGACTGTAGCGAATCTAGAACATGATGCTGGCTATTCAGTGGATGTCAATTCACCGAGTTCTTCCAAGCTGGAGCTGTTTGCAGCTGGGGTGGCATCACCTCTTCTAAAAACAAGGCAATCCAGCAAATGCAGGACCCGATGTATTGGAAAAGAATTTACCAAATGTTTTCCCCCAATTTGGCTTGGGTTTTTATTCACTTTCCTGCCCCTGCCAGGAGATCACGGCGTTTTTGGTGGATGGAGCAGGGAATGTATTTTTTTCTTTATTAATTTTTCAAACGTCGCTGACAAGGTCAGCATTTATTGTCTGTAATAACTCCACGGCGGCGAAGGTCCCGTCACCAAGGTTTCTTTATTTACAAGAGAATACTATACAACAGAGCTCCCCCTCTTGGTTGCTCCCTGCTTCAGCAGACAGAGAGACTGACGCACCTGCTTTATATAGGGAACATGAGGCTCCCTGAATGGACCACCAATTAGGACTCATCAAGGAGTCGGAGTTGAACCCAAGCCTCCAGAGGAGGCTGCAACATAAATGTAGCGCCTTCGACGGCCCGACCATCCTGATTGCAAGGACTCATCAAGGAGTTCATACTCTAGCAGGCCAACCCCATTAGCCTGACTGAAGTCATCACATTGTCCATCCCCAGTTGCTCTTGGGAAGATAGTAGTGTGCCTCCTTCCTGAACCATCTGGTGTAGATACACCCACAGTGCTACTTTTCTGGAGAAGTTTGATACAACTGAGTAGCCATTTCAGAGAGCAGTTACGAATCAACCACATTGCTGTGGATCTGAAGTCCATAAAATCAAACCACTCTCTCTGTCAGGGCATCTTATCCAGAGCCTATCCCTGTAACCCCACGTATTTACCATGGTTAACCCCCCCTAATCTACACATCTTGGGACACAAAGGGGCAATTTAGCATGGCCAATCCATCTAACCTGCACACCTTTGGACTGTGGGAGGAAACTGGAGCACCCGAAACTGGAGCACGCAGACACAGAGAGCACATGTAAACTCCACACAGACAGTCACCCAAGGCCAGAATTGAACCCTAGTCCTTGGCGCTGTGAGGCAGTAGTGCTAACCACTGTGCCACCATGCCACCCATATCGGCCAGACCAGGTAAGGATGGCAGATTTCTACTCCTGAAGGACATTTTGGAAATTAACGACAATCCCAATAGTTTTACGATCTTCAATAATGAGACTAACATTTTGCCAGATTTATGAATTAATTGAATTGAAAATTCTTCAGCTGCCCTGTTAGGATTTGGAGGAATTGCTTCACAGCATTGGTAAGGGCCTCTGGGTAATTATTCCCCTCCAATTCGATTTTCAAGTTTGCTGACGACACCACCATATTGGGTCGGATCTCAAACAATGATGAGAAAGTGTACAGGAATGAGATAGAGAATCTGGTGAACTGGTGCGGCAACAATAATCTCTCCCTCAATGTCAACAAAGCGAAGGAGATTGTCGTCGACTTCAGGAAGCGTAAAGGAGAACATGCCGCTGTCTACCTCAATGGGTACGAAGTAGAAAGGGTCGAGAGCTTCAAACGTTTAGGTGTCCAGATCACCAACAACCTGTCCTGGTCCCCCCATGGCAACACTGTAGTTAAGAAAGTCCACCAACGCCTCTACTTTCTCAGAAGACTAAGGAAATTTGGCATGTCAGCTACGACTCTCACCCTAGATGCACCATAGAAAGCATTCTTTCTAGGTTGTATCACAGCTTGGTATGGCTTCTGCTCTGCCCAAGACCGCAAGGAACTGCAAAAGGTCGTGAATGTAGCCCAATCCCTCACACAAACCAGCCTCCCATCCATTGACTCTGCTTACACTTCCCACTGCCTTGGCAAAGCAGCCAGCATAATCAAGGACCCCACGCACCCCGGACATTCTCTCTTCTACCTTCTTCCATCGGGAAAAAGATACAAAAGTATGAGGTCACGTACCGACCGACTCAAGAACAGCTTCTTCCCTGCTGCTGCCAGATTTTTGAATGGACCTACCTTGCATTAAGTTGATCTTTCTCTACACGCTAGCTATGACTATAACACTACATTCTGCACTCTCTCGTTTCCTTCTCTATGCGCTTTGTCTGTAAAGCGCGCAAGAAACAATACTTTTCACTGTATGCTAATACATGTGTTGTAGGTAAAAAGATACCTCTGAGACGGTTAGTGAGTCAAAGTACAGTGGCTTTATTACAAAAGCTTTTGGGAGAAGCAGGTTTCCTAACAGCGGTCTGCCTGGCTTCTCTCCGAATACAACGAAGTGTGGATATTTATACATTATGGTTCCCAGTACCAGTCACGACGCAAGCACTGGTCTGGTCACGAATCACAGTGCATCTGGTAGCCTCTGGTCACGAATCAGTCTTTGGTTTCACAGCCCTCCCGGTGGCGTCGGCAGCTTTTCCCTTGAAGCAGCCTGTGTGATCGCGGGCTGTCCCAGCAGGAGCCTTCCTGTCAAACAGCCGTTATCACACTCTACCATCTGCAGCTGTTTAACTATGTTTAGCTCGTACAAACAGGTAAGGTTTGCAATGTCGGCAAAATAACATTCACATTTAACCACCTGTCTTTATGGAAATGAAAGTTAAAGAATGAAAGACATGAACAAGTAAGGAAAACATGAATAAATAATTTATATTGATGCCAGGAACAGTATAAGCCTGGGGAGATCAGCCATGAGGAAGGGTTATGTTTGTGATATATTCTAGGTACAAAATCCATTAACCCTTTAGGTACAAAATCCATTAACCCGCGAGGTACAAAATACATTAACCCTTTCCCTTCTTCACATGTGACAATAATAAATCAAAAATCAAAAAAAAAATCATTCCAGTAATACCACAACGATGCCATTATGATGATATTCAAGGTGTGCCATTATTTGTATGTTTCATCCAGCATCTAACCCTGGCTAACCAGTGAATAAACCATGTTTAAACTCCACAAGCTAGAAAGAAGATTGTTTAGAATGGGCTAAATGAGAGATACAGGGTGGAATTTTACATCATGATGGGGGCGGGACCGTAAAATGCAACAAGTCCAATAGTCCATTGGAGCGGAAAGGCGATGGCCTAGTGGTATTATCACGAGACTATTAATCCAGAAACTCAGCTAATGTTCTGGGGGCCCGGGTTCGAATCCTACCTCAGCAGATGGTGGAATGTGAATTTGCTAAAAACAATGTGGAATTAAGAATCTACTGATGACCATGAAGCCATTGTCGATTGTCGGAAAAGCCCATCTGGTTCACTGATGTCCCTTAGAGAGGAAATCTGCTGTCCTTACCCGGTCTGGCCTACATGTGACCCCTGAGTCACAGTAATGTGATTGACTCTCAAGTTCCCTCAGCAATTAGGGAGGGGCAATGAATGCCAGCCAGTGACGCCCATGTCCCACGGATGAATAAATAAAAAATCCCTCCAGTGGGAGGGGCCATGAAATTCTGCCCATGGAATGTTACATTGTACAGGAGGTTGCTTTGAGTCAAATTAGGGTTAGCAGAGTCAGACATTGTACATTTAACTGAGTCAGTATTAACTTTAAAGTTATTTAAAATGTGAGAATTGTTTGCAATGATCTGCTAGGCAGGTTGTAGAGATTTTGGACACAGCACTTGGGCAGCAATGGGATACTGGAAGGTCAAGTTTCAATAGGAATATTGGCCGGCACGGCGGCACAGTGGTTAGCACTGCTGCCTCACAGCCTCAGGGATCCGAGTTCAATTCTAGCATCGGGTGACTGTGTGGAGTTTGTGCATTCTCCCCATGTCTGCATGAGTTTCCTCCGGGTGCTCCGGTTACCTCCCGCAGTCCAAAGATGTGCAAGTTAGGTTGATTGGCCATTCTAAGTTGCCCCTTGCTGTCAGGGTATTAGCAGGGTAAATACATGGGGTTACGGGGATAGGGCCCGAGTGGGATTGTTGTCGGTGAAGGCTCAATGGGCTGAATGGCCTCTTTTTGCACTGTAGGGATTCTATGATTCCAATATTGGGATTGAGGAAGTATGGGATTGGATAGGAAGAGGGTTCGTGGTGCTGGAGAGATGGGTTTTATTGACCAAATGGGATTTTCCTGTCCTGACTGTGTTTGGTGTGGTGATGTGACCAGTTATTCACTTCATAAGATAAGATCATTAAATTTTCTCTCTGCTTCTTTTCCAAATATGTTTGAGAATTATCTGCTAATTTTATTTAGTTTGGCCTCCTCAATTGTTAGTCAGGAATATTTGTTTCCTCCTCTCCTGAAAGTCCTGGTCCAGAGGTGCTGCCAGTTTTTCAGTATCGCAGTGAGGCATTCATTCATTCATTCATTCATTCATTCCTCCTGAAGGATTCTGAACACTGGCAAGTTATACTGCCAAATAATAGCAGCTGAATCTGGTACTGACTTTAGCTTTGATTTGATTTGATTTATTATTGCCACATGTATTATATTAGTATACACTGAGAAGTATTGTTTCTTGCGCGCTATACAGACAAAGCATACCATTCATAGAGAAAGAAAGGAGAAGGTGCAGAATGTAGTGTTACAGTTATTGCTAGGGTGTAGAGAAAGATCAGCTTAATGCGAGGTAAAGTTTAAAAGAGTTAGAATTAAGTTTGAGAAGCCTAGAACTAGCGTAAAAGATAGAAATTAGAGGGCATGCTTGGCACAGCTTGGAAGAAGTTGCCATGCCCTGGCACCATCTTGCGATGCAACCTAGCCGCTATCTTGCAGAAGGACTCATTAAACCAGGAGCAGGAATGACAGCTGGTATTCCTCCAACTCAGATGTTAAATGCACAGCTCCAATTCTATCAGAGCTGAAAGCAGCAGATTAATGATGGGACCCGGAGCAGAGTGTCACATCCCACACAGCCTGGGCACAATGGGGCATTGGAGAAACACAAGTGGGGGAGCGGGAGGGCTTAAACTAGAAAGGGAAGGTGGAGAGGACAGCCAGTTACAACTCATTCAACTCACGTGTTCACTGAGGGCCTTTTCTGCACTGTATGATACTATGATTCTATAACAATCAGGACACAAACCGTTATGTCACCGTGACCAGCACTCACCCACGCCAGACGGTCAGAGAAACGAAAGCCAAGAAGGGAAAGAAAACGAAGAAATCAAAGACTGGTGAAGAAGAAATTTACGTTACAATGGTAAGATTGTTGGGAAACAATTACTTCAGCATGTTGTAAGTAGTTAACATTGCTCAGTGCCCGTGTGCTTGGCTGATATTCACAGTTAGAGATGAATCACAGAAATACAGCACAGAAGGAGGCCATTTAGCCCATTGAGTCTGTACCAGCTGTAAAACCTACTCTAATCCCACCTTTGGGCTCTTGGTCCATAGCCCTGGACCTTATGGAACCTCGAGAGCATTTCCAAGTGTTATTTTGTAATGCTATCCATTCATTGGGTTCGGGTGGGTCATTCAATGATACCTAAAGCAATCTGTCCAACTAGAATTGGCAACTCTAGTCACAGCCCAGCCAACCTTAACTTCATCAGGTACTTAGATGCTTGAATCTTTATTGAAAGAAGATCTTGCATTGATATCACACCCCTCAAGGTGTCCCAAAGTGCTTTACAGCCAACTAGATACTTTCTGAAGTGTGGTCTGGGGAGGCAGTGGGAGTCATGATGTGGAGATGCCGGCGTTGGACTGGGGTAAACACAGTAAGAGTTTTAACAACACCAGGTTAAAGTCCCACAGGTTTATTTGGTAGCAAATGCCATTAGCTTTCAGAGCGCTGCTCCTTCGTCAGATGGAGTGGATATCTGCTCATAAACAAGGCATACAGAGACACAAACTCAAGTTACAGAATACTGATTAGAATGCGAATCTTTACAGCTAATCAAGTCTTAAAGATACAGACAATGTGAGTGGAGAGAGCATTAGGCACAGGTTAAATAAATGTGTATTGTCTCCAGAATCCAGAATCTCACTGGCTGTCCTGTCTGGATGTGGAGATGCTGGCGTTGGACTGGGGTAAACACAGTAAGAAGTTTAACAACACCAGGTTAAAGTCCAACAGGTTTATTTGGTAGCAAAAGCCACACAAGCTTTCGGAGCTCCAAGCCCCTTCTTCAGGTGAGTGGGAATTCTGTTCACAAACAGAGCATATAAAGACACAAACTCAATTTACATGAATAATGGTTGGAATGCGAATACTTACAACTAATCAAGTCTTTAAGAAACAAAACAACGTGAGTGGAGAGAGCATCAAGACAGGCTAAAAAGATGTGTATTGTCTCCAGACAAGACAGCCAGTGAAACTCTGCAGGCCCAGGCAACTGTGGGGGTTACAAATAGTGTGACATGAACCCAATATCCCGGTTGAGGCCGTCCTCGTGTGTGCGGAACTTGGCTATCAGTTTCTGCTCAGCGACTCTGCGCCGTCGTGTGTCGCGAAGGCCGCCTTGGAGAACGCTTACCCGAATATCAGAGGCCGAATGCCTGTGACCGCTGAAGTGCTCCCCAACAGGAAGAGAACAGTCTTGCCTGGTGATTGTCGAGCGGTGTTCATTCATCCGTTGTCGCAGCGTCTGCATAGTTTCCCCAATGTACCATGCCTCGGGACATCCTTTCTTGCAGCGTATCAGGTAGACAACGTTGGCCGAGTTGCAAGAGTCTGTACAGTGTACCTGGTGGATTGTGTTCTCACGTGAGATGATGGCATCTGTGTCGATGATCCGGCACGTCTTGCAGAGGTTGCTGTGGCAGGGCTGTGTGGTGTCATGGTCACTGTTCTCCTGAAGGCTGGGTAGTTTGCTGCGTTCAAACCTCCCGAAGATACACAAGGCAAACACACCCGGCCGTCCCATCGTATCGGGCAATGGGACCCTGTGCGAGAACCTCTCCGGCTATGTCGAGGGCATCCTGAAACCCATTGTACAAAGAACCCCCAGCTTTTGTCGCGACACGACGGACTTCCTACAGAAACTCGGCACACATGGGGCAGTTGAACCAGGAGCGCTCCTCGTCACAATGGATGTCTCGGCACTCTACACCAGCATCCCCCATGACGATGGCATTGCTGCAACGGCCTCAGTGCTCAGCGCCAACAACTGCCAGTTTCCAGATGCAATTTTACATCTCATCCGCTTCATCCTGGACCACAATATCTTCACCTTCAACAACCAGTTCTTTATCCAGACACACGGAACAGCCATGGGGACCAAATTCACTCCTCAATATGCCAACATCTTCATGCACAGGTTCGAACAAGACCTCTTCACCGCACGGGACCTTCAACCGATGCTATACACTAGATACATCGATGACATTTTCTTCCTTTGGACTCATGGTGAACAATCACTGAAACAACTCTATGATGACATCAACAAGTTCCATCCCACCATCAGACTCACCATAGACTACTCTCCGGAATCGGTTGCATTCTTGGACACACGCATCTCCATTAAGGACGGTCACCTCAGCACCTCACTGTACCGCAAGCCCACAGATAACCTCACGATGCTCCACTTCTCCAGCTTCCACCCTAAACACGTTAAAGAACCCATCCCCTACGGACAAGCCCTCCATATACACAGGATCTGCTCGGATGAGGAGTATCGCAACAGACACCTCCAGACGCTGAAAGATGCCCTCATAAGAACAGGATATGGCGCTCGACTCATTGATCAACAATTCCAACGCGCCACAGCGAAAAACCGCACCGACCTCCTCAGAAGACAAACACAGGACACAGTGGACAGAGTACCCTTCGTTGTCCAGTACTTCCCCGGAGCGGAGAAGCTACGGCATCTCCTCCGGAGCCTTCAACATGTCATTGATGAAGACGAACATCTCGCCAAGGCCATCCCCACACCACCACTTCTTGCCTTCAAACAACCGCACAACCTCAAACAGACCATTGTCCGCAGAAAACTACCCAGCCTTCAGGAGAACAGTGACCATGACACCACACAACCCTGCCACAGCAACCTCTGCAAGACGTGCCGGATCATCGACACAGATGCCATCATCTCACGTGAGAACACCATCCACCAGGTACACGGTACATACTCTTGCAACTCGGCCAACGTTGTCTACCTGATACGCTGCAAGAAAGGATGTCCCGAGGCATGGTACATTGGGGAAACTATGCAGACGCTGCGACAACGGATGAATGAACACCGCTCGACAATCACCAGGCAAGACTGTTCTCTTCCTGTTGGGGAGCACTTCAGCGGTCACAGGCATTCGGCCTCTGATATTCGGGTAAGCGTTCTCCAAGGCGGCCTTCGCGACACACGACGGCGCAGAGTCGCTGAGCAGAAACTGATAGCCAAGTTCCGCACACACGAGGACGGCCTCAACCGGGATATTGGGTTCATGTCACACTATTTGTAACCCCCACAGTTGCCTGGGCCTGCAGAGTTTCACTGGCTGTCTTGTCTGGAGACAATACACATCTTTTTAGCCTGTCTTGATGCTCTCTCCACTCACGTTGTTTTGTTTCTTAAAGACTTGATTAGTTGTAAGTATTCGCATTCCAACCATTATTCATGTAAATTGAGTTTGTGTCTTTATATGCTCTGTTTGTGAACAGAATTCCCACTCACCTGAAGAAGGGGCTTGGAGCTCCGAAAGCTTGTGTGGCTTTTGCTACCAAATAAACCTGTTGGACTTTAACCTGGTGTTGTTAAACTTCTTACTGTGTCCTGTCTGGAGACAATACACATTTATTTAACCTGTGCCTAATGCTCTCTCCACTCACATTGTCTGTATCTTTAAGACTTGATTAGCTGTAAAGATTCGCATTCTAATCAGTATTCTGTAACTTGAGTTTGTGTCTCTGTATGCCTTGTTTATGAGCAGATATCCACTCCATCTGACGAAGGAGCAGCGCTCTGAAAGCTAATGGCATTTGCTACCAAATAAACCTGTGGGACTTGAACCTGGTGTTGTTAAAACTCTTACTGAGGCAGTGGGAGGCAGTGATGTAATGGTATTGTCACTGGACTAGCAATTCAGAGATCCTGGATAATGCATCGCACACGACCTGGACACAGTGGGGCATTGGCAAAACACGAGAGGGGAGTGGGGGGGTTTAAACTGGAAAGGGAAGGTAAAGAGGTCAGCCAGTTACAACTCATTCAACTAACATGTTCACTAACTTTCAGGACACAAACCGTTACGTCACCGTGTCCAGCACTCACCCACGTCAGACAGCCAGAGAAGATAAAGCCAAGAAGGGAAAGAAAACGAAGAAATCAAAATCTGGTGAAGAAGCGATTTATGTTGCAATGGTAAGATTGTTGTGGACTGTTGTGGAAAGAAGTCTTGCATTTACTCCGCACCCTGCATGAATTCATGTAAGGGCGGCACGGTGGCACAGTGGTTAGCACTGCTACCTCACAGCGCCAGGGACCCGGTTTGATTCCCGGCTTGGGTCACTGTCTGTGTGGAGTATGTCTGTTCTCCCTCGTGTCTGCGTGGGTTTCCTCCGGGTGCTCCGGTTTCCTTCCACAGTCCAAAGATGTGCGGGTTAGGTTGATTGGCCATGCTAAATTGCCTCTTAGTGTCAGGGGGCCTAGCTAGGGTAAATACATGGGGTTGTGGGGATAGGGCCTGGGTGGGATTGTAGTTGGCACAGACTCGTGGGCTGAACAGCCTCCTTCTGCACTGTAGGAATTCTTGGATTCTATTCTAACTTCAAGGTTTCTCAGTGTTTTACAGCCAACCAACTACTTTCTGAAATGTAGTCAGGGGAGGCAGTGGCATAGTGGTATTGACACTTGACCTGCAACCCAGAGACCCAGGATAATGCCCTGGGGTACCTGAGTTTGAATTCCACCACGGCATTTCAATAAAAGTCTGGAATTAAAACTCTAATCATAGAGTCATAGAGGTTTACAGCATGGAAACAGGACCTTCGGCCCAACTTGTCCATGCCGCCCATTTTTGTTTAACCCCTAAGCTAATCCCAATTGCCGCGTTTGGCCCAGATTGCTCTATACCCATCTTACTCATGTAACTGTCTGAACGCTTTTTAAAAGACAAAACTGTACCCGCCTCTTCTACGACCTCTGGCAGCTTATTCCAGACACTCACCACCCTCTGTGTGAAACAAATTGCCCCTCTGGACCCTTTTGTATCTCTCCCCTCTCACCTTAAACCTATGCCCTCTAGTTTTCGATTCCCCTACTTTTGGGAAAAGATATTGACTATCTAGCTGATCTGTGCCCCTCATTATTTTATAGACCTCTATAAGATCACCCCTCAGCCTCCTATGCTTCAGAGAAAAAAGTCCCTGTCTATCCAGCCTCTCCTTATAATTCAAACCTTCAACCTAGTAAATCTTTTCTGCACTCTTTCTAGTTTAATAATATCCTTTCTATAATAGGGTGACCAGAACTGTACACAGTATTCCAAGTGTGGCCTTACCAATGTCTTGTACAACTTCAACAAGACGTCCCAAAACCTGTATTCATTCTTCTGACCAATGAAACCAAGCATGCCGAATGCCTTCTTCACCACTCTGTCCACCTGTGACTCCACTTTCAAGGAACCTGTACCCGTAGATCTCTTTGTTCTGTGACTCTCCCCAACGCCCTACCATTAACTGAATAAGTCCTGCCCTGGTTCGATCGACCAAATTGCATTACCTCGCATTTATCTAAATTAAACTCCATCTGCCATTCATTAGCCCACTGGCCCAATTGATCAAGATCTCATTGCAATCCTAGATAACCTTCTTCACTGTCCCACTATGCCACCAATCTTGGTGTCATCTGCAAACTTACTAACCATGCCTACTAAATTCTCATCCAAATCATTAATAGAAATGACAAATAACAGTGGACCCAGCACTGATCCCTGAGGCACACCGCTGGTCACAGGCTTCCAGTTTGAAAAACATCCCTCTACAACCACCCTCTGTCTTCTGTCATCAAGCCAATTTTGTATCCATTTGGCTACTAGTGTTGTAAAAACCCACCTGCTTCACTAGTGTCCCTCAGGGAAGGAATTCTGCTGGCCTGGCCCACATGTGTTTCTGGATCCACAGCAATGTGGTTGACCCGTAAGTGCCCTCGGAATTGACTGTGAGGCACTCAGTTTCTCAAGGGCAATGCCCATGTCCTGTGATTGTAATTGTAATGTTGGAAACCTGGCATCCAATTTTCACACAGCAAGATCCCCGGATGACATTGGGCAATCTGCTTGGTTAGCAATGTTGGTTGAGTGGCTAATGTTGGCCGGGGGAATGGGAAGATAGATCATAGAATCATAGAATCCCTACAGTGCAGAAGGAGGCCATTCAGCCCATCGAGTCTGCACCGACACTAATCCCACCCAGGTCCTATCCCCGCTTAGCTACCCTGCTAATCCCTCTAACCTATCACATCCCAGGACACTACGGGTTAATTTAGCATGGCCAATCAACCTAATCCACACATCTTTGGACTGTGGGAGGAAACCAGAGCACCCAGAGGAAACCCACGCAGACACGGGGAGAATGTGCAAACTCCACACAGACAGTGACCCGAGGCTGGAATTGAACCCGGGTTCCTGGCGCTGTGAGGCAGCAGTGCTAACCACTGTGCCACCGTGCCGCCCACATCTTCTGAGAGGTGAGATTATTATCATTGAGTCATGGCCAACACAGCGAGAGGTCAGGGGTTAAAGGCCAGCAAAGGGGATCATATTGAACCTTCCCTTCCTGAACTCAGACCGACTTTGGCAGCTCAATGTACGTTACAGTCAGTGTAACAGTCAAAACCTCAGGATAGAAAACACTTCACAACCTGCAAAGTGCTTTTGAAATGTAACCACATGGCTTTAGGAAAATACAGCATGCAATCTGTGCCCAGGAATCTCTCAGAAAGCAGTTATGAGATAAATGTTCTATCAGACTATTTTGGACTGGTTGAGTATTCAGCAGGGGTTTAAATCTATGACCTTACCAATCTGTCGGTAATGGCTACTCATCAGACATTTGAGGATTAGTTGCTTAGTAAGTAAAAATTCAACCTCATGAAAGAGTAAAATGGGGATTCAGGATAACAGATATTTGCGAGTTGGGAAAGGAAATATATAGTTAAAGAAACTTCAATGCTTCCGTGGTACATCCAAGATTAAGGGCTATGGTTTTGTTGCACCCCATGCATTGCAAATTCATTCCCAATCTTAAGAACATAAGAACACAAGGACTAGGAGCAGGAGTAGGCCATCTGGCCCCTTGAGCCTGCTCCGCCATTCAATAAGATCATGGCTGATTTTTTTCATGGACTCAACTCCACTTCGCCACCCGCTCACCATAACCCTTAATTCCTTTACTGTTCAAAAATCTATCTATCTTTGCCTTAAAAACATTCAATGAGGTAGCCTCAACTGCTTCACTGGACGGGGAATTCCACAGATCCACACCCCTTTGGGAGAAGAAGTTCTTCCTCAACTCAGTCCTAAATCTGCTCCCCCTTATTTTGAGGCTATTCCCTCTAGTTCTAGTTTCACCCACCGGTGGAAACAACCTCTTTTCCTCCGACAAGGCATGGCTGTTACATATTGTGGATCGTGCCCTGGGCTGTCTCGCCCACATGCTGCGCGTTTTGGGAGGTCAGGGAATAGTGCGGTGATTTTCCAAGGTGAACAATTCTGCGCATTAGGGAAAACGCAGAAAATTAGCTTGGGAATGTGCAAATTATTTCTGTGCGCTTTGCACCTAATGTTTCCCTGTTTCTCTTCTGGTCTCCAGCATTCGTTCGTTGAGTCTCCCAGATCTATCACACTCACTGATCCCATTTCTGGAGAACGTGGGTGATCCCACTCTGTGGATTCTATGGAATCTACCAGATCACTGGATTTATTTGAGACTGTATTCGTCATTTTATTAACAGCAAAAAGACACCCACAATTCTTCAAGACTGTTTTGGATTGATCTGCTTTGGTGAACTGACTGACACTCCTTCTGCAAGACTGGTTCCCTAAACGTTCGTTCTTTTTTTCCAAAGCCTTTTCAAAACAAACTGCTTCTGTTTTTATTTCAAAATAAAAAGCAGAAAGTCACTTCTGTTTCCAACTTTTAAAATGTTACATTTCAATGTTTGTAAGGAGATAACTGTGAATGAATAAATGCCTTATGCCTTGTGCCTTTCTCCAGTTCATGTTGGTGGTGTTAAGCGGATATCACTTCATTGAAAAATGTGGGATTTTCCGGCTGCACTCGCTGGAAAATCCCACCCGAGGCCAATGGACCTTTGCATGGTCCACCCTGCTCCGACTCCCATAACGAGTGGAACAGGAAAACTCCCCTCCCTTTGTGTCAAATTTTGCTTAGAAGTTTAGAAATTCAAAATGAGTCACTTTTTTTGATCATAAACTCAAATATGTTTCATTGACACTTTTCAATCTGGCACAGTAAGAAGCCTAACAGCACCAGGTTAAAGTCCAACAGGTTTATTTGGTATCACGTAGTTTTGGAGCGCCGCTCCCTCAACAGGTCCACTCACCTGATGAAGGAGCAGCGCTCCGAAAGCTCGCAATACCGAATAAAGCTGTTGGACTTTAACCTGGTGCTGTGAGACTACTTACTGTGTCCACCCCAGTCCAATACCGGCATCTCCACATCATCACTTTTCAATCTGATTTCTGTTTCATGGGAGCCCCTATAAACTAACAAAACACTTACCATCACGCCTGAAGATTGTGTCCCTTTAACTCAATTGGACAGAGTAGTCTTGAACTCTGTTTACTCTGTGTTCAAAAGCTTGTAGAGGAAGTAATCGCTTCAGATACACAAACAGAAAGTGCTGGAAATACTCAGCAGATGTGGTGACAGCTAACCGAGAGAGAAATAGAGTCAACATTTCAGCATGGCGACTGTTTATCAGAATGTGTTAACCCCGTTTCTCAACCCACAGATGCTGCCTGACCTGCTGCGTGTTTTCAGCAAGTTCTGTTTTTATTTTAGGTTTTCTGCATCCGTCGTATTTTGCTTTTGGATTCATAGCAGAGTTGCCTTTTCCCAATGGATTCTCCTCCCCCTGCGGCAACTCAAAAATATTTGCATTTATATAGCACCTTTTCTCAGGTTCATGATGTCCCACGTCACTTTCCAGTCAATTGAGTTCTTTTGAAGTGTAATCACTGTTGTAACAAGGCAGCTAATTTGTGCATAGCAAGCTCCCTCAAACAGCTTGCGATATTGCCCATGTAACCTGTTTTTCTTATGATGTTGCTTGAGGGATAAATATTGGACAAGAAATCAGGGATAGCTCCCCTGCTCTTAGAATCCATAGAATCCCTACAGTGCAGAAGGAGGCCATTTGGCCCATCCAGTCTGCACTGACTCTCTGAAAGAGCATCTTACCTCGGCCCACCCCGCCACACTATTCCCATAACCCCACACATTTAACATGGCCAATCCACATAACCCACACATCTTTGGACACTAAGGGGCAATTTTGCATGGCCAGACCACCTAACCCGCGCATCGTTGGAGTGTGGGAGGAAACCGGAGCACCCGGAGGAGACACGGGAAGAATGTGCAAACTCCACACAGACAGTGACCCAAGCCGGGAATCAAACCCGGGTCCCTGGCGCTGTGAGGCAGCAGTGCTAATCACTGTGCTACCGTGCCGCCTATTTTCTGGGATCTTACGACAAGCCTTGGTTCAGTTTTTGTTAAGAAAATGAGACAACAATGTCATTGAAACAATAATCTGTGACTCATAACTGCTGGGCTCAATAATTGGGTGTCTTCATCAGGTTGCCAAGTCTGGCTGGGCACATTCATGGAGATGTCACCACCTGACCCCCTACCTTTTCCTGCCCCTCCCCAGACTAACCAGCACGTCTTTCGGACCACGGAAGGAAACCGGAGCACCCGGAGGAAACCTACGCAGACACAGGAAGAATGTGCAGACTCCGCACAGACAGTGACCCAAGCTGGGGATCGAACCCGGGTCCTTGGCGCTGTGAGGCAGCAGTGCTAACTACTGTGCCACTGTGCCATGGCCTCCTTCTTTGAAATAGTGCCATATAGTCTTCCACATCCATCTTTAATTTCTACATTGATGGGGGATGCTGGTGTAATGGTGTCGTCACTGGCCTAGTGATTCAGAGACCCAGGTTGAAGATCTGGGGACATGGATTCAAATAGCAACGTTGGGATTTGAAAGTTTATCTCACCGGTAATGGTAAGCATGGCACTATCACCCATTGTTTGAAAATAAACCTGGTTCACTAGTGTCCTTCAGGTAAGGAAATCTGTTCTCCTCCAGGGCGATTACCAGCAAAGCCCACATTACATCAAAGAATAAAAATAAACTGAAGATGACTTTGATTTTTGATTTCATTTTGATTTATTATTGTCACATGTATTAGTATACAGTGAAAAGTATTGTTTCTTGCTCGCTATACAGACAAAGCATACCGTTCATAGAGAAGGAAACGAGAGAGTGCAGAATGTACTGTTACAGTCAGAGCTAGAGTGTAGAGAAACATCAACTTAATTCGAGGTAGGTCCATTCAAAAGTCTGATGGCAGCAGGGAAGAAGCTGTTCTTGAGTCGGTCGGTGCATGACCTCATCGGTGCTCCCTTATTACTTGAGGCGGAATGTCAGCTGAGATTTTGTGTTCAACTGTCGGGAGTGGGGTTTGAACCCACGACCTCCTCAGATAGAAAAAGGTGGGCCACATCCCGTGATTATCACTCACCCCCACCGATATCTTTCCAAAAGATGTCACGATTGGCAGAGCGTGGCTGCCTCTCGGTTACAGTGATGACGCAGCTTATTGCGACGACCTGGCTCTTGCTGGGTCTTACTCAGCAAACACCGCCGATTAAAATATCTTCACCGGTGACGCGGAGGTGAGAGTGCAGGCGTATCACTGAAGGACAAAGACATCGGTTAGAAATGTACAAAAGGAAATGGTGGCGTTAAAAAAAGTATTGAGCAGAACTCCCTGGGCCCTGACCGCATGCACACCTGAGGCTGTTCAGCGAAATTGCAGAAGATTGGGCCACAATTCCTTTTTAAATATGAATAAATGTGTGAATTGTGTGGTGGGATCGGAGGATAAGGAATGGAATACTCTTCTTCAAAATAGAGATAAATCAGCTAACTACTGATTCCAATGGTCAAACTCTCTGAATCTGAATTATTTGAGATCAAATTAATGGGCAGCCAGAAATGAAAGGGTTAACCGAGGGTGGGTTTGTCAAAGGCAAGTCATGTTTCCAAATTTGATCATAGAATCGTAGAATCTCTACAGTGCAGAAGAAGGCCATTTGGTTCATCGAGTCTGCACCGACTCTCCGACACAGCTCTATCCCGGTAACCCCATATATTTACCTCATTAATCCCCCTAACCTACACATCTTGGGACACTACGGAGCAATTTAGCACAGCCAATCTGCCTAACCTGCACATTTTTGGACTGTGGGAGGAAACTGGAGCACCCGGAAGAAACCCACGCAGACGTGGGGAGAATGTGCAAACTCCACACGGACAGTCACCCAAGGCTGGAATCGAACCCGGGTCCCTGGCGCTGTGAGGCAGCAGTGCTAACCACTGTGCCACCCCTACGTATCGCTTTGAAGAAGCATCTGATTGGCTGGATAAAGGCAATCTATGTTGCTGAAGTGAACGTGGGATTTTTCAGATGATCTTTGATATGACGTCCACAGGAGGCTTCAGATTTCTGACTCAGGAGAAGATGGAACAGCGTGGGTTAGAAGTCATTTGTGGGATTAAAAAGTGGGGTAAATGGAGGCAACATTGGCAGGAGCAGAGGCAGAGCCCTTGCACCCCAGGGACAACTCGGAGTACCCCTGCACTCTCGTTGTGCACAGACAATTTGGAACTTGGAATAGGGACCATATTAGTGAATAATGCAAAAATTGGAAGGTTTCAAGAGGATGGTCAAAGACATTAGTGAATTGGACAGGCAGGTGGCAGATGCAGATTTGTGTGTGAGGTAAGTAATTTTGGGGAATAGATAGTCAATGAAAAGATACTGGGTGACACCGTGGCACAGTGGTTAGCTCTGCTGCCTCACAATGCCAGGGACCCGGGTTTGATTACAGCCTTGGTTGACTTTGGAGTTTGCATGTTCTCCTCCTGCCTGCGTGAGTTTCCTCTGGGTGCTCCAGTTTCCTCCCACAGTCCAAATATGTGCAGGTTAGGTGGATTGACCATGCTAATTAGCCCCTTAGTGTCCCAAGATGTTAGGTTAGGTGGATTAGCCATGGTAAATGCATGGGGTACGGGAATAGGGTGGGGAATTGCGCCTGTGTAAGATGTTCTTTCGGAGAGCCGGGGCAGACTTGATATGCTGAATGGTCTCCTTGTGCATTGTAGGGATCCTGTGGATACTGAAGGATGTGTATGCATGAATGGAAAGGAACCCAAGAGTCCAAGTATATCTTGAGGAGTGAGTGCTGCAGATAAACTTGAGTATTGCTGAAATAAGAGACATGCTGTCAAAGTTTATCAGCTTGCACTTATCAGGATATAAAAGAATGGCAAATTTCAAAAGGAGCAAAAATTAATACCACATGAGAAGAGGGTGCTGATTGGTTAGCAAGTCGATTCTGATTGGTCAAAGAAGTGCCATGGAGAATGCACCAGGGAATTATTGTTCCCAAAGCTTTTGTTCAAGTCAAAAAAGGTACAATGCCTGGACATGCTTGTTTTGTCTGCAGATGACAGATCCTTGTGTATGAATATCTGCAGCTTCTAGCAAACTTAAGTGAGCCATTTTGTGAACCTGGCTGATAACCTCACATTGGCTTTAGTGTAATTATTGATACACTCAGGATTGTTCAGCGAGTGCTGTCCGGTCGTGGAAGCTCATCTAACCCTAGACATTATGTTCTGAGTTTTGCAAGCTGCTTAAATATTGTCAGCATTCTGTCTATTGTGAATAGCTGAAGCGATGAGCTGTTTGATACGATCCACCAGTCATTCAGACATGTGGCCTACGTACCTGTGTGGTGGATTAAATACTTAAAAGGCCAACCAACACTTTTGGGTTTTATAAATGTGACACAGACTGAACTAATAAAGGAGATGAGGATAAATTTTGCACAAGACACAGATAATGTACTGTTGTTTTGAGTACCCTATTATAGAAAGGACATTAAATATCAGACTGCACACAGTACAGATTCCCAGGATAAAACCAGGGGTGGAAACTGTAGAGAGGCAGTCAAGGTATCCAATTCTTATGGGCACTTGCGATACTGCCACTATTTCCTTAGCAGCGAAGAAAGCTAAGAGGGGTCTCAATAGAGGCTTTTAAAATTGTGAGGATTTTTGATAGAATTAATAAGGTAAGACTAAAGTTTATTTATTAGTAGGCTTACATTAACACTGCAATGAAGTAACTGTGAAAATCCCCTAGTTAGGTGCATTGACCCGAACAGGCGCCGGAATGTGGCGACTAGGGGAATTTCACAGTAACTTCATTGCAGTGTTAATGTAAGCCTACTTGCGACTAATAAATAAACTTTTTTATTTTAGTCGCCACACTCTGGCGCCTGTTCGGGTGCATTGAGGGAGAATTTAGCATGACCAATGCACCTAATCTGCACGTCTTTCAGACTGTGGGAGGAAACCCGGAGCACCCGGAGGAAACCCACACAGACACGGGGAGAACGTGCAAACTCCTCACAGACAGTGACCCAAGTCGGGAATTGAACCCGGGTCCCTGGCACTGTGAGGCAGCTGTGCTAACCACCATGCTCCATAAGGTATGGAGGAGGGAGAGGGAAGGAGAAGTGGTGAGGGGGGGTATGGAAGAGGGATAGAAAGGGAGAAGGGGTGAGGAGAGGGAGAAAGAATGGGGAGGGAGAAGGAAAGAGGGGAATAGGAGATAGAACCGGGGTGAATGAAGGAGGAAAACGGAATGATTTGGAGGAGAGATTAAATCATCATTTCGATGAGAAACTTTAATAAGTAAAAGCAGCTGGATGGAAAGGGAATAAATAGGCAAGTCAAGTGTGAATAATTTTAATTATCCAGTATTTACAGCACAGGTTATTCACCTTGACTGATGCAGCATCTTCCAGTCCAACCAGCAATGGCAACTATCGCGGGCACGGGCACTTAATTTGGCGGACGGCAAAAAATCATTTTCCTGATAATGGATAAACTTGGAATTTTGTTCTCCTGACTTTCAAAGCGGAGAGGGGGGGGAGGGGGGGGGGCGGGGGGAGCGGGGGTGGTAGGCGGGGAGTGGGGAGCTGGTTAAAGACAAACAATCTTGGAAACCACATTTACACTCATCAGCATCTGATGCATGCTCATTAACAGGCCATCTCACTGGGGTTAAATTCAGCCTCCAAATTCATTTCCCTGCCAGAGAAAATTTACAACATTTTCATTTTTACGATTGTATATAAACGGCGTGTATCAGGCAAGCTTCACTTCTTCCACGACTTTGGGCTCAGTGTTGCTTTCCCACCCCTTGGGGACCCCACTCCAGTGTCATTAGCAGAGGCTGCACCAAGACTGGACAGGGGAGGCACTAAGGAGAGAAGAAGAGGACAGAGTGTCAAGAATAGAGAGTGGACAGAGTGTCCCAGGGAAGTGGGTGAGGGGGGTGGTTCGGGGGTGTAGTCAGTGGTGTCTATGGTAGGTTCCTGGAAGGTGAACCCAGGGTACTGGTGATAGGAGGGAACAGTCACAGTCATAGAACCATAGAAAATCCTTACAGTGCAGAAGGAGCCCATCGATTTTGTACTATGGGGGCATGGTGGCACTGCTGCCTCACAGTGCCAGGGAGCCGGGTTCAATTCCAGCCTCAGGTCACTGCCTCTGTGGAGTTTGCTTGTTCTCCCTGTGTCTACGTGGGTTTCCTCCGGGTGCTCCGGTTTCCTCCCACACTTCAAAGATGTGCAGGTTAGGTTGATTGGCCATGCTAAATGAACCCTAGTGTCAAGCGGATTAGCAGGGTAAATATGTGGGGTTGCGGGAATAGGGCCTAGTGAGATTGTGGTTGGTACAGACTCGATGGGCTGAAGGGTCTCCTCCTGCACTGTAGGGATTGTATTCTATTCTATTCTATTCTATTCTAACTCTCTGAAAGAGCATCTTACCCAGGCCCACAGCTGTTCCCCCCCACCCCACTATATCCCTGTAGCCCCACAGATTTAGCATGGGGGATGTGGGGGGGAGGGTAGGGGGTGGTGGAAGGGGACAAGCTAAGTGGCTCAGATAACAGGAGGGTGAACGGTCGTGGTAGGCACAGAGACTGTAGTGGGTGCCGGCACTGAGGGGAGGAAAGGCAGGTTGTGGTCAGGCCCAGATAATGGGGGAGGTTCACTGGTGACAAGGGGGAGAGGGATGATGATATTTGGTGTGTCTCTGATGATGGGGTGAGGTTGCTGGGTGGCAGGAGGAGGACAGAAGGTGGTGGGTTGAGTCTGGAAGATGATGCAGATCATTTTTCACATCTGACCATGACCATCAGTCAGTGAATGGAATGAGGGTCTGTTCGGTGGCTGGAGTTCAAGTCAGCACGCATGGCCGACACATTAATAATCACGGGGCAATTGGATATCAATCGTCTTCAGCTGTGTTCTCCTCTCTATGGTGAAGCCCACATTGCAGCAGGTTCACTGTCCGACTCAGAGGCCTCAAGACACTGAGGTCCCAGCACCATCTAGAGCTGCCCTTCATCCTGTACCATTTCCTATCGCCTGCTACCAGAGGCAGGGAGGGAGGGAGGTGAATGCCTCCAAGGGGCACAGCTGGTGGATGGCAGCCAGCTTGTGACTCCAAATCTCCATCCTCCCAGGGTAATGACCATGGGTGACAAGAGATAGGAACCATAGAAACCAAGTCATAGAATCCCTACAGTGCAGACGGAGGCCATTCGGCCCATCAAACCTGCACCGACAACAATCCCACTCCAGGCCCTATCCCACAGCCCCACACATTTACCTCGCTAATCCCTCTAACCTACCCATCCTGAGATACCAGGGGCAATTTAGCTTGGCCAATGCACCCTAACCAGCACGTCTTTCGGACTGTGGGAGGAAACCGGAGCACCCGGAGGAAACCCACGCAGACACGGGGAGAATGTGCAAACTCAACACAGACAGGGAATCGAAACCAGGTCCCTGGAGCTGTGAGGCAGCAATGCTAACCACTGTGCCACACTGCCACCCTAAATCATGCTATGTTGCTAAGGCAATGGCGATCGAGGGTCTTGGACACAAGTGGAATAGTGTCTGAGGGAGAATTCTTGATGTGGAGATGCCGGCGTTGGACTGGGGTGAACACAGTAAGAAGTCTCACAACACCAGGTTAAAGTTCAACAGGTTTATTTGGTAGCAAATACCATAAGCTTTCGGAGCACTGCTCCTTCGTCAGATGGATCATTCCACTTCAAAAAGAATAAGGGGGGAAGGGGGGGGATCAGGATATTGAATTTGATGATCAACCATGATCATTATGAGCGGCAGAGCAGGCTCAAAGGGCCAAATGGCCTATTTCTGCTTCTAGTTTCTACGTATCTATGTAAGATGCTGGATCATTTCCACTCCATCTGACGAAGGAGCAGCGCTCCGAAAGCTTATGGTATTTGCTACCAAATAAACCTGTTGGACTTTAACCTGGTGTTGTGAGACTTCTTACGGAGAATTCTTGCACATGATCACCCAAATCAAAGAGCAATGCGTCCATGCTCTGTCATGGATCAGCAGGAAGAACACCAGCCTCTGTTCCTCTAGGATGTCCGATATCTGGAAGGGGTGGGGATGCCATGTCTAGATGGAGGGTGAGCAAATGGCTTTAGAACCATAGAACCATAGAAAATTACAGCTCAGAAACAGGCCTTTTGGCCCTTCTTGTCTGCGCCGAACCATTTTATACCTAGTCCCACTGACCTGCACTTGGACCATATCCCTCCACACCCCTCTCATCCATGAACCCGTCCAAGTTTTTCTTAAATGTTAAAAGTGACCCCGCATTTACCACTTTATCCGGCAGCTCATTCCACACTCCCACCACTCTCTGCGTGAAGAAGCCCCCCCTAATATTCCCTTTAAACTTTTCTCCTTTCACCCTTAACCCATGCCCTCTGGTTTTTTTCTCCCCTAGCCTCAGCGGAAAAAGCCTGCTTGCATTCACTCTATCTATACCCATCAAAATCTTATACACCTCTATCAAATCTCCCCTCAATCTTCTACGCTCCAGGGAATAAAGTCCCAACCTATTCAATCTCTCTCTGTAACTCAGCTTCTCAAGTCCCGGCGACATCCTTGTGAACCTTCTCTGCACTCTTTCAATCTTATTTACATCCTTCCTGTAACTAGGTGACCAAAACTGTACACAATACTCCAAATTCGGCCTCACCAATGCCTTATATAACCTTACCATAACACTCCAGAGATGGAGTGAAATGGAAATGGCTTTGAGATGGAGTGAAATCTGTAAAGGACTATATCTATCACTTTAACTTGTTCACACATCCACTGAAGCATCCACTGATGATACAGGCTGTGAGCAACCCTCTCTTGAAGATGGCTCTTGTCTGGATCAGGGGGAGGTTGGCCCATCGCAGGTTGGCACAGGGCCAGGAAGAGCAAAGACCTGAGCAGCAAGAGGCAGCAGGTGCCTTGTGCATCAGATGCTAAAAGTAAGCATGCAGGTACAGCAGGCCCTAAAGAAGGCAATGGTATGTTGGCCTTCATACTGAGAGGATTTGAGTATAGGAATAGAGGTGTTTTACTGCAATTGTATAGGGCGTTGATGAGGCCACACCTGGAGTATTGTGTGCAGTTTTGGTGTCCTTATCTGAGGACAGATGTTCTTGCTATAGAGGGAGTTCAGTGAAGGTTCACCAGGTTGATTCCTGGGATGGCAGGTCTGTCATATGAAGAGAGACTATGTCAGTTAGGATTATACTCACTGGAGGTTAGAAGAGTGAGAGGGGATCTCATAGAAACGTATAAAATTCTAACCGGGTTAGACAGGGTAGATTCAGAAAAAATGTTTCCGATGATGGGGGCGTCTAGAACTAGGGGTCATAGTGTGTGGATAAAGGGTAAACCTATAGAACTGAGGTGAGGAGAAATGTCTTTACCCAGAGGGTGGTGAATGTGTGGAATTCACGACCACAGAAAGTAGTTGAGGCCAAAACATTGTGTGGTTTCAAAAAGAAATTAGATACAGTTCTTGGGACTAAAGGAATCAAGGAATAAGGGGGGAAGGGGGGGATCAGGATATTGAAGTTGATGATCAACCATGATCATTATGAGTGGCAGAGCAGGCTCGAAGGGCCGAATGGCCTATTTCTGCTTCTAGTTTCTACGTATCTATGTAAGATGCTGGTGAACCGGGTTCAGTGCAATGGCGAGCATTGGTCCCACCATCACAGGCGATGTTCCTGTCCAGGGAAGGGTGAAAGGCTATGCTGGAGGTGCCTTCCTGTGTCCTGTGGTATGGCTGCTCACATCTGCCAGCTTCTCCAGTATGACCTGTGGTCACAATGACTCTGGGGGAGTAATGTGGACCGCCTGTCCTGCACTGAGTGAATGGCTGTCCAGGTGCTGCTTAAATACAGACCTTTGACCCCCCCATGACTCACAGATGCATAATTAATGAGGTGAACTGTGGAAGATCATGTTGCCATCAGCAGGAATCATGCCAACTTCCCTGCCCGCCACCAGACCGACTCCAGAATGGAAGATTCTGCCATGCTCAATGTATGAGTACACATGTATGAACAGAATGCCTACAGTGCAGAAGGAGGCCATTCGGCCCATCGAGTCTGCACCAACAACAATCCCACCCAGGCCCTATCCTTGTAACCCCATGTAATCCCCCTGACACTAAGGGGCAATCCCACCCACACCCGTTCCCCCAAGTACTTACCCCACTAATCCCCGTAACCTAAACATCTTGGGACACTAAGGGGCAATTTAGCGTGGCCAAACCACCTAACCAGCATATCTTTGGAGTGTGGGAGGAAACCGGAGCACCCGGAGGGGACCCACGCAGACATGAGAAGAACGTGCAGACTCCGCACAGTCACCCGAGGTCGGAATTGAACCCGGGTCCCTGGCGTTGTAAGGCAGCAGTGCTAACCACTGCGCCACTGTGCCGCCCTAAATTCACCAGCCAGGGGAAACACCTTTATCTTGCCATGGGAAACACCTTTATCTTACCCTCAGAGTATCTGCTGATTCTCTTTATGTGTGTGCATGTGTGTGTGTGGTGTAAATGTGTATATATACGTGTGTGTGCATATGTCTGTGTGTTTGTGGTGCATGTGTGTATTTCTGTGTGTATATGAGGTGTATGTGTGTTTGTGTATATGAGTATATCTGTGTGTACGTGAATGTTTGTGTCTGGTGCATGTGTTGTATGTATTTGTGTGTGTGTGTGTCACTGAGTGTGTTGTGTATGTGTGTGTATGCATTTGTGTGTGTGTCACTGAGTGTGTGTGTGTATTTGTGTGTATGGGGCTCTACATCAATCTCCTCTGACATTCCCTCTCACCCTATCAGTTTTTAATTCTATTCCTGCGCCCACCCTCCCTGAGAGGCAACAAAAACACACTTTAAATGTCGAATTTCCTGTTTATCCCTCCCAGCCCAAATAAGGGGCGAAATATGTGAAGGGGTAAGGAATTCCAGGGCCCAGTAAGAGGCTTTCTCCTCAGTGGCAGCGCCAGTTTGTGGATTCTGAGCTGTGTGTTAGCAGCGTTTGCAACCCCACCTCCCTCCCCAGCACATCCATCAGTGATTATCCCCAGCGCAGACCCTCCTTGCTCCAGCAAAGTGAAGCCCCCTTTGCCTCTCCCAGCCTTGTGCTGTCACTAAAGCCGGCTCGGGTCCTCCAGCCAGCCCCGGGAGAGGCCTGCACACCCTCCCATCCCCACCTCCTCCTCCCCACAGCCTCTGCACCCCCTCTGTGTCTCCATCGCTGGCAAATTCGCGATGAAACTTCATGTCAGAGCGGCTGTCCCTCGCTTACAGTGCGCTTGGCTCGGGCTGCTGCTTCTGTCCAGCGGCTGGGGTAAGTTGATTTTTAAAAACATTTAAACCAGATATTTTTTCGTTTTGGAAACAAAGGAGGATGGGATGGGAGAGGAGAGAGAGAGGAGATTGAGTCAGAAAGAACCCTGATAGAGATTGCCACATTTTATATTCATGATACAGAGAAAGATAAAGGGAAGAACGGTCTAATTTTGGATTCCCTCTTATTGAGTGTTGGACAAATTGCAATTTACTGCCAGATTCATACTGTCTGCTCCCACTGTGTTTTATTTTTGACACACCGACTGATATTTGTCATTACAGATTTTCTGCAATTGGTGTTCTTTTTATTGAGGGGAACACAGACTGTTCATCTTGCTTTATTCATATCATTACAACACATTTTTACAAAGTGGAATGGATTGCTTGCTCTCTCCCAGGTTGCTTTCCAGGGTGTGGCAAAATGTCCTCTTTAACAGATGTGTTGTATCCATGTCACAAACCCCCACCTGTCTTCCTCAAGGAAACATACACTGTGCTGCAGCCAACTGATGTTCAGAAGGACCCCCTCCCCTACCTCCCCTGATTGTTTTCCTTGCTTCAATTAATATTCTCCCCACAGTGGAAATGATGAGGAGGGGGGGGGGGGGGAGAATGATTGTGTTAATGGATAGAATTCTCTGCGGGGCGGGGCAGGGCAGGGAGGGGAATCTTTCAACAAAAACTGAATTCCTACCAATCTGAAATTGAAATATGAAAATGCTGGGAAAGACACGCTGGATCGGATCAATGTCTGCATTGAGAGAGAAAGGGGGAGAAAAGGCAGGTTAATGTATCGAATTGAGACCCTGCTTCAGAACTGGTCCAGGGAGGGAAAGGCCATGTGATTGAAAAAAGGATGACCAGGGCAACAGGTACGTTTGGCAATCTGCAAAGGGCCTTCGCCAGCCTGGCTTGCTCCGGTATTTTGCAGGTGGCTATTCCCCTGATGAAGGATCACATCTGTCCCTGGGCCAGTGTTTGGAAACTGATGCAGAGTTCTGTGGAGAGGGGCTTGGAAAACACTCTGGAGTTGAGAATATCCAGTATCCCTGGCCCAAGCAAAACTCTCTTAGACGATAAGACCATAAGATATCAGAGCAGAATTAGGTCATTCGGACCATCAGGTCTGCTCCGCCATTCAATCATGGCTGATGTGATTCTCATCCCCACTCTCCTGCCTTCTCCCCTTGATCCCCTTATTGACCAAGAACCTATCTAACTCTGTTTTAAAAACACTCAATGTGTGTGACTGTGTGTTGTGCATGTATGTGTGACTGTGTGTGGGTCTCTGTGAGTGTGTGTGTGTGTGTGACTGTGTGTTGTGCATGTATGTGTGACTGTGTGTGGGTCTCTGTGAGTGTGTGTGTGTGACTGTGTGTTGTGCATGCATGTGTGTGTGTGGGGCTCCACATCAATCTCCTCTGACCTTCCCTCTCACCCTATCAGTTTTTTAATTCTATTCCTGCGTCCAGCTTCCCTGAGAGGCACCAAAAACACACTTTAAATGTCGAATTTCCTGTTTATCCCTCCCAGCCCAAATAAGGGGCGAAATATGCGAAGGGCCTCCACAACCCTCTGTGGCAATGAGTTCCACAGATTCACTACCCTCTGGCTGAAGAAATTCCTCCACATCTCAACTTTTAAAGAGTGTCCTTCACACTGAGGTTGTGCCCTCGAATTCTAGTCTCTCTCACTCGTGGAAACATCCTCTCCACGTCCACTCTATCTAGACCTATCAGTCATAGAATAGAATCATAGAATCCCTTACAGTACAGAAGGAGGCCATTCAGCCCATCGAGCCTGCACCGACAAGAATCCCACCCCATTCCTGTAACCCCACATATTTACCTTGCTAATCCCCCCAGTCTACTGTAAGTTTCAATTAGATCCGCCCTCATCCTTCTAAACTCCATCGAGTATAGACTCAGACTCCTCAACCACTCCTCGTATGACAAACCCTTCATTCTTAATGCATTGGGCCTTGCCTTGGGAGTGAGAGAGGGGCCAGCAGTACCACATGTCCAGCAGACAGAATGTGAACAAAGAACGGGAAATATAGGAGAATGGAGACCAATATTACTGATGCCATATTTGTATTATACTGAATGGTTATCATAGAATCTTCTAGCTCAGAAGAAGGGAGTTTAACCCACCGTATCAGTACTGACCCTTTCAAATCATTATCCCACTTGTTCCACTCCCGTTCTCTTTCCACACAGCCCTGATTACTGTTACTGTTAAACTGTTCACTGCCTCTTCAGGTGGGACATTCCAGATGACAAATTCCCTTCATTAAATTTTTATCCTCATCTCTCCTCTACTTTTGTGAATCGTCATTCCTCTGGTTACTGACCCACCTGCCAGTGGAAACAATGGGCCCGATATTACCATCGCGTTGCGCCCGTTTTCGGGCTCAAACTTGGTAAAGTAGGGTGTGAGGCGAGTAGCGCGATCCGCGTCCGCCTTCGCACCGGTTCCCCCTTTACCAAGGTCCGAAAATGGCCGCAATCGGACCACGCCCGGAACAGTCGCAACGGCCATTTAAATGCATTTGCATGTATTTAAATTGACTTAATGAGTTGGACGTCCAACTTTACCGACACTTTCCCCTTTACCACCGCGTTTGCCCATCCAGAATCGGCACGAAACAGACATGTTCCATATTAGTCCAATTCGGGCGCTCCAGTTAGTGAGGAGGTAGGTGCCTAGCGTCCGATGAGTCTCTGCTTGAGATCGGTAGGGGGCGTGGGGAGGGGGGGGGGGGGGAGGGGGAGAGGATGGGTCCGCTGCCACTCTGCTTGAGAGCGGTGGGGGGGGGGGGGGGAGGGTGAGGGGGCGAAGATCGATCTGGGTGGTGGGGATGGGGGGATAAGGGGGTCAGTAATGTTGTGGGGGTGGGGCAATGTCTGTGGGGGCCAGGGGGAGGCATTATCCGGCCCGGGAGCGACGTGGCAGGGGAGCCGCATTCTATCATTTTATTTCTGCGCATGTGCAGTTGGAGGCGCCGATCGGAGCTGCAGGATTTCGGGTGCATTAAGCCCCGCCCACAGACTCGTGCAGCGCGATTCGGACTCGCTGATAGTTTTTCAGGCAGAGTGCCTGAGAACGGGTCTGAAAGTCGGATCTGAAACATTCCCAGTTTGAAGTCTCCCAGCACTTAGAATCAAAATGGTAAAACAGGGCCCAAAGTTTCACTAATTGCCCTATCTTTTAATTAATTTTTGTGATGTGGGTGTCGCTGGCTAGGCCAGCATTTATTGCCCATCCCTAATTGCCTTGAAGGCCTTCTTAACCGACCGCACTTCCTGTGGTGCAGGTCCACCCACTGTGCTGTTAGGGAGGAAGTGCCAGGATTTTGACCCAGCGACCGTGAAGGAACGGCGATATATTTCCAAGTCAGGATGGTGAGTGACAAAGAGGGGAACCTCCAGGTGGCGGTGTTCCCAGGTATCTGCTGCTCTTGTCCTTATAGATGGTAATGGTGATGGGTTTGGAAGGTGCTGCCTAAGGAACCTTGGTGAGTTGCTGCAGTGCATCTTGTAGATGGTACACGCGGCTGCCACTGTTCTCATCAGCTTGAAAACCCCAATTAGATCTTCCCTGTCTCTGTAATCACCTCCATCACCTCAGCCCTCTGGGATTGATGTGTTCCTTCGACTCTGGCCTCTTGTACACCCCAATTTCCATCGTTCCAACATTAGCATCCGCGCCTTCAGTTACCTGGGCCTTAAACTCTGGAATTCACTCCTTCAAGTACTCTAACTCTCTGTTTCGTTTTCTTCCTTTAAGACACTCATTTAAGCTGACCCCTTTGACTGTAGCTTTAGTCACCTGTCTGAATAACTCTCTTATGTAGGTCAGTGCCATGTTCTGATAGATTACACTCCTGTGAAATGCCTTGGGATGTTTTACTATGTTAAGGATGCTTTATAAGTAAAAGTTGTTGTTGAAGTCCATAATTCCCAGTACAAAGTACTCAGCTTGTGACTGCATACTTGTGAGTTATCTGATGGTAATAACTTTGCTCAACTGATCGGTTAAGTTAGTTTCCAAACCCAAATCAGTCTACATGGTTTTATAAGTTTGTTAAATGTTAAAGTCTAAATTCTGAAGCAATATAAAAATACAAACTTAAGAAATATATTTTCTAAAATCTAGCTCAATAACAACTTGGAAATCTAGCTACACTAATTATTTATTCTCATGTGTCAGACTAGTAACACACACACCCTGAGTCAGAAGATTGCGGATTCAAGGGCAATTAGGGATGGGCAATAAATGCTGGCCTAGCCAGCAATACCCACATCTCATAAATAAACATAGAACCAGAACATGGGAGTAGGAGCAGGCCATTCAGCCCATCATTCACTATGACCATGGCTGATCCTCCATCTCAATGCTATACTCCAGCACTCTCCCCTTACCACTTGACACATTTAGCATCCAGAAATGTATCTATTTCCTTCTTAAGTATATTCCTCAATAGCACAGTGGTTCGCACTGCTGCCTCACAGTGCCAGGGATCCAGGTTCGATTCCCGGCTTGGGTCACTGTCTGCGTGGAGTCTTCACGTTCTCTCCATGTCTGCGTGGGTTTCCTCCGGGTTTCCTCCCGGAGGAAAGGATATGTCAGGAGATTCTGGATAGGTGCAGAAAACATAGGGTTGTTGTAGTGGGGAACTTTAATTTCCCTGGCACAGACTGGAAAGTGCTGAGAGCTGGGGGTCCGGACGGGGAGGAATTTGTAAAATGCATACTGGAAGGTTCTTTGGAACAGTATGTAGATAGCCCGACTAGAGAGGGGGCTATACTGGACCTAGTTCTGGGAAATGAGCCCTGTCAGATCGTCAAAGTTTCGGTAGGGGAACATGTGGCAAATAGTGACCACAACTCTGTTAACTTTAGGATAGTAATGGACAAGGATGAGTGCTGTCCTACGGGCAGGGTGCTAAATTGGGGGAAGGCTGACTATAGCCGGATTAGGCAGGAATTGGTGGATGTTGATTGGGAGAGGATGTTCGAGGGTAAGTCCGCGTCTGGCATGTGGGAGTCTTTTAAGGAACTATTGATAAGGCTGCAGGATAGGCATGTGCCTGTAAAAAGGAAAGATAGGAAAGGTAGGATTCGAGAGCCGTGGATAACCAGGGAAATTGAGGATCTGATTAAAATGAAAAGGGAGGCGTACGTTAAGTCCAGGCAACTGAAAACAGATGGAGCTCTGGAGGAATACAGAGAGAGTAGGAAAGAACTCAAACGGGGAGTTAGAAGGGCAAAAAGAGGTCACGAGATGTTCTTGGCAGGCAGGATTAAGGAGAATCCTAAGGCATTCTATTCATACGTTAGGAACAAAAGAGTTGTCAGGGAGAAAATCGGACCTCTCAGGGACAAAGGAGGGGAATTATGCTTAGAACCCAAGGGAATAGGGGAGATCCTAAATGAATACTTTGCATCGGTATTCACGAAGGAGAGGGGCGTGTTAACCGGGAGTGTCTCGGAGGGAGGTGTTGACCCGTTAGAGAAAATCTCCATTACAAGAGAGGAAGTGTTAGGTTTTTTAGGGAACATTAAAACTGACAAAGCCCCAGGGCCTGATGGCATCTATCCTCGACTGCTCAGGGAGACGAGAGATGAAATTGCTGGGCCTCTGACGGAAATCTTTGTCGCTTCTTTGGACACGGGTGAGGTCCCTGAGGATTGGAGGATAGCGAATGTGGTCCCGTTGTTTAAGAAGGGTAGCAGGGATAACCCAGGAAATTATAGGTCGGTGAGCTTGACGTCCGTGGTAGGGAAGTTGTTGGAGAGGATTCTTAGAGACAGGATGTATGTGCATTTAGAACGGAACAATCTCATTAGTGACAGACAGCATGGTTTTGTAAGAGGGAGGTCGTGCCTTACAAATTTGGTGGAGTTTTTTGAGGAAGTGACAAAAACGGTTGATGAAGGAAGGGCCGTGGATGTCGTCTATATGGATTTCAGTAAGGCATTTGACAAAGTCCCACATGGCAGGTTGGTTAAGAAGGTTAAGGCTCATGGGATACAAGGAGAAGTGGCTAGATGGGTGGAGAACTGGCTTGGCCATAGGAGACAGAGGGTAGTGGTCGAAGGGTCTTTTTCCGGCTGGAGGTCTGTGACCAGTGGTGTTCCGCAGGGCTCTGTACTGGGACCTCTGCTATTTGTGATATATATAAATGATTTGGAAGAAGATGTAACTGGTGTAATCAGCAAGTTTGCGGATGACACAAAGATGGCTGGACTTGCGGATAGCGAAGAGCATTGTCGGGCAATACAGCAGGATATAAATAGGCTGGAAAATTGGGCGGAGAGGTGGCAGATGGAGTTTAATCCGGATAAATGCGAAGTGATGCATTTTGGAAGAAATAATGTAGGGAGGAGTTACACAATAAATGGCAGAGTCATCAGGAGTATAGAAACACAGAGGGACCTAGGTGTGCAACACAGGTGGAGAAGGTGGTGAAGAAGGCATATGGTATGCTTGCCTTTATAGGACGGGGTATAGAGTATAAAAGCTGGAGTCTGATGATGCAGCTGTATAGAACGCTGGTTAGGCCACATTTGGAGTACTGCGTCCAGTTCTGGTCGCCGCACTACCAGAAGGACGTGGAGGCGTTAGAGAGAGTGCAGAGACGGTTTACCAGGATGTTGCCTGGTATGGAGGGTCTTAACTATGAGGAGAGATTGGGTAGACTGGGGTTGTTCTCCTTGGAAAGACGGAGTATGAGGGGAGATCTAATAGAGGTGTACAGGATTATGAAGGGTATAGATAGGGTGAACAGTGGGAAGCTTTTTCCCAGGTCGGAGGTGACGATCACGAGGGGTCACGGGCTCAAGCTGAGAGGGGCGAAGTATAACTCAGATGTCAGAGGGACGTTTTTTACACAGAGGGTGGTGGGGGCCTGGAATGCGCTGCCAAGTAGGGTGGTGGAGGCGGGCACGCTGACATCGTTTAAGACTTACCTGGATAGTCACATGAGCAGCCTGGGAATGGAGGGATACAAACGATTGGCCTAGTTGGACCAAGGAGCGGCACAGGCTTGGAGGGCCGAAGGGCCTGTTTCCTGTGCTGTACTGTTCTTTGTTCTTTGTTCTTATTCTGAATGACGTACTGGTTAGGTGCATTGACCCGAACAGGCACCGAAGTGTGGCGGCTATGGGAATTTCACAGTAACTTCATTGCAGTGTTAATGTAAACCTACTTATGACGAATAAACTTTAACTTAACTCCGCAGCCTTCTCTGGTAGAGAATTCCTCAGGTTCACCACCCTCTGAGTCAAGACGTTTCTCCTCATCTCAGTCTGTGACCGTTGTTTCCCCCCCGCACCGCCCCCCCCCCCCCCCAAGAGGAAACAACATCCCTGCATCCAATCTGTCCAGCCCTGTCAGAATTTTATACTTTTCAGTGAGATCCTTCTCATTCTTCTAAATTCCAGTGAATACAGGCCCAGTCAAAGAACAAAGAACAATACAGCACAGGAACAGGCCCTTCGGCCCTCCAAGCCCGCGCCGCTCCCCGGTCCAGGATTGAATCCTGAATCCAGGATCCCCGCCCAATTTTCCAGCCTATCTACATACCAATATCCTATCCACCGAGCTGTCCCTCACAGCTACGATGCTTTGTTCATTACAACCTATTAACTCACCCCCACGCCCCCATTCCAGACCATGTGATCTCCAGGGAGAGGCGAAAACCCAGAGTGAAAAACCCCAGGGCCAATATGGGGAAAAAAAAAATCTGGGAAATTCCTCTCCGACCCCCTGAGGCGATCGAAACGAGTCCAGGAGATCACAATGGCCCTGATCGGAAAATGCTTCCCAACCCTAGTCATTTCCACTTCCACGAACAGTCGATCCAATCTCTCTTCATACGACAATCTTGTCATCCCATGAATCAGTCTGGTAAATCTCATAGAACCATAGAATTCCTATAGTGCAGAAGGAGGCCATTTGGCCCATCGGGTCTGCACCAACTCTTCGACAGAGCACCTTACCCAGGTGCCTATCTCCTTAACCCCACATATTTACTCCACTAATCCCACTAACCTACACATCTTGGGACACTAAGGAGCAATTTAGCATGGCCAATCCACCTAATCCGCACATCTTTGGACTGTGGGAGGAAACCAGAGCACCCGGAGGAAACCCACGCAGACACAGGAGGAATGTGCAAACTCCACACAGACAGAGGCTGGAAGCATACTCGGGTCCCTGGTGCTGTGAGGCAGCAGTGCTAACCACTGTGGCACCGTGCCGTCCATGCACTGCACTCCCTCTATGGAAAGGTATATCCTTAGATAAAGAGACAAAAACTGAACACAATTCTCCAAGTATGATCTCACCAGTACCCTGTATGTCTGCAATAAGACATCTGTGCTCCTGTTGTTAAGACCCAGACCAGAAACTCCAAGGTGTTTTATGAAATTAGCCTCGACCCTAAGTTGATTTTGGCATTGGTGAGCATAAGGTGTTTCACTCCAGGTATTATTCAAGTGACCCACACAGGAGCTTTTATCAAACAAAGTTTATTTAAGAACATAATTAAAACATAATAAGAAAAAAATAGCATAACTTATACCAATCACAAGAATCCAACATGATATAGTATAAACCTTAACAGCTAGCTATCTATGTTGTTCCAAGTCAAACACCATAGACACGCACCCTTTCGTAGACTTGGCACAAAAAGTGAGTATGCTCACGTGATGCGGGGTTTTTGGCTTTTTATCACCTGCTGTGAATTGTCCTTTGAATGTTGATGGAATGCGTCCCAGGGTACTAAAAGAGATGGCGGGAGAAATAGCAAATGCACTAGTGGTAATTTACCAAAATTCGCTGGACTCTGGGCTGGTTCCCGCAGATTGGAAAACAGTAAATGTGACACCACTGTTTAAAAAAGGAGGTAGACAAAAGGCAGGTAACTATAGGCCGGTTAGCTTAACTTCTGTAGTAGGGAAAATGCTTGAATCTATCATCAAGGAAGAAATAGCGAGACATCTGGATATAAATTGTCCCATTGGTAAGACGCAGCATGGGTTCATGAAGGGCAGGTCATGTTTAACTCATTTGGTGGAATTCTTTGAGAACATTACATGTGCAGTTGACAATGGAATATCTTCTCGATTGCAGTCCTGATAGATAAATCTTGTACAAAGGCAAGAAAATTCAGAATCCGAAATACGTATTTAAATTGTCACTGCCAGTGCAGAGCTTGAACGAGGCTGTAAAGACGAGATGTCAATGTTTTTTGACTTGTACGCATTTGGGCAAACTCAAGAATGCCGAATTTCAAACAATCACAACAATGATCACCACAGGACAAAAGGGTGCAGGAATTGGTTGGCAAATTATTGCACTAGAAACAGCAACAAGGAATGTAAACTTTCTGAGGGGTGGCATGGTGGTTAGCACTGCTGCCCCACAGCGCCATGGTTCAATTCCCGGCTTGGGTCACTGCCTGTGTAGAGTTTGCACGTTCTCCCTGTGTCTGCGTGAGTTTCCTCCGGGTGGTCTGGTTTCCTCCCACAGTCTGAAATACGCGCTGGTTAGGGTGCATTGATCTGAACAGGCGCCGGAGTGTGGCGACTAGGGGAATTTCACAGTAACTTCATTGCAGTGTTAATGTAAGCCTTACTTGTGACCTAATAAATGAACTTTAAGCTCCCAATCAGCCAGAGTCAACTTTCCAACCAGAAAGTATCCATTGCATCTGTGGTATAGAATCATCGAATCCCTACGGTGCAGAAGGAAGCCTTTCAGCTCATTTGCCCGAATTTTACCATCCTGCCCACCCAAGGCGCGCAAGATCCCGCCCGAGGCCAACGGAAAATGCCGTTCTGCGAGCCTCGCCCACACTGATTCTGGGGCGGGCGAGGCGGTAAGATTCCGGCCAATGAGTCTGCACCAACTCTCCGACAGAGCATCTTTCCCATGCCCTGTCCCCTAATCCCACATACTTACCCTGCTAAATCCCTTAACCTACACATCTTGGGACACTAATTTATTATGCCAATCAACCTAACCTGCAAATCTTTGGACTGTGGGAGGAAACCGGAGCACCCGGAAGAAACCCACGCAGACACGGGGGGGAACGTGCAAACTCCACACAGTCACCCAAGGCCGGAATTTAACCCGGGTCCCTGGCGCTGTGAGGCAGCAGCGATTGTATGAAATTTGGCATTCTTGTGTTGTCCAGATGAGTGCAAGATGAAAAACTTTGACAACATGTCCCTCTTTACAACAATATTCAAATTAGACATTTAGTGATCAATCACAACTCTTTCGAAAGTTCAAGGATTTCAATATCTGTCATTCATTTCCTGGGGGCGGGGTGACCTGATCTATAGATTTTTCTCTAACCCTCAGTAACTCCAAAGAACAGTACAGTACAGGAACAGGCCCTCTGCCCACCAAGCCTGCATCGACACATGACATCTATCTAAACTAAAGACACTTTGCCTCTACGTGGTGCGTATCCCTCTATTCCCTGCCTGTTCATGTATCTGTCAAGATGCCTCTTAAACGTTGCTATTGTATCGGCTTCTATCACCTCCTCTGGCAGCGCATTCCAGGCACTTACCGCCCTCTGTGTAAAAAAAAAACTGTCACATCTGCTTTAAACTTTCCCCCGTTACCTTAAACCTCTGTCCCCTAGTAATTGACATTTCTACTCTGGGAAAAGGACTCTGACTATCCATTCTATCCATGCCTCTCATAACTTTTTGTAAACTTTTATAAGGTCACCCCTCAGCCTCTGACATTCAAGTGAAAACAAACGAAGTTTGTCCAATTTCTCCTCATAGCTAATACCCTCCAAACCAGGCAACATTCTGGTAAACCTTTTCTGTACCCTCTCCAAAGCCTCCATATCCTTCTGGTAATGTGGCGGCCAGAACTGTACGTAATATTCCAAATGTTCTATACAGCTGCAACATGACTTGCCAATTTTTATACTCTGTGCCCTGACTAATGAAGGCAAGCATACCATACACCTTCTTGACCACCTTATCCAGTGGTGTTGCCACTTTCAGGGAACTGTGGACCTGTATGCCCAGATCCCTCTATATGTTAATGTTTCTAAGGGTTCTGCCATTTACTGCATACTTCCCTCTTTCATTAGACCTTCCAAAATGCATCACCTCTCATTTGTCTGGATTAAATTCCATCTGCCATTTCACCTCATTCCCAGAACTTGCCTGATCCATTGCTATCTCCGTAATCCTCAATCAATGGTGATATCCCTCCGCCCCACAATTTCTCTGCCAGTCTGTTGCACGCACTCACCACCCCTTGAGGGGATTGAACCTGCTCTAATCTTCCTCACTGTCACCCACATTGTCCAGGACACTTACAACACAGCTTAGAAACTGTGACATTCTCCAATTCTACACCAACCGTCCTTACTGATTGAGTTACAGAACGACAATGTGCTTCAGAGAAAACACCTGGCCCAATTTTTTGCATTTAGCGACAACAATCTGCATTTAAGGAGTCTCTAATGAAACATTCCCAGTCAAACGTCACAGGAGATTATTCACTGATCTTGACACAAAACCAAAGGTAAAGATGTTAGGACATGTGACCAGAAACTTGTTCAAAGCGGTAGACTTTAAGCTCCTTAAAAGAACAGAAAGGGATGGAGAGGTGTCGGGAGGGTAATCCGAGGTTTAGGACCCCAGGTTACTAAAGTCAAGATCATCACTGATCAACCTCTCAAAATCGGAAATGTGCAAGGGGCCAGAGTCATAGAGTCACAGAGTTTACAGCATGGAAACAGGCCCTTCAGCCCAACTTGTCCATGCTGCCCCTTTTTTTAAAAACCCCTAAGCTAATCCCAATTGCCTGAATTTGGCCCATATCCCTCTATATCCATCGTACCCATGTAACTATCTAAATGTTTTTTAAAAGATAAAATTGTACCCGCCTCTACTACTACCTCTGGCAGATTGTTCCAGACACTCACCACCCTCTGTGTGAAAAAATTTCCCCTCTGGACACTTTTGTATCTCTCCCCTCTCACCTTAAACCTATGCCCTCTAGTTTTAGACTCCCCTACCTTTGGGAAAAGATATCTACCTTGTCTATGCCCCTCATTATTTTATAGACCTCTATAAGGTCACCCCTCAGCCTCCTACGCTCCAGAGAAAAAAGTCCCAGTCTGTTCAGCCTCTCCTTATAACTCAATCCATCAAGTCCCGGTAGCATCCTAGTAAATCTTTTCTGCACTCTTTCTAGTTTAATAATATCCTTTCTATAATAGGGTGACCAGAATTGCACACAGTATTCCAAGTGTGGCCTTACCAATGTCTTGTACAACTTCAACAAGACGTCCCAACTCCTGTATTCAATGTTCTGACTGATGAAACCAAGCATGCCGAATGCCGCCTTCACCACTCTGTCCACTTGTGACTCCACTTTCAAGGAGCTGTGAACATGTACCCAGAGATCTCTTTGTTCTGTAACTCTCCCCAACACCCTACCGTTAACTGAGTAAGTCCTGCCCTGGTTCAATCTACCAAAATGCATCACCTCGCATTTGTCTAAATTAAACTCCATCTGCCACTCGTCAGCCCACTGGCCCAATTGATCAGAAGGAAGGAGCAGAAGGAAAGCTGAAATTTTGGAGAATTTTCAGAGACAGGGGGGTCATGTAGGGATTTGAACACAAGAATGGGAAGTTTAAATTTGAAGCATTGTTTGAGCCAACGTGGGTCAACACCTTACTCTGCATCTAACCTGAAGAGATCCTTCAGAATGATCTGGACAGGTTGGGTGAGTGGGCTAATCAATGGCAGATGCAGTATAATTTGGATAAATGTGAGATTATTCACTTTGAAAGCAAAAACAAGAAGGCAGATTACTACCTGAATGGCTGTAAATTGGGAGAGGGGAGTGTGCAGTGGGACCTGGGTGTCCTTGAGCACCAGTCGTTGAAGGTAGGCATGCAGATGCAGCAAGCGATAAAGAAGGCATTGCGAGAGGTTTTGAGTACAGGAGCAGGGATGTGTTGTTGCAATTATACAGGGCTTTGGTGAGGCCACACCTGGGGTATTGTGTGCAGTTTTGGTCTCCTTTTCTGAGGAAGGATGTTCTTGCTCTCGAGGGAGCGCAGCGAAGGTTTACCAAGCTGATTCTGGGGATGGCGGGACTGATGTATGAGGAGAGATTGACTAGGTTAGGATTGTTTTCGCTGGAGTTCAGATGAATGAGGGGGGGATCTCATAGAGACTTATAAAATTCTAAAAGGTCTAGATAGGGTAGATGCAGAAAGGATATTCCCAATGGTGGGGGAGTCCAGAACCAGGGGTGTCACAGTCTGAGGATTCGGGGTAGACCATTTAGGATGGAGGTGAGGAGACATTTCTTCAGCCAAAGAGTGGTGAGCCTGTGGAATTCATTACCACAGGAAGTAGTTGATGCCAAAACATTGAACGTATTCAAGAGGCGGCTGGATATAGCACTTGGGGCGAATGGGATCAAAGGTTATGGGGAGAAAGCAGGATTAGGGGTTATTGAGTTGGATGATCAGCCATGACCGTGATGAATGGCGGAGCAGGCTCGAAGGGCCAAATGGCCTCCTCCTGCTCCTATCTTCTATGTTTCTGTGTTTAACCCCTCTGTGTCTGCCCAAGGAATTGTTTAATGGGCTGGTGTGGCACAGTTGGGGCAGCAATAACTGACCTAAGCACCACTACATGAATGGAAGTGAATGATCAATCATCATGGATCCACTGAGATCTCTCCTTCTGGAAATGTGAAATGGCTTTGATTCAAGATGGGATCAAGCTTGGTGATCCCCCACAGTGGAATTTCTTGTTGCCAGTCATTATCCATTCTCACACACAAGTATGGCTATCTGGATGAAGCACTGGAAGTTGGAGAGGCAGTGGCATAGTGGTATTATCACTGGATTAGTAAGCCAGAGACCCAGGGTAATGCTCTGGTCACCTGGGTTCGAATCTCACCATGGTAGATGGTGAAATTTCAATTTAATAAAAATCTGGAATTAAAAGTCTAATGATGACTATGGAACCATTGTTAGTTGTTGTAAAAACCCATCTGATTCACTAATGTCCTTTAGGGAAGGAAATCTGCCGACTTACCCGGTTTGGCCCACATGTGACTCCAGAGCCACAGCAATGTGGTTGGCTCTCAAATGCCCTCTGAAATAGCCTAGCAAGCCACTCCAGTTCAAGGCAATTAGGAATGGGCAACAAATGCTGGCCCTGCCAGCGATGCCCGTATCCACGAATGAAGAAAATAATTCCTGTGGAATGTTGCCCCACAAAAAGCTGGATTCGAGAAGAGTAGATAAGCTTGTCAGTGTCGATGTTTTAGACAAAGTGTTGGACATCATTTCATCATTCACAAAAAATTCAATAAACACAAAAGGATTGAATGATTGTTGACCCAGTTACAGAGTCACTGGGCCCAGTTATTCCCTTGATTTGCTCCTGGTAATGTGGATGTTTCGAGCAGCGTCAGCATTTGTCACCCATTCTGAACTGCACTTGAAAGCAAACCACATTGCTAAGGGTCACATAGACCAGGCCAGGTAAGAATGGCAGATTCCTTCTCGAAATTAGTGTCCACATGGATAGTTATGGAAATCAGTCATAGTTTCATGACTATCATTGAGTCTACCATCCAACTCCAGATTTAAAAACATAATAATTGAATTTAAATTCCACCAGTTGCCATGGTGGGATTTGAACCCATGTCCCAAGAGCTTTAGCCTTGGCCTTGTGATGGCTAGGCCAGTGACATTACCATAATGCTATCATCTCCCCTCCCTAAACTTTCACTCCCTTCACCCCTACCATACTCTCTCACCCTCCCCTGCTCCCTCACCCACGCTCACTCCCTCCATCCCCACCATACTCTCACACCCTCTCCTGCTCCCTCACCCACGCTCACTCCCTCCGTCCCCACCATACTCTCTCACCCTCTCCTGCTCCTTCACCCACGCTCACTCCCTCCGTCCCCACCATACTCTCTCACCCTCTCCTGCTCCCTCACCCACGCTGACTCCCTCCATCCCCACCATACTCCCACACCCTCTCCTGCTCCTTCACCCACGCTCACTCCCTCCGTCCCCACCATACTCTCTCACCCTCTCCTGCTCCTTCACCCACGCTCACTCCCTCCGTCCCCACCATACTCTCTCACCCTCCCCTGCTCCCTCACCCACGCTCACTCCCTCCATCCCCACCATACTCTCACACCCTCTCCTGCTCCCTCACCCACGCTCACTCCCTCCGTCCCCACCATACTCTCTCACCCTCTCCTGCTCCCTCACCCACGCTCACTCCCTCCGTCCCCACCATACTCTCACACCCTCTCCTGCTCCCTCACCCACGCTCACTCCCTCCGTCCCCACCATACTCTCACACCCTCTCCTGCTCCCTCACCCACGCTCACTCCCTCTGTCCCCACCATACTCTCTCACCCTCTCCTGCTCCTTCACCCACGCTCACTCCCTCCGTCCCCACCATACTCTCTCACCCTCTCCTGCTCCCTCACCCACGCTGACTCCCTCCATCCCCACCATACTCTCACACCCTCTCCTGCTCCTTCACCCACGCTCACTCCCTCCGTCCCCACCATACTCTCTCACCCTCTCCTGCTCCCTCACCCACACTCACTCCCTCCGTCCCCACCATACTCTCACACCCTCTCCTGCTCCCTCACCCATGCTCACTCCCTCCGTCCCCACCATACTCTCACACCCCCTGACTCGCCCTTCCTCGCTCCATTGCCAACACTTGCTCGGTCCCTCCCCCAGGTGCACTCCCTCCATTCTATACTACCACTCATTTCCTCCCTCAGTCTCACACACTCTACCACCTCCAGTCCACTCACACTCCCTCTTTGCCCCTGCACAGGTTAGATACAGTAAAGCTCTCTCTACATTTGCCTCGACAGATGTCCATGAAAGATAGAGTAAGATGGAGAATAAAGCTCCATCTGTGCCATCCAAATTGATGATCGAATGGTACAGCACAGAGGAGGCCATTCTGCTCATTGGATGTGTGGCAGCCATTTCAAAAAGAAATCTAGTTAGTCCCATGCCAATCAGTTTCTCCACGTCCCTTCAATTTTTTATTCTCTTTCAGGTATTATTAAATCCCCCTTACAGAGGCTACGATTAAATCTACAAATACACCATCCTATAGGACAGCGTCTACTTGGGAATTGTGAGCTTTAAATTTTAAGAATAGATTTTCATTGGTTGAAAACCGATTTAAATCCCCATCAAATATTCTCAGGGAAGAGTGAGGGGTTAGAGTTTTTAACATTATGAAAGGGTTTGATAGGGTAGATGTAGAAAATATATTACCACCTGTGGGGGGGATCAGAAGAATTGGGCCATGGAGGGACGGCACGGTGGGACAATGGTTAGCACCGCTGCCTCACAGCACCGGGGACCCAGGTTCAATTCTGGCCTCGGGTTACTGTCTGTGTGGAGTTTGCACGTTCTCCCCGTGTCTGCGTGGGTTTCCTCCGAATGCTCCGGTTTCCTCCCATGCTGCAAAGATGTGCGGGTTAGGTTGATTAGCCATGCTAAATTGACCTTAGTGTCAGGGGATTAGCAGGGTAAATGCATGGGGTTAGGGGAGTAGGGCCTGAGTGGGATTGTGGTCGGTGCAGACTCGATGGGCCAAATGGCTTCCTTCTGAAGAGGAATTCTATGATCTATAAGACAACACTGATAATTACATCCAAGAGGAAATTCTGGAGAAACGTCTTTATCCAGAGATTGATGAGAAAGTGGAACTCGCTATCACGCCGAGTGATGAGGTGTGTAGGAGACACAGTTAAGAGGAATTGCAATAAACAGCTGAGAGAGAAAAGAACAGAAGTTTCAGCCTATTGGATTAACTGAAGGAGGATGGATGGACACTGGTGTTGGAGCAGAAACCCCGGCATGAGTATACCCTAACCATGCCCTACTGTGCTGGGAATATTGTGCAACACAATGCCAGGGAGAGGGTTGGCCCACTCAAGGATAGGGAGGGAATCTGTGCGTGGAGCCAGAGGAAATGGGCGAGGTATTAAATGAGTACTTTTGCGTCAGTATTCACCAAAGAGAAGGACTTGGTGGATGATGAGTCTGGGAAAGGGTGTGTAGATAGTTTGGGTCAAGTTGAGATCAAAAAGGAGGAGATATTGGGGTTCTTGAGAAACATTAAGGTAGACAAGTCCCCAGGGCCTGATGGGATATACTCCAGAATACTGAGAGAGGCAAGGGAGGAAATTGCTGGGCTTGAGAGAAATCTTTGTATCCTCACTGGCTACAGGGGAGGCAAGATGTGGAGATGTCGGCGTTGGACTGGGGTAAACACAGTAAGAAGTCTAACAACACCAGGTTAAAGTCCAACAGGTTTATTTGGTAGCAAAAGCCTGTTCACACAGCCTGTTCCGAAAGCTAGTGACTTTTGCTACCAAATAAACCTGTTGGACTTTAACCTGGTGTTGTTAGACTTCTTACAGGGGAGGTCCCAGTGTATTGGAGAATAGCCAATGTTGTTCCTTTCTTTAAGAAGGGTAGCAAGGATAATCCAGGTAATTACAGGCCGGTGAGCCTTGCGTCAGTGGTAGGGAGAAGATTCTTCAAGAGTTACTCCCACTTGGAAATAAGTGGATGTATTAGCGAGAGGCAACATGGTTTAGTGAAGGGGAGGTCATGCCTCACTAACTTGATCGTGTTTTCGAGGAAGTGACGAAGATGATTGATGAGGGTCGGGCAGTGGATGTTGTCTACATGGACGTCAGCAAGGCCTTTGACAAGGACCCTCATGGCAGACTGGTGCAGAAGGTGAAGTTGCATGGGATCAGAGGTGAGCTGGCAAGATGGATATAGGACTGGCTCGATCATAAAAGACAGAGGGTAGCAGTGGAAGGGTGCGTTTCTGAATGGAAGGGTGTGACAAACGGCGTTCCTCAGGGATCAGTGCTAGGACCTTTGCTGTTTGCAATATATATAATGATTTGGAGGAAAATGTAACTAGTTTGATTAGTAAGTTTGCGGATAGCGATGAGGACCATCAGAGGATACAGCAGGATATAGATTGGTTGGAGACTTGGGTGGAGAGATAGCAGATGGAGTTTAATCCAGGCAAATGTGAGGTAATGCATTTTGGAAGGTCTAATACAGATGGGAAATATACAGTAAATGGCAGAACCCTTAAGAGTATTGATAGGCAGAGGGATCTGGGTGTACAGCTACACAGGTCACTGAAAGTGGCAACACAGGTGGAGAAGGTAGTCAAAAAGGCATACGGCATGCTTGCCTTCATCGACCAGGGCATTGAGTTTAAAAATTGGCAAGTCATGTTACAGCTTTATAGAATCTTGGTTAGGCCGCACTTGGAATATAGTGTTCCATTCTGGTCGCCACACTACCAGAAGGATGTGGAGCTTTGGAGAGGGTACAGAAAAGATTTACCAGGAAGTTGCCTGGTATGGAGGGCATTAGCTATGAGGAGAGGTTGCAGAAACTTTGTTTGTCCTCCTTGGAACAACGGAGGTTGAGGGGTGACCTGATAGAAGTCTACAAGATTATGAGGGGCATGGACAGAGTGGATAGTCAGAAGCTTTTTCCCTGGGTGGAAGAGTCAATTACTAGTGGGCATATGTTTAAAATGTGAGGGGCAAGGTTTAAAGGAGATGTATGAGGCAAGTATTTTACACAGAGGGTGGTGGGTGCCTGGAACTCGCTGCCGGGGGAGGTAGTGGAAGCAGATACGACAGTGACTTTTAAGGGGCACCTTGACAAATACATGAATAGGATGGGAATAGAGGGATATGGTCTCCGGAAGGGTCGGGGGTTTTAGTTCAGTTGGGCAGGATGGTCGGTGCAGGCTTGGAGGGCCGAAGGGCCTGTTCCTGTGCTGTAATTTTGTTTATTCTTTGTTCTAATGTAAGATACAGAGTAAATCTCCCTCTCCACTGACCCATCAAACATTCCCAGGCCAGGTACAGCATGGGGTTAGATACAGAGTGAGGCTCCCTCTCCACTGTCCCCATCAAACACTCCCAGAACAGGCACAGCATGGATTAGATACAGAGTAAAGCTCCCTCTGCACTGTCCCAAAGAACAAAGAAAATTACAGCACAGGAACAGGCCCTTCAGTCCTCCAAGCCTGCACCGACTATGCTGCCCGACTGAACTAAAGCCCCCTACCCTTCCAGAGACCATATCCCTCTATTCCCATCCTATTCATGTATTTGTCAAGACGCCCTTAAAAGTCACTGTTGTATCTGCTTCCACTAACTCCCCTGGCAGGCACCCACCACCCTCTATGTAGAAAACTTGCCTCGTACATCTCCTTTAAACCTTGCCCCTCACACCTTAAACCTATGCCCCCTAGTAATTGACTCTTCCACCCTGGGAAAAAGCTTCTGAGTATTCATTCTGTCCATAATGTTGTAGTCTTCTATCAGGTCTCCCCTCAACCTCCGTCATTCCAGTGAGAACAAACCAAGTTTCTCCAACCTCTCCTCATAGCTAATGCCGTCCATACCAGGCAACATCCTGGTGAATCTTTTCCGTACCCTCTCCAAAGCCTCCACATCCTTCTGGTAGTGTGGCGACCAGAATTGAACACTATATTCCAAGTGCGGCCTAACTAAGGTTCTATAAAGCTGCAACATGACTTGTCAAATTTTGAAATCAATGCCCCGGCCGATGAAGGCAAGCATGCCATATGCCTTTTTGACTACCTTCTCCACCTGCATTGCCACTTTCAGTGACCTGTCTACCTGTACACACGGATCCCTTTGCCTATCAATACTCTTAAGGGTTCAGCCATTTACTGTATATTTCCCATCTGTAATAGACCTTCCAAAATGCATTACCTCAGATTAATCCAGATTAAACTCCATCTGCCATCTCTCTGCCCAAGTCTCCATGTGGTCTATGTCCTGCTGTACCCTCTGATGATCCTCATCGCTATCTGCAAATCCACCAACCTTTGTGTCGTCCGCAAACTTACTAATCAAACCAGTTACATTTTCCTCCAAATCATTTATATATATATTACAAACAGCAAAGGTCCCAGCACTGATCCCTGAGGAACACCACTTGTCACAGTCCTCCATTCAGAAATGCACCCTTCCACTGCTACCCTCTGTCTTCTATGGTCGAGCCAGTTCTGTATCACCTCTGATCCCAAGCGATTTCACCTTCTGCACCAGTCTGCCCTGAGGGACCTTGTCAAAGGCCTTACTGAAGTCCATGTAGACAACATCCACTGCCCTACCTGCATCAATCATCTTCGTCACTTCTTCGAAAAACTCGATCAAGTTAGTGAGGCATGACCTCTCCTTACAAAACCATGTTGCCTCTCGCTAATACGTCCAGTTATTTCCAAGTGGGAGTAAATCCTGTCTCGAAGAATCCTCTCCAATAATTTCCCTATCACTGACGCAAGGCTCACTAGCCTGTAATTACCTGGATTATCCGTGCTCCCCTTCTTAAACAAAGGAACAACATTGGCTATTCTCCAATGCTCTGGGACCTCCCCTGTAGCCAGTGAGGATACAAAGACTTCTCTCGAGGCCCCAGCAATTTCCTCCCTTGCCTCTCTCAGTATTCTGGAGTATATCCCATCAGGCCCTGGGGACTTGTCTACCTTAATGTTTCTCAAGAACCCCAATATCTCCTTTTTGATTCCAAATGACTCAAACTATCTACACATCCTTTCCCAGACTCATCATCCACCAAGTCCTTCTCTTTGATGAATACTGACGCAAAGTACTCATTTAATACATCTCCCATTTCCTCTGGCTCCATGCATAGATTCCCTCCCTTGTCCTTGAGTGGGCCAGCCCTCTCCCTGGCTACCCTCTTGCTCTTTATATATGTATAAAAAGCCTTTGGGATTTTCCTTAATCCTGCTGGCCAATGCTTTTTCATGACCCCTTTTAGCCCTCCTTTCTCCTTGCTTAAGTTTCCTTCTACTTTTCTTGTATTCCACACTTGCTTCGTGTGTTCCCAGCCTCCTAGCTTTGACAAATGCTTTCTTTTTCTCTTTGACTAGGCTCACAATATCTCTCGTTATCCAAGGTTCCCAAAACTTGCCATACTTATCCTTCATCCTAACAGGAATGTGCCGGTCCTGAATCCCTATCAACTTACACTTGAAAGCCTCCCACATGCCAGATGTTGATTTGCCCTCAAACATCTGCCCCCAATCTACATTCTTCAGTTCCTGCCTAATTTGCTGTAATTAGCCTTCCCCCAATTTAGCACCTTCATCATTGAGGGCTACACTTATCTTTTTCCATCAGTACCTTAAAGCTTACTCAGTTGTGTTCACTGTTCCTGAACTGCTGCCTTACTGAAACGTCGACCACCTGGCGGGGCTCATTCCCCAATACCAGGTCCAGTATGGCCCCTTCCCTAGTTGGACTATCTACATACTGCTTCAAGAAGCCCTCCTGGATGCTCCTTACAAACTCTGCCCTATCCACGCCCCTAGCACTAAGTGAGTCCCAGTCAATATAGGGGAAGTTAACATCTCCCACCAAAACAACCCTGTTACTTTTACACCTTGCCAAAATCTGCCTACATATCTGTTCCTCTACCTCCCGCTGGCTGTTGGGTGGCCTATTGTAAACTCCCAATTGTGACTACACCCTTCCTATTCCTGAGCTCTACCCATATTGCCTCGCTGTATGAGCCCTCCGAGGTGTCCTCCCGCAGTACAGCTGTCATATTCTCCTTAACCAGTAGTGCAACTCCCCTATCCCTTTTACATCCCCCTCTATCCCGCCTGAAACATCTGTATCCTGGAACGTTAAGCTGCCAATCCTGTCCTTCCCTTAACCAAGTCTCTGTAATAGCAACAACATCATAGTTCCAAGTACTAATCCAAGCTCTAAGTTCATCTGCCTTACCTGTTACACTTGCATTGAAACAAATGCACTTCAATCCACCAGACCCTCTTTGATTAGCAACCTCACCCTGCCTGCTGTTTCTCTGAGTCTTACTGGCCCTACTCTCTGGTTCCCCTTCAGTTAATTCACCTTTGCTTTGGTTCCCACCCCCCTGCCAAACTAGTTTAAATCCTCCCGTGTGACACTCGCAAACTTTCCGGCCAGAATATTTATGTCCTTCCAGTTTAGATGTACCCCGTCCTTCTTGTGCAGGTCCCAACTGCCCCGGAAGAGATCCCAATGGTCCAGGTATCCCTATCAAACACTCCCAGGACAGTACAGCACAGGGTTAGATATAGAGTAAACCTCTCTTCACACTATCCCCATCAAACACGCCCAGGACAGGTACAGCACAAGTTTAGATACAGAGTAAAGCTCCCTCTAACACTGTCCCCATCAAACACTCCCAGGGCTGGTACAGCACAGGGTTAGTTACAGAGTAAAGCTCCTTCCACACTATCCCTAGCAAACACAATCAGGACAGGTACAGCACGGGTTCGATACAGAGTAAATCTCCCTCTACACTGTCCTCCATCAAACACTCCCAGGACAAGTACAGCATGGGGCTAGATACAGTGTAAAGCTCCCTCTACGCTGTCCCCATCAAACACTCCCAGGACAAGTACAGCATGGGGCTAGATACAGTGTAAACCTCCCTCTACGCTGTCCCCATCAAACACTCCCAGGAAAAGTACAGCACAGTGTTAGATATAGAATAAAGCTCCCTCCACACTGTCCCCATGAAACACTCCCAGGACAGGTACAGCACGGGGTTAAGTTTAAAAATTAAAGATCCCGTCACACTGTCTGTATCAAACACTCCCAGGACAGGTACTGCACAAGGTTAGGTACAGAGCTCACACTGCACATTCCCAGTCAAACACTCCCAGGAGAGGGACAGCACAAGGTTAGATATGCAGTAAAACTCCCTCCACCTTATTCCCATTAAACACTCCCAGGACAGGTACAGCACGGGGTTAGATACAGAGTAAAGCTCCCCCTACACTGTCCCCATCAAACACTCCCAGGACAGGTAAGCACGGGGTTAGATGCAGTATAAAGCTCCCTCTACGCTGTCCCCATCAAAAACTCTGAGGTCAGATACAGCACAGGGTTAAGTACAGAGTAATGCTCCCTCTACTCTGTCCCCATCAAACACTCCCGGGAGAGGTACAGAACATTGATAGATACAGAGTAAAGCTCCCTCTACACTGTCCCTATCAACACTCCCAGAACAGGTACAGCATGGGGTTAGATACAGAATAAAGCTCCCCCTACACTGTCCCTATCAAACACTCCCAGGACAGGTACAGCACGGGGTTAGATACAGAGTAAAGCTCCCTCTACACTGTCCCCATCAAACACTCCCAGGACAGGTACAGCACGGGGTTAGATACAGAGTAAAGCTCCCCCTACACTGTCCCCCATCAAACATTCCCAGGACAGGTACAGCACGGGGTTAGATACAGAGTAAAGCTCCCTCTACACTGTACCCATCAAACATTCCCAGGGCACGTAACATGGGGTTAGATACAGAGTAAAGCTCCCCCTACTCTGTCCCCCAAACACTCCCAGGACAGGTACAGCACGGGGCTAGATACAGAGTAAAGCTCCCTCTACACTGTCCCCATCAAACACTCCCAGGACAGGTACAGCACGAGGTTAGATACAGAGTAAAGCTCCCTCTACACTGTCCCTATCAACACTCCCAGGACAGGTACAGCACGGGGTTAGATACAGAATAAAGCTCCCCCGACACTGTACCCATCAAACACTCCCAGGGCAGGTAACATGGGGTTAGATACAGAGTAAAGCTCCCCCTACACTGTCCCCACAAACACTCCCAGGACAGGTACAGCACGGGGTTAGATACAGAGTAAAGCTCCCTCCACACTGTCCCCATCAAACACTCCCAGGACAGGTACAGCATGGGGTTAGATACAGAGTAAAGCTCCCTCTACACTGTCCCCACAAACACTCCCAGGACAGGTACAGCATGGGGTTAGATACAGAGTAAAGCTCCCTCTACACTGTCCCCATCAACACTCCCAGGTCTGGTACAAACGAGGTTAGATACAGAGTAAAGCTCCCTCCATACTGTCCCTATCAAACACTCCCAGGACAGGTACAGCACGGGGTTTGATACAGAGCAAAGCTCCCTCTACACTGTCCCCATCAAACACTCCCAGGACAGGTACAGCACGGGGTTAGATACAGCGTAAAGCTCCCCCTACACTGTCCCCATCAAACACTCCCAGGACAGGTACAGCAGGGGGTTAGATACAGAGTAAAGCTCCCTCTACACTGTCCCCATCTAACACTCCCAGGACAGGTACAGCACGGGGTTAGAAACAGAGTAAAGCTCCCTCCACACTATCCACCTTGTCCTTGTGCTGAAATCTCTGGTGTCAGTCTCTCTCTGTCAGGATATTCGGTGAAGCAAATGAATGAGCTAATGCCAGTTGGCGAGCTTGCCGGCCGGTTGTCGATCAATAGATTACTGCAAGAAGACTAAATGATTTGTTAACCCTTTCATCGATATTTCTCAACTTACCTTAGCCGGGCGTCGTCACTGTCACATTTCTTAACCAGACAGGCAAGTGATAAATTGATTCTTTCAACTTGTTCTAGTTTCTCAGAGAGGATGCACAGGCAGGATAAAGAGCAAATTGCAGCTTTCAATGTAGACAGTTGGGAAGAAGGAGTTCAGATTTTCCATTTTTCACTCATTCCTTTTTGGTCCAGTCAGTACAGATGAGGAGGGTGATGTGACTTTATACTTTGCCGCGTATCATTCAGTCATGTTGAGATGGTTTTCTTCTTGTCCGTTGACCCTGGGGGAGGGGTCTGCAGTGTGGTAATTACTGCCCTTTGCTCTTTCATGGAGAAAGAAACAATTGGTCCAAACCCTAGGGCACCTCCATACTCCTTTAAATGGCTGGACCACCGTCCGAGCTTTTAAATGCTGCCTCTCAGGGCACCACCTTTCCTCCATGGCCTTAGCCAAAGGATTTTTGCAACAGGGCCGTATTCACTGTCCCCTGAACAGCCGGCTCCAACTGACTGAGGACGTTCTTACTTCTTAACAGTAACCTTCACAGATGGCATGGTTCCAGTTCCTCCAAAGTCCTGTAATATTTTGCTATCTTTAGGGTAGGCAATGCAGGAACCTCTTTCTAACTACTCCGGGAGAAGAGAAAGATCCTTTTCTGAAGCTCTGTCTATTGGAGTGTTGCAAATTAACCAGTGCACGCTGACAGGATGCGATTCCTTTTCATGTTTTTTTTTTGGAATGGAATCCTGTTCCTTTGCAGCATCCCCTGGGATGGGCCCAACTTAGTGTTATTCAATAGCAGACTTGCAGAGTCAGCACTCGAGCCCAGCTGCATCGCCCTCTGATTGATGCAGTGTTTGAAAATATAGATTTTTTTTTAAACAGAGCCTTAAAGCACAGCAATATGCAAATAAAGCTGCAAAGGGTAAAGGCGCCACTGCAATGATGACAGCAGCATTGAAGCTGGTGCAGTCAGGGTAATAGGAGATCAGGGTCTGCTGTCGAGGCAGCTCCTCAATGGCGAACTCTCTTATCAGGACCCTGCTTAAGGAGGGTGGGTCTTATCAACAGGGCCCAGTAGGGCAGGCTGGGCTCGGGGTAAAACTCTCTCCCCGCTTTCAGTGACGTTCCTTCAGAGCAACCTGGACAGTCAAGCTTTCGTTCACCTGTCCAAATCATCCCCCCCCACACTGTCAAATTTTGCTTGATAACCAAGCCTGTAAAGCCCCTCAATGTGTTTTACTCCATTGAAGGCGCCTTGTAGATACAAGCTGTTCCCCTGTCATAGGGGCTACCTCTGAACCAGGGGTGTCAGCTTTGTGGCTCTCTGTCTCACCATCAGTCTCCCCTGTACTGGGGTGGGGTGGACGGATGTTACCATCCCTGACAATGTTGGTTAGAGCACGTGTTGAGTGGGCCTTGCATATCTTTCTTGGTCTCTGTTCTCCTTAATGGTCCAAGAGGTGTGCAACTTGGTGACCTGGGCTTCAGGGTCAGATGTTAAGACCGAGTTTGGTTGAGATGCTTAAACTTTTTTATACCTCCAAATTTGAAAGGGCGACCATTCCTCGCCATTCACGGTTTGCATCTCAAATTCCTCCCTCAGGACTGAGACAGCTGTCGTTAGTTTGCAGTTATGGAACAGGCCATCAGGCAATTTCAATGCATTGATTTCTGACAGTGTCTTTCCCACACTCTCCCCAATCCTTTTAGTCCAACTTGGCTGCAGTATGGAAGTTATGGTCCAACCGTATGTAGTCAAACTGAATGGTACTTCGGCCAAGTTGACCTGCACCTTCATCTCTTGCTATGATGTCAATGAAAAGCGTTTCTCTTTAAATTGGACCTATTTTGAATGCGAGAACTGCACTCAAGATCTGGTAAGAATTTTACTTTTTACTTCATGGTTTAACTGAGAGGGGCAAGATGTTTCGTTTTATAAGATTGTCTCTTGGCAAACTACCACACCTCCTTTTTCTCTCTAAAGTCCTTTGATGGTTTTGCCACCCCTCAAATCCTTTCCCATCTCTGCAATTCCGTGCATGAATCTCCCTGATTGAGTTGCTGCTGGAACCCTGAAACAGCCCTTCCCAAAGTCATAACTGACATCCTGCGTTATTGTGTTCAGGGTAAACTATTCCTCCTTTTATTTCTCAATCTGTCTGCAGCCTTTGACCATACAATCCATAGACCCATAGAAAAACTACAGCATAGAAAGAGGCCATTCGGCCCATCTTATCCATGCCAGCCCAAGGACGCCCAGGTGCTCTCTCTAATCCCAGCTTCCTGCGCCCAGCCCATAGCCCTGTAGCTTACGGCACTTAAGGTGCAGATCCGGGTACTTTTTAAAAGAGTTTAGGGTCTCTGCCTCCACCACTAACTCAGGCAGCGAATTCCAGACACCCACCACCCTCTGCGTAAAAAAAGTTCTTCCTCCTCTTCCCTCTACACCTTTTGCCACTTATCTTGAAATCTATGCCCCCTGGTTCTAGAATTCTCCACCAAGGGAAACAATTTTATCCTGTCCACTCTATCTCTCCCCCTGATCATTTTGTACACCTCTATCAAGAAACCCCTCAACCTTCTTTGTTCCAAGGGAAATAACCCCAACCTATCCAATCTCTCCTTATAACTACACGTTTTCAGCCCTGACAACATTCTTGTAAACCTCCTCTGCATTCTCTCCAGAGCAATTACATCCTTCCTGTAATATGGTGACCAGATTTGCACAAAATACTCCAGTTGTGGCCTCACCAGTGTTTTATACAATTCTAAAATTATATCCTTATTTTTATATTCTATACCCCTGCCAATAAAGGAGAGCATTCCATATTCCTTCTTTACGATCTTGTCTACTTGAACTGCTGCCTTTAGGGAGCTGAGCACTTGTAGCCAAGATCTTCATCTACCTTTCTTTCCATATTCACATTTATTGTGTATTCCCTATAACTGTTTGACCTCCCTAAATGCATCACCTCACACTTCTCTGTGTTAAAATCCATCTGCCACTTTACCGCCCACTCCACCAACTCATCACTATCATTTTGGAGATTATAGCTATCCTCCACACTACCCACTACTCAGCTAATCTTTGTATTGTCTGCAAATGTTCCAATCATTCCCACATTCATGTCCAAATCATTAAAATATAACACCAACAGCAAGGGTCCAAACACTGAGCCCTGTGGAACACAATTTGAAACATTTTCCATTCGCAAGAGCATCTATCAACCATTACCCTTAGTTTCCTGTTACTAAGCTAAATTTTTATCCACTTTGCCACATTACCCTGGATCCCATGGGTCTTTACCCATCTGGCCAGTCTGTCCAGTCCTCCAACATCTCTCCTCCGTCTTCCAGTTGTGTGAAACCGCTCTCCATGGGTTCAACACTGTAACCGGATCCAACCGTAGCCACAACCTTTCTTGCAATGATTTCACCTCCTGCTCTCTCAACATTTCCTCTGGAATCTCACAAGGATCTATCCTCGTCCCACTCCTATTGGTCATCTACATGCTGTCCTTTGGCGATACTATCCAAAAATACAGCATCAGCTAACGGGGTTAAGTTTAGCATCAGTTTTATGTTGGCAACACTGAGCTTTACCTCAGCACCATCTCTCTTAACCGCTGACTTGTTAGACTTCTTGTCCAACATCCAGTCAAGGATGAGCCAAAATTTTCTCTAAATAACATTGGAAAGAGCAAAGTCTTTGGCCTTCACTAGAAATTCTGTTCCCTTCTCATTGACTGCAGTCTGTCCCTGGCCGGAAACTGAGGCTGAACCAGATTGGTCACAACCTCAGTGTCCCTTTGTGACCCTGAGCCCTATGTTTCTCCACCACAAAGACTCCCCTTCTTCCACCTCCATTACGATGTCCCTCTCCTCCCCTGTCCCAGTTCATCTGCTGCTGAAATTCTCATGCCTTTGTTACCTCACTTGCCTGGATGGGAGCAGCTCCAACAACACTCGAAGTTTGGTACCATCCAGGACAGAGCAGCCCCACTTGATTGCTACCGCTTCCACAAACATTCACTCCCTCTACCACCGAAGCACAGTGGCAGCCGTGTGTACCAGCTACAAGATGCACTTCAGGAACCCACCAAGGTTCCTTAGGCAGAACCTTCCAAACCCACAACTACTTCCATCTAGAAGGCCAAGAGCAGCAGATACCGGGGAAAGCCACCACCTGGAGGTTTCCCTCCAAGTCACTCACCATCCTGACTTGGAAATATATTGCCGTTCTTTCGCTGTCACAAGGTCAAAATCCTGGAACTCCCTTTCCAACAGCATTATGGGAGTACCTAGACCTTAGAAACCACAGTGGTTCAAGAAGCCTGCTCACCTCTACCTCCTGAAGGGCAACTAGGCATGGACAATAAATGCTGGCCTAGCCAATGATGCCCGCATCCCATAAAAATAAATTTAAGAAAACTCCTAATCTCAAAGATTTTGAACGTTACCCTCACACATTCCACCTTCCCTAAACTTCAGCTGATGCAAAATGTAACCCTATTTACTAACTCCCATTCACCCTTCACCTCTGTGCACCTGAACCTAAAATGGCTCCTGACTTAGAAACTCCTCAATTTTAAAATTCTCATCCTAGAGTTGCAAATCCCTCCATTGGTTCCGATCTTCACAAACCCCCAAGGACCCTGTGCTTCTCCAATTCTGACCTCTTGCGCATTCTCTACTTCTTCCTTCAATGGTGGCTGTGCCCTCAGCTTCCTGGGTCCTTAGCTCTGAAATTCAAAGAACAAAGAACAGGACAGCACAGTAACAGGCCCTTCGGCCCACCAAGCCTGTGCCAATCACATTGTCCTATCTAGGCCAACCGCCTATATCCCTCTCTACCCCGCCTGTTCATGTGTCTATCCAGATAGTCTTAAATGTCGCTAACGTGTCTGCCTCAACCACCTCACTTGGCAGTGCATTCCAGACCCCCACCACTCTCTGTGTAAGAAAACTTTCCCCGCACATCTCGACTGAACCTTTCCCCCTTACCTTCAACTTGTGCCCTCTTGTAATTGTCATTTCTGCTCTGGGAAAAAGCTTCCAACTGTTCCCCTCATTCCTAATTTATAAACTTCTATCAGGTCACCCCTCATCCTCCATCTTTCTAGGAAGAACAGTCCCAGTTTATTCAATCTCTTCTCATAGCCAATACCCTCCATACTAGTCAAAATCCTGGTTAAACGTTTCTGTACTCCCTCCAAAGCCTCCACGTCCTTCCATAAACTTCTGCGCCATTCTCTCCTCTCTTTAAAACCTTTGTCCAAGTTTCATGTTAGCAGTCCTTAATATCTCCTTGTTTGCCTTGCGATCGTTATTACCTTGATAAGGTTCCTGTAAAGTGCACTGGGTGGTGTTTGCTACCTTACAGCTGTATAAATGCAGGTACTTGATAGTGACTGTGAGTAGCATGTTGGTTTCAGGCTGTTCAAACTGTAGGGTGATGGAGTGGTCCAGTATGGAGGACTGGATGCAATTGGACAAATGCAGGGGTGCTATGGTCATCTTAGTATTGTCATAGGCAGATCATAACTTTTCTCCCAGCAACAATCGGTTTGCATTTATATAGCATCTGGTGGCCCGGTGGTTAACACTGCTGCCTCACAGTACCAGGGACCCGGGTTCGATTCCCGGCTTGGGTCACAGTCTATGCAGAGTCTGCACGTTCTCGGATTGCAAAGGGATCTTGATCAATTGGGCTAGTGGGCTGACGAATGGCAGATGGAGTTTAATTTAGATAAATGCGAGGTGATGCATTTTGGTAGATTGAACCAGGGCAGGACTTACTCAGTTAATGATAGGGCATTGGGGAGAGTTACAGAACAAAGAGATCTAGGGGTACAGGTTCATAGCTCCTTGAAAGTGGAGTCACAGGTAGACAGAGTGGTGAAGAAGCATTCGGCATGCTTGGTTTCATTGGTCAGATCATTGAATACAGGAGTTGGGATGTCTTGTTGAAGTTGTACAAGACATTGGTAAGGCCACACTTGGAACACTGTGTACAGTTCTGGTCACCCTATTATAGAAAGGATATTATTAAACTAGAAAGAGTGCAGAAGAGATTTACTAGGATGCTACCGGGACTTGATGGATTGAGTTATCAGGAGAGCTGGATAGACTGGGACTTTTTTCTCTGGAGCGTAGGAGGCTGAGGGGTGATCTTATAGAGGTCGATAAAATAATGATGGGCATAGGTCAGCTAGATAGTCAATACCTTTTCCCAAAGGTAGGGGAGTCTAAAACTAGAGGGCATAGGTTTAAGGTGAGAGGGGAGAGATACAAAAGGGTCCAGAGGAGCAATTTCTTCACACAGAGGGTGGTCTGGAACAAGCTGCCAGAGGTAGTAGTAGAGGCGGGTACAATTTTGTCTTTTGAAAAGCGTTTAGTCAGTTACGTGGGTAAGATGGGTATAGAGGGATCTGGGCCAAATGCAGGCAATTGGGACTAGCTTAGGGGTTTAAAAAGAAAGGGCAGCACGGACAAGTTGGACCGAAGACCCTGTTTCCATGCTGTAAACCTCTATGACTCTTCTCCCCCGTGTCTGCGTGGGTTTCCTCTGGGTGCTCCGGTTTCCACCCACAGTCCGAAAGACGTGCTGGTTAGGGTGCATTGGCCATGCTAAGTTCTCCCTCTGTGTACCCGAACAGGTGCCGGAGTGTGGGATTTTCACAGTAACTTTGTTGCAGTGCTAATGTAAGCCTACTTGTGACATGAATAAATAAACTTAAACTTCTTCCGGGAAAATGCCACAAGGCATTTGACAGAACTAATCTAATCGAGGCAAGGTTTGACTAATGGCAGCTGGAAGTTCTTGTAATTTAAGCTCCTGGGCTGCATATGGAAAAATATTAGGACAGGTAACCAAAAATTGTTCAGGTAACTAAGTTTTAAGGAGCGTCTTAAAATAGGAGCAGGAGATAGATGGAGACGCTTGGGGAGAGAATTCCGCAGCTCAGTAGCTCAACATCTAAAAGCACAGCCATCAGTGAGGTGGCGGTAAATTTGTGAAAGTTCGACAGAGCAGAATTGAAGGAGTACGGAGATTTCAGGAAGTTGGAGGAGCAGAGGAGATTACAGATAAAGGAAGTGTGATGCTATGGAGGAATTTGAAAATAAGGATGAGAATTTTTGTTGCCTGACTAGGAGCCAGCGAGCAGGCACAGGCGTGGTGGGTGAACAGGAATTGGTGTGGGTCAGTGCATGAGTCGTAGAGTTTTGGATAAGGTCAGTTAGAGGTGTGGGATTAGAAAAAGACTTCCAGAAGAGGCGAATCGATGAGTTCAATCAAAGATCATGAAATCACTTGCCTTTCTCTTTTTCTTTCCCTGTAGTTTGTCCATTTCCGCCGCAAGGTCATCATCCCCAGAACTGACCACTTCTCGGGCAGGGTGGAGTGGTCAGGAAACCTCAACAAGAATGATGTCTCTGTTACTATTCATGACATCCAGCTCACCGATGAAGGGTTTTACAACTGTTCTGTGTTAAACCCTCCCGACAGACACAACGGCTGGGGATTAATCTTCCTGAAAGTGGTCACAGAAGGTATGGTAAAGTAACATTGTGGTCTCGATCACTTTATCTCCAATCTGTGGCACGCCTGCCCATCCCCTCTCCATAACTTTCCATTGCATTTTCCCTATGATTTCTGCTCCTTTGTGTCCTGTAACAGATGTTCTTCCCACTATCACCCTCCCACCGGTAACTAACGCGATGTCCAGGTCAAATTTAGATTTAGTGTCATCTTGTAATTGGTTAAATAATTCTTGAGGAGACAAAGAAAGTTAAAACAAATGTGAATATCCTACATAACAAGGAGTGAGTTGTTTATACCCCTTCTATGAAGTAGCGTGGGTGAGGTTTGGCAGGAGCATGAGAAAATTACCTCTAGGATTGGAGCCTGCATCCCCCCACCGACTGATAGAATAAAGGTCTCTTCTTTGGGGTGACTGCAGGATGAAATGGGTTTCATTCTTGTTTTCCAAGACTCTCCTGACCGGCCTCCCAGCATCCACCCTGCAAAATTCTGCTTCCTATGTCCCAACTCACACCAAGTCTCATTTATGGGCGGCACGGTAGCACAGTGGTTAGCACTGCTGCTTCACAGCTCCAGGGATCTGGGTTCAATTCCCGGCTTGGGTCATTGCCTGTGTGGAGTTTGCACATTCTCCTCGTGTCTGCGTGGGTTTCCTCCGGGTGCTCCGGTTTCCTCCCACAGTCCAAAGATGTGCGGATTCGGTTGATTGGCCATGCTAAAATTTGCCCCTTAGAGTCCTGAGATGCGTAGGTTAGAGGGATTAACGGGTAAATATGTAGGGATATGGGGGTAGAGCCTGGGTGGGATTGTGGTCGGTGCAGACTCGATGGGCCAAGTGGCCTCTTTCTGCACTGTAGGGTTTCTGTGATTCTTTCTATGATTCTTATTCCCCCCCGCCCGTGGTCATTGATCTGCACTGCTTCCAGGCATGGCAATGCCTTCAGTTTCAAGTCCTCATCCCCCCCGTCTTTATGTCCCTCCCCCCATCTCTGCAACCTCCTCCATCCCTGAAATCCGCAGATCTCTCTGCAACCCTCCATTGGTTTGAGTCCAAAATTCTGGAATTCCCTCCCTAAACATCGCTACCTCTCCCTACTTCTTTAAGACATTACTTAAAACCTACCCCTTTGACCAAGTTTTCAATACCCCATCCTAATGTCTCCTTGAGTGCCTTGCTATCAGATTCTAATTGACAATTTTCTTCCCCAGAGAGCACTAGAGGCTCACGGCTGATTTTAAACAAGATTTCTGATGGACAATTGAGGGCAGACATTGGAGTTGAGACCACAATCAGACCAGCCATGATCTTATTGAATGGCAAAGCAGGTTCAAATGCTCCTAAGTCCAATGTTCCTGTGAAGCACCTTGGGACGTGTAACTATATTTAAAACACTAAATTCAAGGTGACACGAGGCCCCAACTTCAATGTTCACTCTCATTTTCCTTTTTGCTGTGCATAGCCTTTTCATCTCAATAGGGGAGGCGATGGCCTAGTGGTATTATCGCTAGACTATTCATCCAGAAACTCGTTCTGGGGCCCTGAGTTCAAATCCCGCCATGGCAGATGGTGGAATTTGAATTCAATAAAAAATACCTGGAATTAAGAATCTATCAATAATCATGAAATCATTGTCGATGGTGGGAAAAACCCACCTTGTTCACTGATGTCCTTTAGGGAAGGAAATCTGTCGACCTTACCAGGGTTGGCCTACATGTGACTCCAGAACCACAGCAATGTGGTTGATTCTCAACTGTCCTCTGAAATGGCCTAGCAAGCCACTCAGTTCAAGGTCAACTAGGGATGGACAATAAATGCTGGCCAGCCAGCGACACCCTTGTCCCATGAATGAATAAAGAAAAATAAAGTGTGGTTATTGTTGAATACTATTGAATACAAAAGTAGGGAGGTTATCCATCAGTTGTAGAGGACATTAGTAAGACCACACCAGGTGTACTGTGTACCATATTGGTCACCTTATGTAAAAAAGATGTAAAAGCATTAAAATTAGTTCAGAGAAGGTTTACTAGACTAATACTAGGGATGGGTGAGTTGTCTTATGAGGAATGATTGAACAAGCTAGGTTTTTGTCCACTGGAGTTTAGAAGAGTAAGAGGCAACTTCACTGAAACCTTTAAGATCCTGAGGGGTTATTGATAAGGTGGATGTGGAGAGGATGTTTCCTCTTGTGGGAGAATCCAGAACTAGGGGTCGCCGATTAAAAATAAGGGGTCGCTCATTTAAGTGAGGTGAATTTTTTTTCTCACCGTGGATCTTGAGTCTTTGGAACTTTCTTTCTGAAAAGGCAGTAGAAGCAGAGTTCGAATATTCTCAAGGCAAACCTGGATAGATTTTTGATAAGCAAGGGGATGAAAAATTATCAGCAGTGGGTGGGAATGTGGAGTTGAGGTTACACATTGAATGGTGGAGCAGGCTTGAGGAGCCAAGTGGCCTACTCCTGCTCCTAATTTGTACGTTAAATATTTTGTGTGAATGCATTACCTTAAAAGCAGCAAATTAGAACATTCTGGTTTGCTGTGTATTCAAACATCTATTGAAGAAACATTGAGCTCAACTCCATTTCTTATAGGTCCATTCTACAGGTTGGAACACACCACAATTTAGAGTCTTGGGGCAGGTTTTTATGACCTCCCTCATCCCGAAAGCGTAAAATCCTGCCCGAGGTCAACAGACCTTTCCGTGGACCTGACCCTCGTCTGCTCCGATTCCTGTGGTGGGCGGGACGGTAAAATTTCGGCCATAGAGTTGTAGTGACATAGGCCAGGATTTTCCCTTTCCGCTCACCGCAGGAATCGGAGCGGGTGAGGGGCGGACTGTGGAAAGATCCGTTGACCTCGGGCAGGATTGTACGGTTTCGGGACGAGCAAGGCTGTAAAATCCCGCCCATACAGTGCAGAAAAGGCCCTTCGGCCCATCGAGTCTGCATCAACAATAAGTACCACTAAAAATGCACGCTAATCCCATTTTCCAGCACTTGTCCCATATCCTTGAATGTTATGATATTTCAAGTGCTCATCCAAATATATTTTAAGAGTTTATATGGTTTCCGGCCTCCATTACCTTCCCAGGCCGTGCATTCCAGATTCACACCACCCTCTGAGTGAGAAGTTTTTTCTTAAATCCCCTCTGAATCTCCTGTCCCTCACCCTAAAACTATGCCCCCTCGTGATTGGCACTTGGCATGAGTAGTCACTGTGAGGAGTAACACGATGGCATTTCCAACTGGCGTACTGCTGTGGGCGCAAATTCTCCAACAAAATAGCCTTATTTAAACATCTAATCAAATGTCTGTTGTCCCTATGTGCCTTCTTTTCCTCCAAAATGATGCATTTAGCACAAGACTCCGTCCATACTGGAAGGAGACTATTCCTCATTGTTTGATGTTTCTCTTTCAGTGACCCCTGAACGTGACTCCACAGTCGCTGTGATTATAGGAGCGTCTGTCGGGGGGTTCCTAGCCGTCGTCATTCTGATCTTAGTGATTGTGAAGTGTGTGAGGAGGAAAAAGAAACAAGATCACCAATCCGAGGATCAGAAAACCGAAGAGGAAGGAAAAACGGATGGTGAAGGCAACCAGGAAGAAGATGGAAGGTATGGACTTCTGTCAGGTCCCAACAATAGCTCATAGTGTGAGTTGTGGCTCAATGGGTATCGCTCTCCGCTCCCAGTCACGTGGTTTGTGGGTTCCAGGCACATTTCACGGTGGCACAGTGGGTTAGCACTGCTGCCTCACAGCGCCAGGGACCCAGGTTTGATTCCCAGCTTGGGTCACTGTCTGTTTGGAGTTTGCACGTTCTCCCCCGTGTCTGCATGGGTTTCCTCCGGGTGCTCCGGTTTCCTCCCACAGTCCACAAAATATGCAGGTTAGGTGATTGGCCATGCTAAATTACTCCTTAGTGTCAGGGGGACTAGCTAGGGTAAATATATGGGGTTATGGGGACAGGGTCTGGGTCGGATTGTGGTCGACACAGACTCATTGGGCCAAATGGCCTCCTTCTGCACTGTAGGTATTCTATGATTCTATAATTCTATGATTTCAGAGACTTGAGCACAAAACCTCGGCTGACCCTTTCGCTGCAGTTCTGAGGGAGTGCTGCACTGTCAGCGGTGCTGCTGGCTGGATGAGATGTCAGACCAAGACCCTGGGCGGGATTTTCCAGCCCCTTCCACTGGTGGGATCTTCCGGTCCCGTGGAGGTCAAAGGGGATTTAAACCGATCGCCTCATCTGACACAAGATAACCGCAACGGTGAGCCCAGAAAGTCTCAGCAACTTTCTGCTCTCTCGGGAGGGTATTGTAGATTCCAGGGACACTCGTTCAGTGCACAGCAGGGAATTTATCCAGTGACCGAGTCAATATGTTTCCCACAAACATCTCTAGATGTTTGGCTATGGTTGCTGTTTGTAGGAGATTGATGTGAAAGATGCCAAACCAATGCAATTGTGTTCTTTAATTCCGATAACCAAAGGAGACTGATGATGCTAAACTTGAGAGATAGAAAGCAGAGTGGAAGAGACAGGAAACCTAAATAAACTAAATAACTTTTTTTTATTTATTCGTGGGACATGGACGTTGCTGGCTGGGCCAGCATTTATTGCCCATCCCTAGTTGACCTTGAACTGAGTGGTTTGCTAGGCCATTTCAGAGCGCACAGTAAGAAGTCTCACAACACCAGGTTAAGGAGCAGCGCTCCAAAAGCTCGTGGTACCAAATAAACCTGTTGGACTTTAACCTGGTGTTGTCAGATTTCTTGCTGTGCCCACCCCAGTCCAACACCAGCACCTCCACATCTTTCAGAGGACAGTTGAGAGTCAACCACATTGCTGTGGCTCTGGCGCCACATGTAAACCAGACCAGTTAAGGACAGCCGATTTCCTTCCCTCACTGCCATTAGTAAACCAGATGGGTTTTTCCAACAATCGACAACAGTTTCATGGTCATTCCTAGCTTCTTGATTCTAGTTTTTTTTAATTGAATTCAAATGTGGCGGGATTCGAACCCAGGCACCCAGAACAGAGTTTCTGGATCAATAGTCTAGCGATAATACCACTAAGCCATTGCCTCCCTCACACCCCATGATGTATCTATCCTGGAAATGTTTGATGGGGACAGTGTAGAGAGACCTTTACTTTATATCTAACCCCATGCTGTACCTGTCCTAGGAGTGTTTGATGGGGACAGTGTAGAGGGAGCTTTACTCTGTATCTAATCCCTTGCTGTACCTGTCCTGGGAGTGTTTGATGGGGGACAATGTAGAGAGAGCTTTATTCTGTATCTAACCCCTTGCTGTACCTGTCCTGGGAGTGTTTGATGGGGGACAATGTAGAGAGAGCTTTATTCTGTATCTAACCTCGTGCTGTACCTGTCCTGGGAGTGTTTGATGGGGGACAATGTAGAGAGAGCTTTACTCTGTATCTAACCTTGGGCTGTACCTATCCTGGGAGTGTTTGATGTGGACAGTGAAGAGGGAGCTTTACTCTGTATCTAACCCCGTGCTGTTCCTGTCTTGGAAGTGTTTGATGGGGACAGCGTAGAGAGAGCATTACTCTGTATCTAACCTTGGGCTGTACCTGTCCTGGGAGCTGAGTTTCTGGATTAATAGTCTAGAGATAATACCACTAGACCAGCGCCTCCCCACTAACTGGAGGTTAAGATTCCTGCTGTTGCCTTTCAAGTTGATGCCCATTTTTGCTCCAATGTTATTTCCGTTTTTTTGCAGGCAACACTAAACGAACAGCGATAGCGATGAGGAAAAGGTTGAGGCTGAAGATGATCTGCCTCTGGCGAGAACTGTTGGTCTTCGTGCTTCGTGGGATATTAACGATTCGTCTCCGTGTTCAACCCATTGCCTCTTCACATTCCTCAAGAGCGCTGAGATGATTCCGCTGTGCCGTGAACCCGTGCTAGCTTTGTCGTGCATGTCATCATACCTCCAAACCGTGCGCAGGTGTAACGCTAAAACATGGCAGCGCCCAATACAGCTTCACACCATTGCTATATCATAAATAGTGTGGTGAATTCTAACTAGGGATGTTTATTGTGCATGTTTTAACTGAGCAGCAATAATTACGCCTACATTACTGATAAAAAAATATATAGTGCACACCCAGGCTGATTGCTGCATGGCTTCCTTATGCTGGTGAGGCAATTTTAACCTAACTCCCACTGGGTGGTTTTACAACCCACTCAATAATATCCTCTGTAAACCTCAACAAGGAATATTAGGGAGCAACAGGGAGTGATGTCAGGTGGACAGTAAAGCCAGCATTGCCTTCTAAGAGGTGAAAGGCTAGGGACTGCGGGGTCCAGGTCCAGATTAAAACAGGTAAGGAAAACGACACGAGGCAAATGGAATGTTGGCCTTTATATCTAGAGAGGCGGTTTACAAGGAATAGAAGTTATGCTTCAGTTAAATCAAAGCCCTGGTTAAGATCACACCCGGAGTGGTGTGAGTGCTTCTGGCCACCAGGTCAAGGGCCGAATATATTGATCTTGGAGGCAGCATGAGGTAAATTTTCCAGAATTATACCTGGACGCTAAGGGTTAAATCACCAAAAGGGATTGCACAGAATGTGATTGTATTTCCTGAATGTTAGAAGCTTGAGGGGTGATCTTATCGAGTCTTTCATGGTATTAAGGCACGTAGATTAGATAGAGAGAAACCATTTCCACTTGTTGGGGAGTCTAGGATTTAGTTCGGGGATTGAAATTAGGAAGCAATTCTGCACACAATGGGCAGTGGAAGTTTGGAATCCTCTTCTGTAAATGTAAATTAATGCTAGATGAGTTGTGAATTTTAAATCTGAGACTGATAGCCTTTTGTTAATGAAAAACATCAAGGAATGCGGGCCAAAGGCAGGCGCACTGAGTTAGATCACAAATCCGCCATGAACAATGGAACAGGCTCAAGGGGCTAAATGGCCTCTTCCTGTTCCTCTGTTGCTGTGTATCCAATGCTCTCTGTTTCCAGTGGGTAAGTAAGGTTAAAATTGCCATCAATATTAATATTGTTGCTGATTATTTTTTTTACGAAAATGCCACAACATCCACCATAAAAACTTGGGAGACCCCAATGCCTCCATAGGTATGGTCAGCAGGTTTTGAATGCACTACAGCGTACTGTTCTTTTTGTCCAATTACCTTGTTAGTTTAAGAATTGAGGTTTAGACATGGTGATTGTAAAATGGCCGCCTCAGTTTACCTTCCGATGTCTTCCTCCCTTAGAAGAGGGGGTAACAGCCAGTTTCTTGTGCCAAACTTGAGGGCAATCCTGTGCAGAGAAATTGAGCTAATTTAGGACTGGGGTGAGGGGAACAATTTTTGCACTTAAAGGAAAACATTTGTAACTGTGTTTGGGCGTGATTAGATGTTGCAAAGTCAGAAGGTACTGCATGGCCAACAAATAGTCTAAATTTATTAATCTGGTCATCAGGGCCTGTATGGAGTTTTCAGGTAGAGTTTGCAATCCTCCGGGAGTTTCCCAGAATCAGGGAGTTCCTATCCAGAGAACTCTTTCTAGCCTGGGCAACCAATTTCCCACTGCACTATCCCCAGGTTAACAGTCGACTCTGATCCGCGAAACACCAACCCAACAATGGGAGGCAGAACCAGGTTAACCTGTATTCATTATAAATGAAGTTATTTCCTAGCCTTTTCGCAAGGAGCTTGTCACCCAGTTCCTGCTCATAGCCATCCATCCCAGAGAGCCATAGCCAGCTAGGGGGCAGCATTCAGAGAGGAGGGATAGAGAGTGGGAAATAGGGACTAAGAAACTTGGGATTGGAACCTCAGGGGAGAGGGAGATGCAGCAACAGAAACTCAAGGGTGAGGGAGACTGAATGGGGGCTTGGAGGAGAAGGAGACTTAAGGAGACTCGATTATGGTGGCTTCTTAGGAGACTGAGGAACATGGACAATGCAGAGGGTGTGTAAAGACCAACACCTCCAACAGAGCTGAAAGCAGCAGCAGAAAGATTGTGAGTAGGTGTGGCACTGAGGGAGGACATCCAGTAAAGGAGCGTGTGAAGCCTCACTGTGAGTTAACAGAGAAAGATTATTTCCATTTGTGGGAAATGGAATCCAGGAAACAAGAGAGAAAAGAGGAGTAAAATCCTCCGGCTCAGGGCTATTAGACCATGAGATACTTCACCACACTTCAAAGGAAAGTGTACCAATATTTGATCATGTGATCAGATATCACATAATTAGGGATCACATGGTCAAAGCCATATGGTCAGAATGTCATGTGATCAAACCTCCAAGAGTGCCTCCAACCAGAGATGGTGGCTCTATATTCCTAGTTTCCCATTGGAGCTACAGTGGAATGTCCACCCCAGTGCCTGTCGGGTTGCCTTGGCCAGATTACCATTCTCACAATGTTTCCTATCAAGCGAGCAAGCTGAAACTAAACAGCCCATGAAGTGAGTTGATAGTCCAGAACTCTGCCTCTTGTCCCTGTATTGCTGTATTTGGATACTCTTTCAGACTTTATGCTCCAACTACCCCTTAAACACTTCCCTGGTAGAGCTGCACTTGTTTGCTGAAACAACTGCTCTAGATCTGGTCCAAAGATGTGCTAGGGTTAGGTAGATTGGCCATGCTAAATTGACCCTAGTGTCAGGGGGATTAGCAGGGTAAATATGTGGGGTTATGGGAATAAAGCTGAGGTGGGATTGTGGTCGGTGTAGTCTCAATGGGCCGAATGGCCTCTTTCTGCACTGTAAGGATTCAATGATTCTATACTATCCAACATGACGGGCGAGAGCTGTCTGCAAACCAGGCTGAAATAGGCCAAACTAAACGTGATTATTTTCGTTGAGATGGCTTTGCCTCAGTTTACTGGTACAAACACACTTGGCTGAGTGTCTAAGATCAGAATCAGAATGGCCAGGATGTAACAGATAATAATATTTAAACTCTAAAAGTTAAATTACGAGGAGTGATTGCACAGGGTTGCATTCCCTGGAATTTAGGAGATTAAGGGATGATTTGATACTAAGTTTGCGAGATACTAAGTGGAACAGTTAAGGCAGATACTGAGAAACGTGAAGGGAGTCCAGGGTGCGTGGGCGGAGTCCAGGGTGCGTGGGCGGAGTCCAGGGTGCATGGGCGGAGTCCAGGGTGCGTGGGCGGAGTCCAGGGTGCAGGGGCGGAGTCCAGGGTGCGGGGGCGGAGTCCAGGGCTCGGTGAAGAGTCCATAATTAGAACTGGACTTTTCAGCAGAAATTTGCAACTGTCTCCCCAAAACAGCACTTGCTGCTCGATCAATTGTTAATTTTAAATCTGAGGTTTACATATCTTTGTTAACCAAAGGTATTAAGAGATATGGGGCATGTGAAGTTAGGTCAAAGATCAGCCATGATCTCCTTGGGTCTCCAGGGTGGCACAGTGGTTAGCACTGCTGCCTCACAGCGCATTCCAGGGCCCAGGTTCGATTCCCGGCTTGGGTCACTGTCTGTGGGGAGTTTGCACGCTCTCCCCATGTCTGCATGAGTTTCCTCCAGTTTCCTTCCACTGTCTGAAAGACGTGCTGGTTAGGCGCATTGGCCATGCTAAATTCTCCCTCAGTGTACTCAAACAGGTGCTGGAGGGTGGCGACTAGGGGAATTTCACAGTAACTTCGTTGCAGTGTTAATGTAAGCCTACTTGTGACACTAATAAATAAACTTGAAACTTGAATGGCTGGAGAGACTGGAATGGCCTCCTCCTATTCTTATGTTGCAAATCAGAAGAGACAGTTGTCACTTGGATGGTTGTAGTTAAAATGGACGCTACAGCTCCTGACCCGGATGTGCTTTAATGTCCGGTTAGGAGGACTGACAATTCCACGGGGCTACATTGCAGGAAGCTTCACCACATGACCGGAAGAAGCTGTTCCCATTGGCAGAAGGAGGGGGAGACAGATTTAAAGTAACTGGCAAGAGAAGCGATGGCGACATGAAGAGAAACATTCTTAGGCAGGGAGCGGGTAAGTGTGTGGAAAGTACAGCCTGAGTGTGTGGTGGAGGCAGGTTCAATTGAGGTATTCAAAAGGGAATTGGATCATTATCTGGAAAGGAAGAGTGTCCGGGGTTACGGGGGGAAGTGGTGGGGGGGGGGAAGGTGGGGGAGTGGCACTGGGTGCATTGCTCACTCAGAGACTCAGCACAGACACAATGGGCCAAATGGCCTCCTTCTGTGCTGTAACAATTCTGTGATTTTGTGACCTCCAACTGTCCTCACCATCCCCCGGCTTCGTCCATTATTCGTCCAACTTATCCAAGCTCACGATGCTTCTCTCTTCCCATTGGCCAATCACAAAGCAAACAGATTCTTTGTTACCAAAATGGATAATTCTTGACTAAAGATCAAACGTCCTTTATCCTCCCCAACCGGTTCAATATTTTTATAACTAACAGAAGTGCTTAAAGGAAATAAGTGCATTTTTTACACGGTGATTTTCTTCCTCCTGGATTTAGCTGATGGTTGTGTCTTGGAGATTATCCTTTAATTCCCAAAGGCTTCAGGACAATCCATGAGAAGGTTTCACTTGATGAACAAGGCAGTCCCTGTTTCTGTACTTCTCTGAAAGCGTCTAATTCTCCCAGTTGCTGCATGAACACCCCGCCGCCATCCCTGTCCCTCCCCGCTATTACAAATGAATTCCAGCGGAGCTAGCTTCTAATTATACCCCAAATGGCCACCATGAGATACCTTCCCCCAACACATCAAACACGCACTGACTCGTTGCAAAATTCCAAAAAGCGTTTTGCTGAACAATTTAAAGAGGAGTTAAAGTATTTGAGAAATGAAACTGTTTTTATATCTTTTTCATGGTGTTTTCTCCCCTTGGGGAGGTTTTCAGTACTGCCACAGTTATATGAGGGGCCTGTCAGGGGTACTGGATATCTGTTAGTTGTGACACAGTTAACAATAAAGTAAATGTGATTGAAATAACACTTTGTGATGTTCTGAAGTTTTTCTCCATCTGCCTTGAAGGCACTAACTCTGCGCGAGCTTTGACATGTACCCAGACACTCTTTCCATTTGAATATCAACAGTGGGTATCACTAAGCTACTGGAACATGGAAATAGCACTGGTCCAGTCTAACATCGCCCTCTCTGAATCGACACACACTGACCACTCTCCATGGATAGTCACCAAGAGCAGAAACCCAGTTGGCTTTTAGCATTCCCTATTTTGCAGAAACTTTGGTTCTTCCTGGTCAGTGTGACTTAGGCCCACACCGATGCACCATAAAAAGGATTCTTTCTGGTTGTATCACAGCTCGGTATGGCTCCTCCTCTGCCCAAGAGCACAAGGAACTACAAAAGGTTGTGAATGTAGGGCAATCCATCACACAAACCAGCCTCCCATCCATTGACTCGGTCTACACTTCCCGCTGCCTCAGCAAAGCAGCCAGCATAATTAAGGACCCCATGCACCCCGGACATTCTCTCTTCCACCTTCTTCCATCGGGAAAAAGATACAAAAGTCTGAGGTCACGGACCAACCGACTCAAGAACAGCTTCTTCCCTGCTGCCATCAGACTTTTGAATGGGCCTACCTCATATTAAGTTGATCTTTCTCTACACCCTAGCTATGACATTCTGCGCTCTCTCGTTTCCATCTCTATGAACGGTATGTTTTTCTGTATAGCGCGCAAGAAACAATACTTTTCACTGTATGTTAATACATGCGACAATAATAAATCAAATCAGATCAGACGCTGCTCAATGCACCAAGATCAGGCCTGAGAACAATTAACAGGCACTCTGGCAAATTGTCAGCCTTCCAGGCTGCAAGCACTGGAATTTCAATCCTAAATATCTCTGCTTCTGGTGGACAGTGGCACAGTGGGTTCGCACTGCTGTCTCACAGCGCCAGGGACCTGAGTTCGATTCCCAGCTTGGGTCACTGTGCGGAGTCTGCATGTTCTTCCCGCTTTGCTCTGTGATGTCATTATGAGGGATGATAGTGATAAAGTAACAAATCTCTACGTCATATCATCACTTTCTGAATATTAAAGCATCATGTACCTTCACATGCAACAATTTTAAAATCTTCAGACATTGAATATACAACGCTCAGAATCAGCATATACTGCTGTGTTGCCTTAACTCTCGGGCGGCAGAGAGTTACGGGCGGCACGGTAGCACAGTGGTTAGCACTGCTGCTTCACAGCTCCAGGGACCTGGGTTCGATTCCCGGCTTGGGTCACTGTCTGTGTGGAGTTTGCACATTCTCCCCGTGTCTGCGTGGGTTTCCTCCGGGTGCTCCGGTTTCCTCCCACAGTCCAAGGATGTGTGGGTTAGGTTAATTGGCCGTGCTAAATTGCCCCTTAGTGTCCCGGGATGCGTAGGTTAGAGGGATTAGCGGGTAAAATATGTAGGGATATGGGGACAGGGCCTGGGTGGGATTGTGGTTGGTGCAGACTCGATGGGCCGAATGGCCTCTTTCTGCACTGTAGGGTTTCTATGATTTCACTCGGTCATTTGGAAAGTTCATTCGTAACCGAATGGGTGGCACAGTGGTTAGCACTGCTGCCTCACAGCACCAGGGACCCAGGTTCGATTCCCGGCTTGGTTCACTGTCCAGGGTTTGCACGTTCTTCCCGTGTCTGCGTGGGTTTCCTCCGGGTGCTCTGGTTTCCTCCCACAGACCGAAAGACGTGCTGGTTGGGTGCATTGGCCGTGCTAAATTCTCCCCCAGTGTACCCAAACAGGTAGGTGCCGGAGTGTGGCAACTGGGGGATTTTCTACAGTAACTTCATTGCAGTGTTAATGTAAGCCTTACTTGTGGCTCATAAATAAACTTTAACTTTACCAAGATTGCAGTCTCCTGTCCAAATGGTTTCTTCTACCCATGTCAAATGTTGTCTTTCAGAGGCCTGGCACAAAACCTCGCTTTATGCCACAGTGCAGTACTGATGGAATGCTGCACTGTCGAGGTGCTGTCTTCTGAATTAAACTTGAAATGAGGGCCCACCTGCCCTTTCAGGTGAGTGTAAAAATTCTCACGTTTATTCATTTATGGGGTGTGACCATCGCTGGCAAGGCCAGCATCTGTTGCCCATCCCAAATTGCCCTTGAATGAGTGACTTGCTAGGCCATTCCAGAGGGCAATTGAAAGGCAACCACATCGCTGTAGACCTGGAGTCACAAGTAGGCCAGATCAGGCAAGTGTAAGGGACTGAGGGAAATTTATGGGGAAGACAGTTACCAGTGTTCTTTGTCCCTGGTGGGCTTCAGTGTCCTGTTTGCCGGGCGGGTGCTGTGAACAGGATGCTGTTGGTTGAGTGATGTGGGCTGGGCCAATGGGATTGCTCTGGGGCGGGAGGAAAAAAAAAGGGCGCCAGGAAGTGAAGAGTGCAGAGAGAGAGGCAGAGCTGGAGAGGCAGAGAGAGAGCTTTTTCCAGGCAGGCAGAATTCGGTTTGGAGGGAGAGGCAGCCAGGCGTTCCCCTGCCTGTTCTTTTCATTACTGCCGAGGAGAACAGCCTTCAGCGCACTCGACCTACGTTGCTGCACGGATAGCTCGCGGCACCTCTGCCTCCTGCGGCATCATCTTCCACACGTGTGTCTCTCCTGGGCTGTGTGTGGGTGTCGTGAGTAACTGGTGGGGACTATACGGTCCAACTGGATCAGTATCTACGAAGGTGTTACGGAGGATGAGTTTCCCTATATGTGCACCAACGGAGGGCCCCCAACGATTATAGATCAGAGCTCACTGTTTTATGTCTGTTAATTATATGTGTTATTAAATTTATTTTTGATATCCCGATTACAGTACTGACATTTATGGGTAAACAGGGAATTTGCCAAATCAACATCAACCGCTAGGAATTCGGGATCCTGTTGATTGAATATTTAAATAGTAGCCCCATATAGTGGTCAGCAGGGGGTTACATATTTGGAGGCACCGCTGAGATCATTCCTGTTTACCCGTCAGGTCAAATATAATTTTTTTTCTGTCAAGTCAGTAACAGTTAACCCAGTAATTACAACAGGAAAAGTTTTACAGTGTTAGTAGCTCACTTAAGACAATGGATTTTTCTCAGGCTGCTGACTGGAGCCGCCAAAAGAATATCAGTCTTTCTCGTGGCATATTACTGAGCAATGTGCCAATAGATACTAGTGAGGAGACCATTGCTGGGGTCTTAAACACAGTGAAAGTCTTTGGTCGCACCAAAATTTGTGGTCGCCGTGGGGATTCTACTGGCACACAGTTGTTCATACTAGTGGAGACTAGCATTGATTTAACCCCTGACACTGTACCTCCAGATGTAGGTATTGAAGGAGAAGCTGGGCCATGGGCTGTGCATACGCTAGAAAGCCTTGTCACACAGGATGCTGTTCCTGAAGAGGACGCTTTCCATACAAAGCTGTTGTTACTACTACAACAGGAAGGCAAGTCGATGGAGGATTTTCAGGCCATAATATCAGAAAATCAAGCTCCCAAAGTGGATGTGAACATGGATTTAGTGACTGCTATTGGCAAACTGGTGGACAAGTGCAACCAAGTGTCTACCGATGGGCCTAGCTACAGAAAGCTGAGACTGTTTTCAGGACTGAAACCTGTACTCCCAGGTGAGGAAGAATACGATGCCTGGATGGAGCAGGCTACCCAGATGATCAATGAGTGGCAATGCACTGACGCCGCCAAGAGACAGTGTATAGTGGAGATTTTAAAAGGGCCTGCTGCTGACATCGTTCGATTTTTGAAAGTTAGCACTCCCACTGCTATGGCCACCAATTATTTATCTGCTCTGGACACAGCTTATGGCACCACAGAGAGTGGAGCCGACATCTTGGCCAAGTTCAGACACACATACCAGGATGAAGGAGAAAACCTCTCTGCTTTTCTATATCGCCTTGACAAACTTCTCCATCGTGCTCTTCTTCAGGGAGGAATTACGGCTGCAGACATGAATCGAGCTCGGATGGAACAGCTGGTCAAGGGTGCACTCACTCGAGACATGATTGCTCTGCGTGTAAGGATGAGCCACACCCTGGACAAACCCCCTTCCTTCTTCCAGCTGATGCGGGAGGTAAGAGAGGAAGAAAATTGGATTAGCGCCAGAGAAGGGGTGAAAGCTACTGCCACCGCAGCCACCGCCAGTGTACCGCAGTCCTCAGTTACGTCTGAGTTGAACAGCCTACGAAATGAGGTAAGGGAACTGACTTCTCAGGTGGCCAGACTGTTGAGCGCCGTTCCAGTTACCCCTACATCTGAAAGTACGACAGCAAGGACTGGGTCCGTACAGCAAGCGCCAGAAGCTGCTGTTCGGGACGCGTCTCCCCGAGTGAAAATGTCCAAACCACTGCCAGCAGGAATCTTTTGCTACAGGTGTGGGCAAGATGGGCATACAAGGAGAGAGTGCAAAGAACTCGAGGATGTGAGGAGAGTGAATCAGAAGCTGATCAAAGCAAGCAGACGGCAGGGAAACTTCAGGGGCCATGTGAAGGAACGGTGCTTGGTTCAGTGTGAAATACGTTCCACCCATTGTCCACCCCCAGCGAAGCAAGGCTCAAAACAGTTACCTGCAGGATTAGTGGGGCCCATCTCTGGTGTACCTGTGCAAATAGAAGGAGTTTATGCAAGAGCTTTGCTTGACAGTGGCTCCCAAGTAACCATTTTGTATCGCAACTTCTACGACACCTACCTGAAACACTTACCTCTCCAGCCACTTGAGGACCTGGAAATATGGGGTTTAAGCTCTCACCAATACCCATATGATGGCTACCTGTCCATACAACTCGAGTTCACTGCTGCTGTAACCGGAGTGCCGCAGACAGTTGACACTTTGGCCTTAGTATGTCCTGACCCTGTGAAAGATAACAACATTGCCGTGCTGGTGGGGACAAATACCCGGCTGGTGAGAGAGTTGGTGGAGTCCTGTAAAGAACAGGCGGGAGAACGCTTCTTGGGTACTTTGACCATACACCCCGTCCTCCGAGAAGCTTATGAGACACTCACCCAGTCTGAAACAACAGAAGTGGTAGACAAGCATGGTACTGTGTGGTTTACCCAGCACAAGCCAATCACCTTGCAACCAGGACAAGTGTTTAAAGTCACTGGCCTCCCAAAGTTTCCTGGTGATTTCACAGACCAGCTAGCACTGATAGATCAGCCTATTGACACTTTTTCCCCTGAAGAGTTGTGGGTGAGGCCTGAGGTTCATCTTGCATCAGTTGTTTCCAGCAGACGGATTACTGTGACTGTGAAGAACCTGTCATCCAGAGAAATCTCCTTGAAACGTGGGACTCCAGTAGCCCATATTTTTCCAGTAGCCCCTGTTTCTCTGCCGAGGGCACAGTGTGCGGATAAAGCTGCAATCGAACTGACCCCTTCCTCTTTTGATTTTGGAGCCTCTCCTATGCCAGAAGAGGCAAGGAGGCGTCTCTGTGAGAGAATGATGGAGAGGAAAGAGGTTTTCTCTCAGCACGAGTGGGATGTAGGTTGTTCTAAAAGCACCAGACATGAAATAAGACTGAAGGATGTAAGGCCCTTCGCTTGTCGCCTGCTGACTTTGAGGATGTGCGCCAGCACCTACAGGAACTACAAAGCCATGGCATCATCTCTGAATCGCGTAGTCCCTACGCATCGCCAATAGTAGTCGTATGCAAGAAGTCAGGGAAGGTACGAATGTGCGTGGACTACCGAACCCTTAACCTTCGAACAATACCGGACCAGTACACTGTCCCAAGGATAGAAGACGCTCTTCACTGCTTGTCTGGGAGTAAATGGTTCACAGTCCTCGACCTGAGGAGCGGGTACTATCAAATACCCATGAGTGAGGCCGACAAGGAGAAGACCGCTTTTATCTGCCCGTTGGGTTTTTATCAGTTCGAACGCATGCCTCAGGGAATTTCCGGAGCACCGGCCACTTTTCAGAGAGTCATGGAACATACTGTCGGCGACATGAACTTTCTGGAGGTGTTGGTGTACCTGGATGATCTCATTGTGTTTGGACGAACCCTCGAAGAACACGAGGAGCGGTTGCTCAAAGTGCTTGACCGGCTCCAAGAAGAAGGTCTGAAGCTGTCACTTGACAAGTGCCAGTTTGGCAGGACTTCTGTCACCTACGTTGGACATGTAGTGTCGCAGGACGGAATAGCGATGGACCCATCCAAGGTAGAGGCTGTTGTCTCCTGGCCAAGACCCCAAACGGTGACAGAGCTCAGATCCTTCCTTGGATTTTGTGGCTACTATCGCCGCTTTGTCAAGGACTTCTCCAAACTCTGCCGTCCCCTCAACGGACTCCTTCAAGGATATCCTCCCCGTCCCCGCTCCAAGGGGAGTCAGACTGCAAACTCACCTGACAAGACTTACTTCAAGCCTTCTGAACCCTTTGGCTCTCGGTGGAGTGAGCAATGCGAACATGCTTTCCAAGGACTCAAGACCCGGCTCACCAAAGCCCCTGTATTGGCGTTCGCAGATCCACAGAAGCCTTACATTCTGCACGTGGATGCTAGCCTGGACGAACTAGGTGGTGTCTTATACCAAGAGCATGATGATGGTCTACGCCCAGTTGCATTCATCAGCAGAAGTCTCTCGCCATCTGAGAAAAACTATCCAGCACACAAACTGGAGTTTTTAGCTCTCAAGTGGGCTATTGTGGATAAGCTACATGACTATCTTTACGGAGCTACTGTACAAGTCAGAACGGACAACAATCCCCTGACCTACGTCACAACGTCAGCTAAACTGGATGCCACTGGTCATCGTTGGCTCTCAGCACTGTCCACCTACAACTTTAGCCTTAAGTATAGACCAGGCCGGCATAACCTTGACGCAGACTCGTTGTCTCGACGTCCACATGACAGCATGACACCAGATGATGAATGGCAAGAAATCCCAGTTCCAGGAGTGCGGGCTCTTTGTCAGACTGTGTCGAGTAGCACACGAGCAGGACACTCCTATCCATGTGTGATCGAACAAATAGGGGCTGCAGTTCCCAAGGCTTTCTGTCATACCGTTGCTGTAGTAGCTGATCAGCTGCCCACTTTCAGTCCAGCAGAGCTTCAAGCTGCTCAGAAAAGCGACCCGTGTATAGGAGAAATATGGCCAGCTGTCAATCAGAAGGCACCGGCAAGTCAAATACAGACAAACCATCCTGATCTTACACTTCTGAAACGAGAGTAGGGGAAGTGGTCAATCGAGCAGGGTCTGCTTTACAGGACAGTCAAACAGTCTGACCTACGCTTACGGCGACAGCTTGTGCTCCCCAAGCAGTTCCACCGTATGATTCTGAAGTCACTGCATGACAACAATGGACATCTGGGATTTGACAAGACCTATGCACTCGTCTGTGACAGATTCTTCTGGCCCCGCATGAAGCTAGACGTAGAGACATACTGCAAGACATGTGAACGCTGCATTAAGGGAAAGACTCTGCCACAGAGAGCAGCACCACTTTCCCACATCCAAAGTTCAGGCCCTATGGATCTTGTATGCATTGACTTTCTCTCCATAGAACCTGATTCCCGCAATGTGTGTAATGTGTTGGTAGTCACTGACCACTTCACTCGGTATGCACAAGCATTCCCAACCAAGGATCAGAGAGCCATAACGGTTGCCAGAACTCTATGGGAGAAATACTTCATTCACTACGGCCTACCAACTCGCATAAATTCAGACCAGGGTCGGGATTTTGAAAGCCAGTTGGTGAAGGAGATGTTGACCATGTTGGGTGTGAGGAAATCAAGAACTTCACCATACCACCCACAAGGTGACCCTCAACCAGAGAGGTTCAATAGAACCCTGTTGAACGTGCTAGGAACTCTTGAGCCCAGTCAAAAGTCCAAATTGCACATCTGGTCCACGGGTACAACTGCACCCCAAATGAAGCTACCGGGTATTCGCCCTACTTTTTAATGTTCGGGAGGGAAGCCAGACTTCCTGTGGACATTTGCTTTGGCATGTCAGCGGATGGGACCTCAACAACTTCCCACTTGCAGTACGTGTCTAAGATGAAGAAAGAGCTGCAAGCAGCCTATCAGTTGGCCCAAGCCACTTCCGCTAAAATGAACCAAAGTAACAAGGAGAGGTATGACCAGAGAGTGCGCTACCATTGCTTAAAGCCTGGGGATAGAGTCCTCATTCGAAACCTTGGCCTGAAAGGGAAACAGAAGCTTGCTGATCGGTGGAGTGCAAATCCTTATGTGGTTGAGAGTCAAATGTTTGATCTTCCTGTTTATCGTCTAAAGCCTGCAGATGGTTCGGGACCCATTAAGGTCATGCACCAAAATCATATTTTGCCCCTGGGACAAGAGGTCCAATTGAGCACTGAAGTTGACTCAAAGCCTACTCCCTCTCCAAGAGCCCTCAGGCGCAGAAAAGCAAAAGAAAGGAATCAAACTCCTGAGGTTCACAAAGATGACTCCACAGCTGATGTGCCCCTGGGAGATCAAAACTCTTCAGACTCAGAGTCAGAGTATGGACATTACCCAGAGGACTTGATCATTGACAATCCAGAGGGAATCTGTGAACAACCGGAACAGGATGTCATGCCTACAGAGTCCAATCCCCCCACAAATGCTACAGAAGTGACAGAAGTCGCAGCGAGCTCAGAATCTTCAGAAGGGCTACCTGTTGTGATAGAAGAGGTAGTAACTGAGCAAAGGGAAGTAGAATCAGACCGTTCTGTTGAGGGCACTTACACTACAGACACATCTAACATAGCCAATCCAGAACCAGAGATAAGGAGATCACAGAGAGAGAGAAAGCCAGCAGACCGTTTCCATTATACAAAGCTGGGAGAGCCGTGTGCAAAGTCTGTAGTAGTAGGACATACAAGTGTTCACTCAGCTACGCCACCCACTATGCATTTTCCTGAACACTGCAATAGTTGTCATACATGGTGGTGTAACTCCTTTGCTCAGTGCTCGTCATGTATAAATAAGGTACCACTCTTTTCACCCACTATTATACCAGTCATCACACTATAAGGTACATGGTGTAATTGGTTAACTGGGTCCTATGTCATGTACTTCAGCATGGGGGCATGCTGTATTTTTGGTGGGGGGAGAATGTAAGGGACTGAGGAAAATTTGTGGGGAAGACAGTTACCAGTGTTCTTTGTCCCTGGTGGGCTTCAGTGTCCTGTTTGCCGGGCGGGTGCTGTGAACAGGATGCTGTTGGTTGAGTGATGTGGGCTGGGCCAATGGGATTGCTCTGGGGGCGGGAGGAAAAAAAAAGGGCGCCAGGAAGTGAAGAGTGCAGAGAGAGAGGCAGAGCTGGAGAGGCAGAGAGAGAGCTTTTTCCAGGCAGGGAGAATTCGGTTTGGAGTGAGAGGCAGCCAGGCGTTCCCCTGCCTGTTCTTTTCATTACTGCCGAGGAGGACAGCCTTCAGCGCACTCGACCTACGTTGCTGCACGGATAGCTCGCGGCACCTCTGCCTCCTGCGGCATCATCTTCCACACATGTGTCTCTCCTGGGCTGTGTGTGGGTGTCGTGAGTAACTGGTGGGGACTATACAGTCCAACTGGATCAGTATCTACGAATGTGTTACGGAGGATGAGTTTCCCTATATGTGCACCAACGGAGGGCCCCCAACGATTATAGATCGGAGCTCACTGTTTTATGTCTGTTAATTATATGTGTTATTAAATTTATTTTTGATATCCCGATTACAGTACTGACATTTATGGGTAAACAGGGAATTAGCCAAATCAACATCAACCGCTAGGAATTCGGGATCCTGTTGATTGAATATTTAAATAGTAGCCCCCATATAGTGGTCAGCAGGGGGTTACACAAGGATGGCAGATTTCTTTCCCTAAAGGACATTCGTGAACCAGATAGGTTTTTCCAACAATCGACAATGGTTTCATGGTCATCATTAGATTTTTAATTCCAGATTTTTTTATTCAATTCAAATTTCATCATTGGCCGTGGTGGGATTCGAACCCAGATCTCTAGAGCATTACTCTGGGTTGCTGGATTACGAGTCCAGCGACAATACCAATACACCATCTCCTCCTCTACAATATCCAAAAACATACAGTGGAGTTTTCCGCCACTCTCTTGGCTAATATCTACCCCTCAATCAAAATCACTGAAAGAGATTATCCAGTCATTATCTCATTAATGTTTGTGGGATCTTGCTGTGCACAAATTGGCTGCCACATTTCCTCTATTACGGCAGTGACTCCACTTCTGAAGTACTTCATTGTCTGCTAAGTGATTTGGGTTTGTGAAAGGTGCTGTACAAATGCAGGGTGTTGTTATCAGAAGCCAGTTAATGCCCTTGGGACTCAAACTCCAGCAACTTGAGAGAAACTGAAAGCGTTGGTGTTAAAAGTGGATGTGCATCCTAACTTAACCTTCATGACAAACTCCCATTCTGTAATACTATAATCGAAGAGTAATTTTAGTATGTTTTAATAATCAACCACAACAGCAGGACTTGGGACGTCTGATCCCGGTTAACATTTTGTTAACCAATCTGGCAAGACGGTTCCTCGGGTTGGGTTTCATGATAACAACCCTGCTCTCCATTAGTGACCTGATTTTATTGAACAGAAAGAAACATGTAACATTTTCTCTCTTACACACTGAGGTTCACACTCTGCGTTAGACCCCATGTCAGTGTAAGCCTCTCTTGTTACTCGCCTTACCCTCCAATATTAGACCATTTTCTCCGTGTATCACCTTTGTCTAAACTCCGCCTTACCTTTGCAGAGGCTGCTGTAGGAACACTTCTGAGTCGGTTCCTGTCTGAGGTTCGAGTTACTGTCGGACGCAGAGCAGGTACCTATTTCTAGACTTGTGTCCCCTTGCCCTCTGCATTGGCCTGCAATGGATCTTGAGCTAAGCAACCCTCACGGTGCCACATACCAGAGCAAGTATCTGGACCAGTAAACATTTCTGTTTACAGCAGCTTCCTACCTCCTGGCTCACTTCAAAGTGCTGAGTTCTTATTTCTGTGGGTAACAGCTGCCTGTTCCTTCAAGACATTGAGGTGACAGGGCTGCATGGCTTCAGTTCAACACTCTATTTTATGCTGCAAAAGGAAATATTGAGTCCTCTTTATCAGGCCTTTAAATCATCCATCTTCACCTCTCTGTCCGGCTCCAACACGTGTTAGGGACTAGATCAGAAACCCCAAGGTATATTCTGAAAACAGACTAGATCCCAACTATTTGCTATTTTGGCATTAGAACTAAGAACAAAGAAAAGTACAGCACAGGAACAGGCCCTTCGGCCCTCCAAGCCTGCGCTGATCATGATGCCTGCCTAAACTAAAACCGTATGCACTTATGGAGTCCGTATCCTTCCATTCCCATCCTATTGGGATGGCACGGTAATTCAGTGATTAGCACTGCTGCCTCACAGCGCCAGGGACCCGGGTTCAATTCCCAGCTTGGGTCACTGTCTGTACGGAGTTTGCACGTTCTCCCAGTCTCTGCGTGGGTTTCCTCCGGGTGCTCCGGTTTCCTCCCACAGTCCGAAAGATGTGCTGGTTAGGTGCATTGGCCATGCTAAATTCTCCCTTGGTGTACCCGAACAGGCGCCGGAGTGTGGCGACTAGGGGAATTTCACAGTAACTTCATTGCAGTGTTAATGTAAGCCTACTTGTGACTAATAAATAAATTTCATTTTACTTTACTTTTTTACTTTTTATTCATGTAGTTGTCTAGTTGCCCCTTAAATGCCACTATCGTACCAGTTCCCACCACCTTCCCAGACAGCGCATTCCAGACATTCACCACCCTCTGTGTAAAAAAGCTTGCCTCGCACATCTCCTCTAAATTTTCCCCATGCACCTTAAACCTATGTCCCCTAGTACTTGACTTTTCTACCCGAGGAAAGAACATCTGACTATCCACTCTGTCCATGCCACTCATAATCTTGTAAACCGCTATCTGGTCACCCCTCGAACTCCATCATACCAGTGAGAGCAAACCGAGTTTATCCAATCTTTCCTCATAGCTAATGTGAGGAACAAGTTGTTCCACTCCAGACATGATTCTACTGACACATTGGGAAGCTTTTATCAAAACAAACTTTATTTAACAACACAGTTTAACTATAACAAATGAATCACTTTAACATTGAACATTTGAACAATACTTAAACTTGACAAAATACACTTCTTAACTGCTAATCTATCCCTATGAGTTCCAATTTAAGCAATATTACTCTTCAGACTTAATGCCCCTTTTCAAAGTCAGTTAGCAACACACGTGCTTGTACTTGTTAACAGTCCTAGAGCCATTGAACACCTATGGACAGAGAGACACCTGTCTTCTGACAATCCCAAACAGCAGCTTCCAGAGAGAGAGAGAGAAAGAGACATCTTGCTTCTTTCAGGACAAGGGCAGAAAAACTTTCAAAATAAAAGAAAAACTGCATCTTCCCTGCAAGCTTAGCTCCACCCATTATCATGACCCTGTCTCTTGTCAATCAACCTAATCAAGAGCCTACAATGAAACCCCAAGGAAAACCTAAGTAAACACAAATGCATTAACTCTGTTTAGATAAACATACCATGAGCTACAATCAGTCATTATCCTGCATTCTCAACATTTGAGCTGCCTGTTGCCCAGACAAATTGGCACTGTGTAAAACAGAGCTGAATTTTCAACTTACCCCTTACAAGAAACATGATTAAAAATACATTTCTTAAAGGCACAGTTTGATCACATCTGACAAGGGCTGCAAGAAGCTTTCAATGTTGAGATGGATACTATTTTTCATTAGGAAAAGATATAAAGGATATAGAACCAAAGCTGGGCAAGTGGAGTTGAGGTCAGCAAAGATACATTGCAGCAAATAGCAAAGGAAACTGAGTCCAACTAGATTTTCTTATTGAAACCCAAGATCAGCCATGATTGTATTGAATCGGATGAAGCTCAATGGGCTGTGTGGTCTACCCCTGCTCCTATTTCTTGTGTTCTTATTTATCTTAACCTAGACTATTTGCCATCTCCTACAGGATCATATTCTGCAACCCCATCTACCAAATTCCCAAAATATCTATTAATCCCACCCTCTTCAAATTCCTCAACTCTACCGACACACCTTTTCTCCATGTCGGCTGCCAATGCAAGATGGCTGCCGATACCCATTTATGCGTGCTCACATCTGCAGGAAACCAACCACGTCATTGGCTGGAGACAGTGCCAGCAAAACCCTTTTTTAAAAAGCTTCTGTGGCAATTTTTCAAACTAAACCATTTGAGTCCAAAATCCATAATTGCATTCAGAGCCTGAATTTACAGATTCCACTTTCAATAAATCCCTATTATATTAATTTAAGTTTATTTATTGGTGTCAGGCTTACATTAACACTGCAATGAAATTACTGTGAAAATCCCCTAGTTGCCACACATCTGGCGTCTGTTCGGGGGTACACTGAGGGAGAATTTAGCACGGCCAATGCACACTAACCAGCACGTCTTTCAGACTGTGGGAGGAAATAGGAGCACCCGGAGGAAACCCACGCAGACACGGGGAGAATGTGCAAACTCCACACAGACAGTCATCCAAGGCTGGAATTGAACCTGGGTCCCTGGTTCTATGAGGCAGCAGCGCTAACCACTGCGCCACCCATTGATTGTACCCATTGTAAAATCCTATTAGACATCCAGGCTGATTAATGTCTGGGAGAACCGCCTCACCAGCTTTAGAGGCTGGATGTAAATATCACAGAGGCTTAACTTTGGTTCAGTTTGATGAAAATTTCAGATGGATGTTTTTACTGGTTAAAGGTGCAAGTTGTCATTAGAATGGGGACAGTCTATGACAAAGGCAAATTGTACAAAATCTTGGAGGATCAAACTCATTGGGCAGGATCTTCCAGCTGAGCTCGCCCCAAAAACTGGAAAATCCTGCCCGAGGTCAATGGAACCTTGCATGGTTCCTACCCCACCCCCCCTTCCCCCAACCCCACCTCCCCGCCACCCGCTACGATTCCCGTAGTGGGGAGGGAGGGGGGCAGGAAAATACCCTCCCATGGCCCAAATGCTGTTCAGCTTCCAATCCTTTCTTGAGTCCTTGCTCTCCTTGCTTGATGTCTGTATTTTCTAATTTAAATAGTTAATATGTTTTATTCATTGTATCAATGATTCTGATTGTCATATTAGAATTATAGAGTGAGACAGCATAGAAGGAGGCCTCTCGGCCCCCCATACCTGTGGAAGAGTTAGCCAATTAGCCCCACATGCCTGCTCTCACTCCTCCTTACATGAGATTCAAAGAGTTCTTTTGAGTGCTTGGGTGCGATCAGTGTTGGATTGGCTTCTCTTGGGACCTTTGTTAGATTTGGAATTGTATCTGACTGGGGTGGAACCCTGTTGGAAGATATTAACAAGTCACACCGATCAGTTCATGGGGCAATGAATCGGAAGCAGGCAGAGGGAAAGGCTGGCTCTGTGCAAAGTATAAAATGCCAAGAGCTTAACTCCATCGGAATCTAGGCAGAGTCCAGGAAAAGGAGGTGACATAAATCAAAACACAAACCAAATGAAAACATCGTTAAAGCAGGTACACATTTGGGTACTTCAGATGTTGGATTTGTATATGACTCATTAATAATTTATACGGTTCATTGACAGCTGCTCATTGGTTTTCCATCTGATGGATGCATTAACTAATCTCTATTTACTGCACTTACATCTCAGTTACAGGAGCATTGCCAAAAATTGCTTCATGCAATTAACTCTGCAACTCCTGGACCTCTGTTGTCAAATTCATTTTGAAATATGTGAAGGACAGTTTTGCCAGCTCCTCCACAGGAGACCATGGAGTCGCGATGACATTCAGCCTCATGCGTGAGGGAAGCTTTGAAGATTTGCCCCATTCCCACTCGTGGGCCTGTCCTGTAACCATGCGGCCAGCCAACTTATCCCCAGTGTCCATCCCTGTGGGACACTGAACTGTAGCCAGAGATACAAGTTAGTCTGCCATCCAAGATGGGCTTCCATCCCAATCGCAAATGATTGACAAGGAAAAGGCTGATTGGTGGGGGGGATGGGGGGGAGCATGACAAGACGTGGAGCTAAATTAAAACCTTTGAAAAGCTGCAAACCAATGGAATCATTGGTATAATGTGGCGATGCCGGCATTGGACTGGGGTAAGCACGGTAAGAAGTCTCACAACACCAGGTTAAAGTCCAACTGGTTTATTTGGTAGCACAAGCCAAAGTTCTGTGAACACAACTCCCACTCACCTGGTGAAGTGGCCGTGCTCCGAAAGCTAGTGCTACCAAATAAACCTGTTGGACTTTAACCTGATGTTGTGAGACTTCTTACTATCATTGGTATAATCAGCCTAATAAATATTGGACATCATGGATTCCAAGGGGGAGTGCCTCACCAAAACCCTTAACTCCTTTATGCAACTGAGAACCTTACTGCACTAAGCGGAGTGTTTTAAGCTGTACCACACAGAGTTCCTGAACTTCAAGTTCCCACATAATAGACGATCAATAAACTGAAACTGTGCAGATTCAGATTAAACCCTAGGAATGGATAAGGCAAACTGACTGAAGGGCAAGAATCCTTGAATACTTGCTAAAGGAGTAATGTCAGAGTGGGGGGAGGGGGGGGTGGATTACTGAGCAGAATGTCCTCGAGTTTGACCCCCGAATGATGATGGTCTCTTATTAATTTACATAAACTACAGGATACAGAAACTCTTCGGGGAAACAATCAAGTTTGTGGATGATACCAAATTGGGAGGAGCAGTGAAATTCGAATAGCCGGTTCAGAAATCAGAATAAATTAAACAAGATCTGTAAAACAGCCACAGCAATGATGAGCTTTAACACAGAATCATAGACCGGAATGTTCCAGCCCTTCACACTAAATTGCTCCTTGGTGCTTGGAGCCCTTTCACACATGTTTCCACCGACCCCTGATTACCCTTGACTCCCTTGTTAGTCAAGATTGTATCTGCCTCTGACCAATCACCCTGTCTCCACCACCCTCTGGGAAGAGAGCTCCAGAGACTCACAGCTCTCTTTTGGAAGTTCCTCAATCATATCGCCTCCCTCAAACCTCTCTGCTACCTCATCAAAAACACAAACTGAGGAATTCTCTACCCCAGAGGGCAATGATATTCCATTTGAGGTCGGGATAGACAGATGTTTTGTCTCTCAGGGAATTAGGGGATATGGGGAGTGGGCAGGAAAAGGGAGTTGACACCTGATATCAGCCATGATCATATTGAATGGTGAAGCAGGCTCAAAGGGCTGAATGGTCTACTCTTGCTCCTTGTATTAAAACAAGTTACTTAATCATGTTTTTCCCTGAACAAATCCATGTTGACCTATTATAATTAATCCATACTTGTCCAATCATAGAATCCCTACAGTGCAGAAGGAGGCCATTCAGCCCATTGAGTTTGCTCTGACTCTCCAACAGAGCATCCTACCCAGGCTCTAACCCTGTAACCCCACATATTTACCTCACTAATTCCCCTAATTTATACATCCTGGTGCACCAAGGGGCAATTTAGTGTGGCCAATCAACCAAACCTGCACATCTTTGGAAGGAAACCGGAGCACCTGGAGGAAACCCACGCAGACACGGGGAGAATGTGCAGACTCCACACAGTCACCTGAGGCCGGAATCGAACCCGGGTCCCTGGCACTGTGAGGCAGCATTGCTAAAAACTGTGCCACCGTGCCGCCCAAGTGGCTGTTAATTTTGTACCGACTGTCATTTCTAAAAGCTTCTCCACTGAAGATAAAGTGATTGGCTTGAAGTTGCTGGATAAATATAGACAAACGTGCAACGGTCGAGTGCTGCTTCTGAGTCACAGCTGACATAAACACAAATCTTAAATTACTTAGCTTTTTTTAACTTCTTCTTGAGTGCATTCCATCGCTTACATAAATATTTTAACAACACCACAAAACGACTAATTCCAAACAGAACAGGTCCTATTTAAATCCTTCGCATTCTTTCAGAAGTGCAAAGAATTGGACACAATGCATCGTTTCAAGTCAACTCAGGTGCAGGATTTTCCATCCTGGGACTAAGCCCCGTGGCAGAGAGTGGGAACAGGGAAAATTTCCCTCCGTGGATGCCAGTGGGAATTTGCACTGTGTCGCACGACGCTGGCCTAATTAATTATGCAGTTAAGGGTTACTCAGTTTGTTGTGAGATGGGGCGGGCTTGATTATTCGCACCCCACCATCACACCTGGGTGCCATATTTAAACTTGAGAGCTTCAAGTTTCTAGGTGACCAGATCACCAACAACCTGTCCTGGTCCCCCCATTCCGACACTATAGTTAAGAAAGCTCACCAATATCTCTCCTTTCTCAGAAGACTGAGGAAATTTGGCATGTCAGCTACGACTCTCACCAACCTTTACAGATGCACCATAGAAAGCATTCTTTCTGGTTGTATCACAGCTTGGTATGGGGCTCCCGCTCTGCCCAAGACCGCAAGAAACTACAAAAGGTCGTGAATGTAGCCCAATCCATCACGCAAACCAGCCTCCCAACCATTGACTCTGTCTACATTTCCCGCTGCCTCGGAAAAGCAGCCAGCATAATCAAGGACCCCACGCACCCCGGACATTCTCTCTTCCACCTTCTTCCTTCGGGAAAAAGATACAAAAGTCTGAGGTCATGTACCAACTGGCTCAAGAACAGCTTCTTCCCTGCTGCTGTCAGACTTTTGAATGGACATACCTCGCACTAAGTTGATCTTTCTCTACACCCTAGCTATGACTGTAACACTACATTCTGCACTCTCTCATGTCCTTCTCTATGAACGGTATGCTTTGTCCGTATAGCGCGCAAGAAACAATACTTTTCCCTGTATACTAATACATGTGACAATAATAAACCAAATCAAATCAAATTTAAACATACCCGCTGTTGAAGGAGAAGATCCACTTGCTGGAAGATCTAGACGTTAGAAGATTCATGTCGGAGATTCTCCACCCCTCACTGATCCCCGTGATGTTCCAGGGTCCCGTCACTGGAGGCCTCCATTACCATGAGCTGCCTCAGGCCTTCTTGCAGGTCAGTCCATCACATTGATCCAGATTTTTTTTAAATTTGTTCATGGGATGTGGGTGTCATTAGCTGAGCATTTATTGCCCATCCCTGAGGGCATTTGAGGAACAACAACAGTACTGTAGCTCTGGAGTCACATGTAGGCCAGACCGGGTAAGGACGGCAGACTTCCTTCCCTAAAGGACATTAGTGAACCAGATGGGTTTTTATGGCAATCAAAAATGGTCATTGTCAGACTTTTCTTTTAAATTCCTGACTTTTTATTGAATTCAAATTTCACCATCTGCCAAGGTGGGATTCGAACCTGGGTCCCCAGAACATTACTCTGGATTACTAGTCCAGTGACAAGACCACTACGCCACTGCCTCCCTTGTTTTGGACTGGCATGAACACCTGCTGGTGGCACAGATGATTGGGCGGGGGGGGGGGTGGGTGAGGGCAGATTCTGGTCAAGCATTTATCTGCGGCTCACTAATAGGGCGTAAAACATTTTCACGCTCAACTCTGGTGGTAATGGCAGTCAGGGGCACATGTTCTAATCGTCATTTTACACTGGTGGGAAACTGGCTTCTCAGTCCCACCACATTATCCCCACCATCCCTTTGCCCACCATCAAACCTGTCGCAGGCGGAGGGAGGTCTAGAAAATTCCGCCCAGGATTTTATAAAGGCCCATCCTGGATTTGATGCTCTATTTATAAAGCCCAGGGTCCCACATGACTTGTAACCACTTTCTCAACCGGCCCTGAGACCTTCAATGATTTGTGCAAATATAGCCAAGGTCACTCTGCAACTGTGCTGCCTTCAGAACTACACCATTAACGCACAACAGGCTCTGCCCCAGATTCGGTTAAAGAGTGAAATGCATAACTGGACCACTGAAAATAATAGCAATTCTAGGCATGATACTAGTATTGGAAATGTTAATCAATTTAAAATAAATAGCCTGAGTGCTCCCAATAAAACATCAAGCAACAAAATTTGAGATGTCTGTACCATTGCTAACAAACACAGGGGCGGGGAGTTTACAGCCTCACTTGGGCGAGACCGGAAATTCCCGCCCAAAGTCAACGAAGATTCCCATTTCCGGACCCTCGCCCGCACCAATTCCACGGCGGGCAAAGTGGTAGAGTCCCGGTGAGGAACATAGGAACATCCAAAGATGTGCTGGTTAGGTGCATTGGCCATGCTAAACTCTCCCTCAGTGTACCCGAACAGGCGCCGGAGTGTGGCGACGAGGGGATTTTCACAGTAACTTCATTGCAGTGTTAACGTAAGCCTACTTGGGATGCTAATAAATGAACTTAAACATCATGTCTGTTACTAATATTGCATCATATAATTTCAATCACTTTAGATGTTTCTGCTAGGATTTAAGTCCATTAAGTTAAGCTGCCTGTGGTCACACCATAAATACTGACCAGATTAGAAATGATTGGGTAATTTCCTCCATCAATCACACCTAGAGACCGGGTCGCTATAATGATTGATGTGACACACGTAACATTGCTTTACATAACTATCTAACTGCAATATATAAAATTCTGACAGGGCTGGACAGACTCACTGTAGGGATGTTGTTTCCTCGGGTTGGGTGGTTCTCTACCACACAAGGCTGCGGAGGCCAAGTCACTGAATAAAATTAAGAAGGAAATAGATAAATTTCTAGATTCTAAAGGTGTCAAGGGGAATGGGGAGAGTGCTGGAGTACGGTGTTGAGATAGAGGATCATCCATAATCATATTGAGAAGTCTCACAGTATCAGGTTAAAGTCCAACAGGTTTATTTGGAATCATGAGCTTTCGGAGCACTGCTCCTTCATCAGGTGAGTCACTCATCTTATCCACTTATCCTGCCAATCCCTCAACCAGAATCACAGAGAATGGCTCTGCCCATGATTACATTTGGGGGGCCTCCACCACCCTTTAACAGACAGGGGAGAATGGATTGCCCACATCAATCTGAGCAGATCAGCCTGATTAGAAAGAGTTGAACTGCTATCGTGAGATAGTCTTTGAACATAACACCAGGGATCCAGGAATGTTCCTTTTAAATCACCGCCCGGTCCAGATATACTTCAAAGCGCAAAAGTGAGATGAAATTAGCGAGAGTGACAGGTCCAGCTGCATACTGACCTTTACAATCTCCCAGCAGAACGTCCTCCACGCATGATGTTGACAAACCTGTCCCCAAGTGGCACCAATGCCATCCCTTTTTGATTGATGCAACTCTCTAGCACTTCAGTTTAACTCTTCTTATCCATTTTGTCTTTGTCTTCGTAGGGCATGATGCCATCCACACCCACACCACTGCACGCACTATGTGACTGTTTGTAGGTCAGAATATTGAGAGCAGGCCTTGTGCACATTAACCAGCACTGAAATTCAGTTTGCGTCAGGATTATACTCAGCTGGAGATATGTTTGGTTTTGCATTATTGGGCCAGTTTGTGCTTAGTGCTCTAAAGCACTAATGTATGATTTTTCTTTTTATTCATTTGTGGGACTTGGGTATCACTGGCTGGCCAGCATCTATTGTCCATCCCTAGTTGCCTTTGGAGGTCATTTAAGAGTCAACCACATTACTGTGGTTGACATTGGGCAAATCTTTACTGGCACCAAATCTCATTCACTTCTCACCTTTGCGTTTGCTGATCAAAAGTGGTTCCCAGATAAGCAATGTCTTGATTTTAAAATTCTCAACCCTCCCAATCTTTGTGAGCTTCTCCAGCTCCCCAACCCTCCAAGACCTCTGCATTCCTCCGATCCTGGCCCCTTGAGCATCCCTGATCTTCATTGCTCCACCATTGGTGACCGTACTTTCAATTGTCTTGGTCCCAAGCTTTGGATTATCCTTCCTAATTCTAACCCTTGCTTTCCTCTGTTAAGCCACTCCTTAAAACTCTTTGACCAAGCTTTTGGTCATCTGACCCCATTTGTTTTTATTCATTCATGGGATGTGTGTGTCGCTGGCTAGGCCAGCATTTGTTGCCCATCCCTAATTGACCTTCAACTGAGTGGCTTGCTAGGCCTTTTCAGAGGGCATTTAAGAGCCAACTACATTGCTGTGGGTCTGGAGTCACATGTAGGTCAGGCCAGGCAAGGACAGCAGATTTCCTTCCCTGAAGGACATTAACCCTGCTTTTCTGGAGTCCATTACGTGACTCGATTTCGTATTTTGTTTTATAATGTTCCTATGAAGTGCCTTGGAAACTTTCATTACAATAAAGCTGCTATATAAATATAAGTTGTTGTTGCTATTGTATACTTTTGGTTAGTCTATCATTTGGCTGGTGTACTATTGGGCTAGGATACTACAGAGCTGGTACACTACTGGCCTGGTGTGATATTGGAGAAGTGTGGTGTTTAGTTAGCGCATGACTTTTTTCAAATAAAAATCCCTGGAGATATGATTGCAAGTTATCACTTCTTCACATAAGAAGTTAAATCAGGAATTCATTATCTCATTCTGAAGCAGCTGATTTCCTGGAACTTCAACTTGTCATTACAGTGTGAGAGTTGAAAACAAGTGCTTCGAGATAACAGCTCAAGGGAGAAGGGATTCAAATGCATTATGATTTAATGATGCAATTAATCAGTGGCATTTATTTTACTGTAATTTGCCATCAGAACTTAAAATGCGTTGTTGTCCATATCAACATTTGTTCATTCTGGATCAATTGTGCAATTACTGAAGTTAGGGAGGATTCCAAAAAAATTTTATTTAATCATCGAATCCCTACAGTGCAGAAGGAGGCCATTCGGCCCATCGAGCCTGCACCCACCACAATCTCACCCAGGCCCCATCCCTGTAACCCCACATATTTACCCTCCTAGTCCCCCTGACAATTTAGCATGGCCAATCAACCTAACCCGCACATCTTTGCACTGTGGGAGGAAACCGGAGCACCCGGAGCAAACCCATGCAGACACGGGGAGAACATGCAAACTCCACACAGACAGTGACCCGGGGTCAGAATCGAACCTGGTTCCCTGGCGCTGTGAGGCAGCAGTGCTAACCACTGTGCCACCGTGCCACCCACAAACTTATCCATTTTTTGATAATGTAAAACGTTGTTGCAAATATTTTTGATAAAGGAGAAAAGATGAAACTGAGTAGGGACTCATAGAATCCTACAGTGCAGAAGGAGGCCATTTGGCCCATCGAGCCTGCACCGACAACAATCCCACCCAGGTCCTATCCCCGTAACCCCACATATTTACCCTCCGAGTCCCCCTGACACTAAAGGGCAATTTAGCATGGCCAATCAACCTAACCCACACATCTTTGGACTGTGGGAGGAAACTGGTGCACCCGGAGCAAACCTATGCAGACACGAGGAGAACGTGCAAACTCCGCACAGATAGTCACCCAAGCCAGGAATCAAACCTGGGTCCCTGGCGCTGTGAGGCAGTAGTGCTAACCCACTGTGCCATTCTCACTAATATAATTACACAAATCCTCATGTTACTTAATGCATGATCCCCATATTATATGCACAGATCAATTTAAGCAAGAATCAGACATTTGATTGAGTGTGGCGTCAATGAGCCCCAGCAAAACTGGACTCAGTGGCAATCAGGGGGAGCTCACCGTTGGCTGGAGTCATACGTGGCACAAAGGAAGATGGTTGGGGGGGTTGGAGGTCAACCATCAGTTCCAGGACATCACTGTAAAAGTCCCTCAGTGTCCTCGGCCCAATCATTTTCAGCTACTTCATCAATGACCTTCCTTCCATCATAAGGTCAGAAGTGGGGATGTTCGCTGATGATTGTACAATGTTTAGCACCATTCGCAACTCCTCAGAAACTGAAATAGTCCGTATCCATATGCAGCAAGATCCTCCAGGCTTGGGCTGACAAAGAACAAAGAACAAAGATCAGTACAGCACAGGAAACAGGCCCTTCGGCCCTCCAAGCCTGTGCCGCTCCTTGGTCCAACTAGACCAATCGTTTGTATCCCTCCATTCCCAGGCTGCTCATGTGACTATCCAGGTAAGTCTTAAACGATGTCAGCGTGCCTGCCTCCACCACCCTACTTGGCAGCGCATTCCAGGCCCCCACCACCCTCCGTGTAAAAAACGTCCCTCTGATGTCTGAGTTATACTTCGCCCCTCTCAGCTTGAGCCCGTGACCCCTCGTGATCGTCACCTCCGACCTGGGAAAAAGCTTCCCACTGTTCACCCTATCTATACCCTTCATAATCTTGTATACCTCTATTAGATCTCCCCTCATTCTCCGTCTTTCCAAGGAGAACAACCCCAGTCTACCCAATCTCTCCTCATAGCTAAGACCCTCCATACCAGGCAACATCCTCGTAAACCTTCTCTGCACTCTCTCCAATGCCTCCACGTCCTTCTGGTAGTGCGGCGACCAGAACTGGACGCAGTACTCCAAATGTGGCCTAACCAGCATTCTATACAGCTGCATCATCAGACTCCAGCTTTTATACTCTATACCCCGTCCTATAAAGGCAAGCATACCATATGCCTTCTTCACCACCTTCTCCACCTGTGTTGCCACCTTCAAGGATTTGTGGACTTGCACACCTAGGTCCCTCTGTGTTTCTATACTCCTGATGACTCTGCCATTTATTGTATAACTCCTCCCTACATTATTTCTTCCAAAATGCATCACTTCGCATTTATCCGGATTAAATTCCATCTGCCACCTCTCCGCCCAATTTTCCAGCCTATCTATATCCTGCTGTATTGTCCGACAATGCTCTTCGCTATCCGCAATTCCAGCCATCTTCGTGTCATCCGCAAACTTGCTGATTACACCAGTTACATCTTCTTCCAAATCATTTATATATATCACAAATAGCAGAGGTCCCAGTACAGAGCCCTGCGGAACACCACTGGTCACAGACCTCCAGCCGGAAAAAGACCCTTCGACCACTACCCTCTGTCTCCTATGGCCAAGCCAGTTCTCCACCCATCTAGCCACTTCTCCTTGTATCCCATGAGCCTTAACCTTCTTAACCAACCTGCCATGTGGGACTTTGTCAAATGCCTTACTGAAATCCATATAGACGACATCCACGGCCCTTCCTTCATCAACCGTTTTTGTCACTTCCTCAAAAAGCTCCACCAAATTTGTAAGGCACGACCTCCCTCTTACAAAACCATGCTGTCTGTCACTAATGAGATTGTTCCGTTCTAAATGCACATACATCCTGTCTCTAAGAATCCTCTCCAACAACTTCCCTACCACGGACGTCAAGCTCACCGGCCTATAATTTCCTGGGTTATCCCTGCTACCCTTCTTAAACAACGGGACCACATTCGCTATCCTCCAATCCTCAGGGACTTCACCCGTGTCCAAAGAAGCGACAAAGATTTCCGTCAGAGGCCCAGCAATTTCACCTCTCGTCTCCCTGAGCAGTCGAGGATAGATGCCATCAGGCCCTGGGGCTTTGTCAGTTTTAATGTTCCCTAAAAAACCTAACACTTCCATTCTTGTAATGGAGATTTTCTCTAACGGGTCAACACCTCCCTCCGAGACACTCCCGGTTAACACGCCCCTCTCCTTCGTGAATACCGATGCAAAGTATTCATTTAGGATCTCCCCTATTCCCTTGGGTTCTAAGCATAATTCCCCTCCTTTGTCCCTGAGAGGTCCGATTTTCTCCCTGACAACTCTTTTGTTCCTAACGTATGAATAGAATGCCTTAGGATTCTCCTTAATCCTGCCTGCCAAGAACATCTCGTGACCTCTTTTTGCCCTTCTAACTCCCCATTTGAGTTCTTTCCTACTCTCTCTGTATTCCTCCAGAGCTCCATCTGTTTTCAGTTGCCTGGACTTAACGTACGCCTCCCTTTTCATTTTAATCAGATCCTCAATTTCCCTGGTTATCCACGGCTCTCGAATCCTACCTTTCCTATCTTTCCTTTTTACAGGCACATGCCTATCCTGCAGCCTTATCAATAGTTCCTTAAAAGACTCCCACATGCCAGACGCGGACTTACCCTCGAACATCCTCTCCCAATCAACATCCACCAATTCTTGCCTAATCCGGCTATAGTCAGCCTTCCCCCAATTTAGCACCCTGCCCGTAGGACAGCACTCATCCTTGTCCATTACTATCCTAAAGTTAACAGAGTTGTGGTCACTATTTGCCACATGTTCCCCTACCGAAACTTTGACGACCTGACCGGGCTCATTTCCCAGAACTAGGTCCAGTATAGCCCCCTCTCTAGTCAGGCTATCTACATACTGTTCCAAAGAACCTTCCAGTATGCATTTTACAAATTCCTCCCCGTCCGGTCCCCCAGCTCTAAGCACTTTCCAGTCTGTGCCAGGGAAATTAAAGTCCCCCACTACAACAACCCTATGTTTTCTGCACCTATCCAGAAACTCCTGACATATCCTTTCCTCCACTTCCCGTGGGCTGTTGGGTGGTCTGTAGTACACCCCCAGCATAGTGACTGCACCCTTCCTGTTTCTGAGTTCCACCCACAGCGACTCAGTACATGACCCCTCTAAGTTGTCTACCCTCTGCACCGCGGTAATATGCTCCTTAACTAATATCGCTACTCCCCCACCTTTTTTAGCCCCTCCTCTGTCTCGCCTAAAACACTTATACCCCGGAATATTCAGCTGCCAGTCCTGTCCTTCTTTTAACCAAGTTTCCGTCACCGCAACCACATCCAAATTCCACACAAGCATTAAGGCCCTAAGTTCGTCTGTTTTACCCGTTACACTCCTCGCACTGAAGCAGATGCACTCCAGACCTCCAGGCCCAGTCAGGTCCTCCTCCTCCAGAGTGCTCCTCTTCTTAGCTAGCCTTGCCCTGGCCCCCAGCTCGACCCCAGCCTCAGTATTTACTGACCTCCTGTTTTGTTCCCCACCCCCCTGCCACACTAGTTTAAATCCTGCCGAAACACTCTAGCAAAACTCCCAGCCAGGATATTTGCTCCCTTCCAGTTAAGGTGTAACCCATCCTTTCTGTACAGTTGCCATCCTGACTTGAAGATTTCCCAGTTATCTATGAATTTAAAACCCTCCCTCTTGCACCAGTCCTTTAGCCACGCGTTCAACTGTAGAATCTCCCTGTTCCGAGCCTCACTTGCACTAGGCACCGGGAGCAGTCCAGAGATTGCTACCCTGGAGGTCTTACTTTTTAGCCTAGCACCCAACTCCCTGAATTTCTCTCGTATGACCCCCCTGCTCTTCCTACCTACATCATTTCCCCCAATGTGTACAATCACATCCGTTTGACTACCTTCCTTTTTAAATATGCTTCCTACCCTCTCGGAGACATCCAGTACCCCGGCACCAGGGAGGCAGACTACCATCCTGGATTCTCGTTCAGTCCCACAGAAGCGCCTGTCCGTGCCTCTAACCATTGCGTCCCCCACAACTATCGCTCTCCTAAACCCCTTCTTTCCCTTCCGGACTCCTGAGCCTGTCTCCGTGGAGGCGATCTGGTCCTCGTGGCTTACCCCTGGAGGGTCATCCCCCTCCACATGGAGGGTCATCCCCCTCCACAAGTGACAAATAATATTCGCGCCATTCAAGTGCCAGGCAATGGCCATCTCCAACAAGAGAGGATCTAACCATTGCCTCTTGACATTCAATGGCATTACCATAAATTGAATCCACCAATATCAACATTCTGGGGGGTTATCATTGACCAGAACTGAACTGGATTAATTATATAAATACTGTGGCTACAAGAGTCAGGCCATGGGCTAGGAATTCTGTGACGAGTAACTCCCCTCCTGACTCCCCAAAGCCAGTCTACAATCTACAAGGCATAAGTCAGGAGTGTAATGGGATACTCTCCCCTTGTCTGGATGAGTGCAGTTCCAACAATACTCAGGAAGGTCAGCATCAGCCAGTATAAAGCAGCCCACTTCATTGGTACCCTACCCACAAACATTCACTCCCTCCACCACCAACACAGCCGTGTATACCATCTACAAGCTGCACTGCAGAAACTCACCAAGGCTCCTTAGGCAGCACCTTCCAAACCCATGGCCTCTGCCATCTAGAAAGACAAGAGCAGCAGATACCTGGGAACACCACAACCTGGAAGTTCACCTCCAAGTCACTCACCATCCTGACTTGCAATTATATCACCGCTCCATCCTAACAGCACTGTGGGTCCACCTACACCACATGGACTTCAGCGGTTCAAGAAGGCAGCACTCCATGGGAAATTAGCAATGGACAGTAATTGCTGGTCTAGCCCACATCCCTGAAATGTACATATACATATTTATAGTTAGCTGTGTACCACCTGCAGTGGGATCTGAGTGAACAATTTATTTTCAGCTGACCAACCAATCGCATTGTCTTTGAGAAGATAAGTGCTTGAACAATAGGAGCAGGATAAGACCCAATGGCTCCTCAAGCCCAGACCAGCAAGCAGTAAGATCACAGTTGATCTTGGAGGGGGATTTGTTGTCATTGTTTGGGGGGGTGACAGTGGCCCAACTGCGATTGGAGAGGGGTGACAGGCTATGATTGGGGAGTGGTGGGGGTCAGGGTATGATGAGGGAAAGTGGGGTGGAGGGGGTAAGGGGGTCAGGCAATGCTTGGGGGAGGAGAGTTTAGGTCTATGACTGGGAGAAGGAGGAAGAGGGATCAAGGAGGGAGGGTATGTGGGAGGCTGTGAGTTGGGGAGGGAAAGTGGGGGGATGTTAGGGTGTGATGGGAAGGGAGGGTGGGGGGGTGTTAGGGTGTGAGTTGGGGAGGGAGGGTGGGGGTCTGGCTGTGATTGGAGAGGGTTGGGGGGTCAGGCTGTGAATTGGGGAGGATGGGGGGTTCAGAGTGTGAGTTGGAGAGGGTGGGGAGGAATGTTAGGGTGTGATGGGGAAGGAGAGTGGGGGGTGTTAGGGTGTGAGTTGGAGAGGGAGGGTGGGGGGTCTGGCTGTGATTGGGAGAGGGCTGCGGGGGGGTCAGGCTGTGAGTTGGGGAGGGTGGGGGGTTAGGGTGTGAGTTGGGAAGGGTGGGGGGATTCTGGCTGTGATGGGGAGGGTGGGGGTTAGGGTGTGAGTTGGGGAGGGTGGAGGGGTTCTGGCTGTGATGGGGAGGGTGGGGGGTTAGGGTGTGAGCTGGGGAGAGTGGGGGGGGGGAGGATCTGGCTGTGATGGGGAGGGTGGGGGTGGGGGCTCAGGCTGCGATTGGGGGAGGGTGGGGTTATGGGGAAAACATGCTTGTTCCTTCTGGCCCACAGAGAAACTCCTTAATGAAACTATTTTCTCAGTGTGCCTCCTCTGATTTAGTATCACTGCCTCCTGCAGAACCCCCATCCCCCCCTCCACCCCGACAAAACCCCCAGCCACAGGATGTGGAACCAGCCTTCACCCTGAGCCAGGCTGTTTATTGAAAGAGCCCAGCCCCCATCCTGTCTCTCGGAATGGCAGCTTAACACTGGGACATGGGGAGAAGCAGCAGGATTGAGGGGCGGGGGGGCGGGGGGGGGGGGTGTGACAATAATAACAAATATCTACAAAATGCCAAGATGCTGCCAGGGGACATTATAAACCAAAGCAATGCCACTTGAGCTACCACAGGAGATATTAACTCAAAATGATGAAAAGCTTGGTCGTAAAGATAGGCTTTAAGAAGGGACTGAAAGGGGGCAAGGGTGGCGGAGAGGTTTAGGAGGGTATTCCAGAGCTAGAGGCTCAGCCAACTGAAGGTACGGCCACCAATGGTGGAAAAATTATAATTGGGAATGGATGAGAGGCCAGGGTTGGCGAGCACAGGTATCGCAAAAGGTTTTTTAAAAATTTATTCATGGGACACGGACGTCGCTGGCTGGCCAGAGTTTATTGCCCATCCCTAGTTGCCTTTGGGAGTCAATCACATTGCTGTGGCTCATATAGGCCAGACCAGGTAAGGACGGCAGATTTCCTTCCCTAAAGGACGTTAGTGAACCAGATGTATTTTTCCGACAATCGACAATGTTTTCGTGGTCATCAGTAGATTCTTAATTCCAGATTATTTTAAATTGAATTCAAATTCCACCATCTGCCGTGGTGGGATTCGAACCCGAGTCCTCAGAACATTCTACAGGCCCCCCAATAGCCCAAGGGAAGTGGAAGAACGGATATGTCAGGAGATAATGGATAGGTACAGGAAAAATAGGGTTGTTGTAGTGGGAGACTTCAATTTCCCTGGTATTGACTGGAAATCACGTAGGGCTGGGAGTCTGAATGGGGAGGAATTTGTAAAATGCGTACAGGAGGGTTCTTTGGAACAATATGTAGATAGACCGACTAGAGAGGGGGCTATACTGGACCTAGTACTGGGGAATGAGCCTGGTCAGGTCTTCAAAGTTTCGGTAGGGGAACATGTGGCAAATGGTGACCACAATTCTGTTAGCTTTAGGATAGTGATGGAAAAGGATGAGTGGTGTCCCAAGGGTAAGGTGTTGGATTGGGGGAAGGCTAACTTTAGTGGGATTAGGCAGAAATTGGCAGCTGTTGATTGGGAGAGGCTGTTTGAGGGTAAATCCACATCTGGCATGTGGGAGTCTTTTAAGGAACAGTTGTTAGGGCTGCAAGATAGGCATGTGCCTGTAAAAAAGAAGGATAGGAAGGGTAGTATTCAAGAACCGTGGATAACCAGAGAAATTGAGGGATTGGTCAAAAAGAAAAGAATGGCGTACGTTAGGTCCAGGCAGCTAAAAACGGAGGGAGCTCTGGAGGAATACAAAGAAAGTAGGATAGAACTCAAACGAGGAATTAGAAGGGCAAAAAGGGGTCACGAAATGTCCTTGGCAGACAGGATTAAGGAGAATCCCAAGGCATTTTATTCATACATTAGGAACAAAAGGTTTGTCAGGGAAAAAATCGGACCTCTCAGGGACAAAAGTGGGGAATTATGCTTAGAGCCCAAAGAAGTAGGGGAGATCCTAAATGAATACTTTGCGTCGGTATTCACAAAAGAGAGGGATGTGTTGACTGGGAGTGTCTCGGAGGGGAGTGTTGACCCGTTAGAGAAAATCTCCATTACAAGGGAGGAAGTGTTGGGTTTTTTAGGGAATATAAAGACTGACAAATCCCCAGGGCCTGATGGAATCTATCCAAGGCTGCTCAGGGAGACGAGAGATGGGCCTCTGACGCAAATCTTTGTCTCATCACTGGACACAGGTGAGGTCCCAGAGGATTGGAGGATAGCTAATGTGGTCCCGTTATTTAAGAAGGGTAGGAAGGATAACCCGGGAAATTATAGGCCGGTGAGCTTGACGTCCGTGGTAGGGAAGCTGTTGGAGAGGATTCTTAGAGATAGGATATATGCGCATTTAGAAAGGAATAAACTCATTAACGATAGTCAGCATGGTTTTGTGAGAGGGAGGTCATGCCTCACTAACCTGATGGAGTTTTTTGAAGAAGTGACTAGAATGGTTGACGAGGGAAGGGCCGTGGATGTCGTCTCTATGGACTTTGGTAAAGCATTTGACAAAGTCCCTCATGGTAGGTTGGTGCAAAAGGTTGGATCTCATGGGATAAAGGGGGAGGTGGCTAGATGGGTGGAGAATTGGCTTGGTCACAGAAGACAGAGGGTGGTAGTGGAAGGGTCTTTTTCCGGCTGGATGCCTGTGACTAGTGGTGTTCCGCAGGGCTCTGTATTGGGACCTCTGCTGTTTGTGATTTATATAAATGATCTGGAAGAAGGTGTAACTGGGGTGATCAGTAAGTTTGCCGACGACACGAAAATGGCTGGACTTGCAGATAGTGAGGAACATTGTCAGAGGCTACAGAAGGATATAGATAGGCTGGAAATTTGGGCAAAGAAATGGCAGATGGAGTTCAATCCAAATAAATGCGAAGTGATGAATTTTGGTAGAACTAACGTAGGGGGGAGCTATACGATAAATGGCAGAACCATAAAGGGTGTAGATACGCAGAGGGACCTGGGTGTGCAAATCCACAGATCCTTGAAGGTGACGTCACAGGTGGAGAAGGTAGTGAAGAAGGCATATGGCATGCTTGCCTTTATAGGATGGGGCATAGAGTATAAAAGTTGGGGTCTGATGTTGCAGTTGTATAGAACGTTGGTTCGGCCGCATTTGGAATACTGCGCCCAGTTCTGGTCACCACACTACCAGAAGGACGTGGAGGCTTTAGAGAGAGTGCAGAGGAGGTTTACCAGGATGTTGCCTGGTATGGAAGGACTTAGTTATGAGGAGAGATTGGGTAAACTGGGGTTGTTCTCACTGGAAAGACGGAGGATGAGGGGTGACCTAATAGAGGTGTATAAAATTATGAAAAGCATTGATAGGGTGAACGGTGGGAAGCTTTTTCCCAGGTCAGTGGTGACATTCACGAGGGGTCATAGGTTCAAGGTGAGGGGGGGGGGGTGCGTTTAACACAGATATCAGAAGGACGTATTTTACACAGAGGGTGGTGGGGGCCTGGAATGCGCTGCCGGGCAAGGTGGTGGAGGCGGACACACTGGGAACGTTTAAGACTTATCTAGATAGCCACATGAACGGAGTGGGAATGGAGGGATACAAAAGAATGGTCTAGTTTGGACCAGGGAGCGGCAGGGGCTTGGAGGGCCGAAGGGCCTGTTCCTGTGCTGTATTGTTCTTTGTATTCGCTGAGTTCGTGGATTAATAGTCAAGTGATAATACCACGAGGCCATCACCTCCCCTGAGATTGCAGAGATGGGTGGGTGTTGGGAGGGGTGGGGGGGTGGGTGGTGTTATGAGGCTATGGAGGAATTTGAAAACAAGGAGATGATGGCCCCATGCTGGATTTGCACCAGGCTGGTGGGGTGGGCAGTTTGGCTCAAGTGTCGGGGGAGGGGGGGGGGAAGAGTGGGTTGCTGACTCTGTAACTTTAACCCAGTGAGAGATGGCATATTTAGGCAAGTGAAGAAGATGAGATGTGACTGATACAGCTTTCGAGCAGCTTCCTATCCTGTGGCATGTTCTTGGGAAGCTGAGATACCGGAACTGTTTATTTTATATAACTTTCTATTTTAGCATGGTAATGTGATGAGTGCTGTTACCTGATAGTATTAAATTCACAGTGGTACTGGACTCTGGGAGTCAAATTTCTGCAATGGAACCTTATTGATCACTGCATTATATAATTTTTTTAAAATACATTAGAATTACAATCAACGTCCTGGGCTCCCTCTGAACTGCTTTTCCTGATCTTACTCAGCAAGTTAAAAAGTCAGAAACCAAAGTTCGGAAAGTTTTAAAACTTTTATCAAGTTTAAAATATTGAAAGCTGACATTTTTTGACACAAATCTGGAGCGCCCGGCTCTTCGAAGTTGTTTGTGGGAAGATTTTGTTGGAATAAATGGCCAGGTTGAAGACTGTTGTTTGGCAAGGTCCCTCTGGCTGATGACGAAAGCAGTTCTGTAACTGCAATGCAGAATTCACAGGGAAAGGAACAGGGAGGATCGCTGCTCACTCCCATCCCGGCTCCAGGTCCAGTCTTCCGCAGTGTGTGTGCGGAAATTGAGAGGAAGAGAGAGAGAGAGAGGGAGGCAGGGAGAGCACACTCACATACCAGCAATGCTGCACACAGACGCAGTGCCTACCCTCCCCTTCTGATTAGCACTCACAAGCTCCAGCACTGACGGCTAGGTGCAGATCCTCTCTGCTGAGGCTTCTGCAACTGCTCATTCCTCTCTCCCTCTCCTTCTCTATCTGGAGTTAACAGACGCCAATTCCAACCCCTCCTCCCCCCTCCCCCCTCAAGTCATCCCAGTCATCTCAACTGCAATTTATTGACCAAGTTAACCCCCCAGAATGAAACCTCAGAAAGTATCCATGGACTTCTGTGGAGTCGATTCAGCAAAAATCTTCCCGGGGAGACTTTTCGTGGCTATCTTAATTGGTAAGAGGCTAAACCCCAATATCATCATGTAATGTAGTGACTGTATATTAGCAATAACTTTTCTCAGTGAATTATTTACATCTATATTTCTTGCAACCGCAGAGATTTATTTAGCGTTAATCTTAAACATTCAATACTATATTTTTTGCTATTTCATTCTTTTTTTTAAACTCGTTTTCGGTGTTGGCAATTTCTCTCTCGGTTTCCCCCGGTTTCTGGTCGGTTTTCACTCCTTCCCTGACTGGGAAATCCAACGCACCAGTAGACTGATTGGTACAAACACATCTGTGTTTTTGTAACTTTCACTGAAGTTCAGATGATAAGAGTTATCAGAGGTTCTGGATGTTATTGGTTGGTATCTGGGGTTTGTGACCGTGCCAAATATGTGGACTTGGAGTTTGAGTAAGTCCCTGTAGAATCAGAACCCATCCTGCACCAGTCCCCAAAATAAACCAATGTCAGCATTTTGACATTCCTCTGACTGCACGGTGCTGAGAGACACTTGTCCCATCTCCCAACCCAAGCCCCTGATCAGAGGCAGAGCAAGTCCTCATTCTCTTTTTTTGACATTAGAATTTTGGTTTGAGATTTTAGGGGACTATGGGAATTTAAAACAAATTGAGGACGGCGTTCAGATTTAAGAAAAACATAATTCCTGGGTCAAGAATTGAGACTGGAATCTGGCAATGTCTAAAATGTTGGGTCGAAATTTAGATAGAGGGGAAAATCCCAACCTTTTAATTCCAGATTTGGATCAGGTAGGTTCACAACCGAGTCAGAAGAAGAAAACAAATTCATCTTTCATATTCTTTCTAGCACCGTGGTATATCCAAGTCATATCCAAGATGGCACCTATGTATGGACGATAAGTGTCCTCTTATAATCATAGAATCCTTACAGGCAGAAGGAGGCCATTTGGCCTATTGAGTCTGCACCAACCACAATCCCTATCCCCAGAACCCCATGCATTTACCCTAGCTAGTCCCCCTGACACTAAGAGACAATTTAGCATGGCCAATCCACCTAACCCACACATCTTTGGACTGTGGGAGGAAACTGGAGCACCTGAAGGAAACCCATGCAGACACGGGAGAACATGCAGACTCCTCACAGCGCCAGGGAACTGGGGTTCAATTCCTGGCTTGGGTCACTGTCTGTGTGGAGTCTGCACGTTCTCCCCGTGTCTGCATGGGTTTCCCCCCGGGTGCTCCAGTTTCCTCCTACAGTCCAAAGATGTGCGGGTTAGGTGGATTGTCCCTTAGTGTCAGGGGGACTAGCTAGGGTAAATGCATGGGGTTATGGGGATAGGGTATGGGTGGGATTGTGGTTGGTGCAGACTTGATGGGCCAAATGGCCTCTCTCTGCACTGTAGGGATTCTATGATTCTAAGAGGACACCTATTGTCCATACACCAGGTGCCATCTTGGATACACCACGGTGCCAGGAAGAATATGAAAGATTAATTTGTTTTCTTTTTCTTTAATAGCATTTGTGCTTGGGTCTATTCCGATGTGTCTGAGATCGGAGTCACATAGCTATTGGGAACAACGCTTTTCTCAGTGTCCAGTTTCCTAGTGGTCTCATTGCAAACTTCAAAAGGACGTAGGCTGGTGGAATGGGCGGACACGGTGGCAGATGGAATTTAGAGCTGGGAAATGTGGGACGGGATGTTCTAGCCGCGCACACCCCAAGACCGAAAATTTCTGCCTGAGGTCAATGGACCTTTAAATGGTCCACTGAATTTTCTGTCCCACCCACTATGCTTCCCGTGGTGGGAGGGACAGGAAAATTCCACGCTGAAGTGATTCATTTTCGTGGGGAGGGGAGGAGACGCAAAGAGACAATGTAAAACAAGTGTAAGAGAGTACAGAAGCAGAGCGAGCTGGGTACATGTGTGCATCAATCATTAAAAGTGGCAGGACAGGTGGAGAGGGTGCTTAATAAAGCATTCAGCATCCTCGGCTATATTCTGAAGGGCATAGAGTACAAAAGCAAGGAGGTTATGTTAAAAATGTGTAAAACCCTGGTTCAGCCTCATCTGGGGTATTGTAGCCAGTTCTGGGTACCGCACTTTAGGAGAGACGTGAAGGCATTAGAGAGGGTGCAGAAAAGATTCATGAGAATGGTTCAATGGATGAGAAACTTCAGTTACTCAGATGAATTAGAGAAATTGGGACCGTTTTTCTTGGAGAAGAGCAGATTTGATGAAGATGTTCAAAATCATGGAGGGTCTGGACAGAGTAGATGAAGAAAAACTTCCTCACACGGCAAGTGGTCAGAATCTTTGTGAATGTACGAGGGAATTGGATCATTATCTGAAATAATAGGATGTGCATGGCCATGGGGTGGAGGCAAGGGAGTGGTGCTAGATAAATTTCTCCTTGAGAGAGTCGATGCAGAAATGACAGGCAAGTAACCTCCTTATATGCTGCAACTATTCTGTGATTCTTAATAAGGTCCCTCTACATCACATTGATTATCTAGCGGTCTAATGGTTGTGTCTGATCTGTGATGTACAGATAATCTTTTCAGGTACCTGAGACTGGAAAGTCTTAAGGGATCATAGAATCATCGAATCCCTACAGTGCAGAAGGAGGCCATTTGGCCCATCCGGTCTGCACCGACCCTCCGACTGAGCATTGTACCCAGGACCAATCCCCATAACCCCACATATTTACCCACTAATCCCCTAACCTACACATCTTGGGACCTAAAGGGCAATTTAGTATGGCCAATCTGCCTAACCCGCACATCTTGGGACTGTGGGAGAAACACGGAACACCCGGAGGAAACCAACGCAGACATGGGGAGAATGTGCAAGCTCCACACAGATGGGGAGAATGTGCAAACTCCACACAGATGGGGAGAATGTGCAAACTCCACACAGACAGTCACCCAAACTGGGAACCAAACCCGAACCCCTGGCACTGTAAGGCAGCAGTGCTAACCATTGTGCCACCGTGCCTTTCACCTGTCCTGAGGATTGAGCATAACCCTGAATCCTGGTAAACTAACTCCTGAGGCTCGGAAAGCTGAGCCTGATTAATACTTACATTGCTAATTTGTTGATTATAAAAATCCTCATCCTTGCTTTCAAACAAATATTTCCATGGTCTGATTATTCTGTCATTCCTCTGGCTCTACAACCCTCCGAGACTACTCTGTTCCTCCAATTCAGACCTTACACAACCCCCAATTTTTATCACTCTGCCATTGGTGGCCCTGTCTTTGGCTGCATGTGCTCTAAGCTCTGAAATTTCCTCTCCATTACTAATCTCAATCAAGACAAATATTTTCAAAATCTAACTTTTCAACCAAGCTTTTGGTCACTTCTAATCTTTCCTCACGTGGCTTGCTGTCTTATTTGATCTAATTACCTTCATGTGAAGTACCTGGGATCATTTTATTACATTCAAAGTACTGTATTATTTATTTTTTTTATCCTGTTTGAATTTTGCGAGGATTCAGGTTTTGGGGGAAAAGACTCGCCACTAAATCGGGAAATTCGAAATCGGGCGACTGAGGTTGGTTAGAATCAACAACTGCAATAGAAGAGGAATTGAGGATTTGATCTTGTCATGTGGTCTCTGAGATTCAATGTTTCAGAGCCAAGTGAGCGCATAGACAAAATGCATCCAGTGATACCAGTAAACTGTTTAGCAATCTTACATTTCAAAAGAAAATTGGATAAATGCTTGAAAAGGAAAAGAAAATAATTGCAGGGCTACTGGGAAAGGGCAGGGGAGTGGGGCTAATTAGATAGCTCTTTCAAAGAGCTGGCACGGGCATGATGGGTTGAATGGCCTCCTTTGCTTTGTAAGATACCTAGTGTGGTATGGGGGGGGCAATCACAGCTAAGAGTTTATGCATATGTATCATTTCAGCGGACTCGCATTGATCAGGAACAGAAACCCTGCTTTACCTTTTTTCCCCTGTCTAGTTCAGGGACACTGAGGCTGATAATAGATTAACTAACCACATTGCGTGGGCAGGCATTGCATCTGGTGCTTTGAAGGTCTGCGTGACTTAAAGCTCCCCTGAAAACGATGCACCTATCCAGTGAGACCAACCTTGGCAGTGTCCCTTTAAGAGTGTTTCATGGAATATTAAAAGGTAATGAGGCAATGCAGAGAGAGTGCCGGCTTAGGAAGCTAGGTAGAAAAAAAAAGACACGCTCCTTGCTGTGAACAGAATCTGATGGCAGGAGGACATGTTTTATCTCATAGATTCAATGTAATTTCAGTAATATTGGTTAAGGATGGTGCATTTACAAGAGAGAGACTTGTATAAACGGCGCTTCTGAAAATGTTGCACTACAAAGGATAAAAGGCTTAACTATCAGTGCAAATATAGCTGGGTCTGATCCAACTCTGACCTGAACCCAGATTGATGTGTTAGGGTTGCTGAACTGCAGCTTGGACTGAACAAGGTGTGTAATGGAACCATTGCTGTCGGTGGATTGTCTGGAACAGGTTTAAATAACGGTGTTTTTACATTATTGAAAGAAAGACAGAACTTGCATTTATATAGCACCCTTTGCAAATTCAGCACACTTTACAGCCAATGAAGTACTTTTGAAGTGTAGTTAATGTTGCAATGACAAAATGCAGAGCCAATTTACGTACCGGAAGCTCCCTGAACAATAAGGTGATCGCAAGCAGATTAACTGTTTTAACGTTATCGGTTGAAGAGTAAATGCTGGCCGGAACACTGGTGATAATCTCCCTGCTCTTCTTTGCAATAATGCCAAAGGATCCTTTACAATACTCGAGAGGGAAGTCAGAGAGTCCATGTAACAATAGGCAGCATCTCTGACAGAGTAGCACTCCATCAGTACTGCATCAGAGACGTTAACCTGGATTTTTGGGCTTGGGTCTATGGAGTACAACCTGACCCCCTGCAAACCTCTGGCTCAGAGGCAAGAGTGCAGAGCCACAGTCAGCGCCTAATGAGTGGCCTCATTAAGAGACCAAGGTGTGTAATTCATCAAAGTGTGAAAAGGGCCGGATACATAAAGAAGTTGGTCCGAATGGAATAAATTATGGATTACTAGTTCAGTCATATTATCAAAGATATTATCAAGTCAGGCAGAAGTAACATAGCAGCAATCTGACAGAACCAGATGGTTACATAGCGGTAATGTTTTATTTATTTATCACAAGTAGGCTTACATTAACACTGCAGTGAAGTTACTGTGAAAATCCCCTAATCGCCATACTCCAGTGCCTGTTCGGGTACACTGAGGGAGAATTTAACATGGCCAATGCACCTAACCAGCACGTCTTTCAGTCTGTGGGAGGAAACCGGAGCAGCTGGAGGAAACCCACGCAGACAGAGGGAGAATGTGCAGACTCCGCACAGACAGTGACCCAAACCGGGAATTGAACCCGGGTCCCTGGCACTGCGAGGCAGCAGTGCTAACCACTGTGCCACCGTGCCGTGGTTATAGAAGCAGATGGTTACATAGCAGTAATGTCACTGAACCAGATGCCCAGACTAAGCGCTGGGGACATGGGTTCAAATCCAACCACGGTGGGCGGAATTTAAGTTCAGTTAATAATGGTGACCATAACAATTATCATCAATTATTATAAAAACCCATGTGACTAAATGTCTTCAGGGAAGTTGTGATGAGAAATGTATATTTTTACATTTTTATATTTTGTGATTGTGTTTTCTATGTAATTAAATGAAATTGTGTGTGTGTGCTTGTGTATACGTGAGAGAGGGACCAGAGTTAATTGAACAGGGAGAAGGCGACTGGAGACAGGTCGCCCGTGAGGTCTAAGAGCTGAAAGATTAAAGGTGTTAGGTGTGTGCATTTGTAATGGGAGGCTATAGTGGATTTGGGTTACAAGTAAATAGTTTGGATCTAAAATTTGCATTGTGAGATAAGCGGGGAAATTGGTTTTTCCGGTGTTAAATTTCAAAAGGGAGTTCAGAGGAACATTTGCATCTTACAGGGGTTTCATGAGTCAATAGGGGAAGGTATATTAAATTTTATTGGCCAAAATGTAGAGGCAAAATAGAAAGCATGAAAGATTTTTATATTTGGATAAGTTGAGTTCAAAGAGATGTTTAAGGACAATGGATTCTCATGAAAGAGGATAAAGGTATTTAAGGAAATGGTGATTTAACTGAGTTGTGAGTTGCTGTGGAAGCTCTGAATATCAGATCTGTGTGTGGGAGTTCCTGAGAAATTGGGAATGCTTTGAGTTGAAGGCAGCCACCTAGTGTTAAGCCAGGACAGTCTTTGTTTTAATAAACAGTTTACTTCTGAACCTCTTTTTGGAATTCCATATCAGGATGGAAGTGAAAAGAATTGCCTGAATTTAGATAATATTTACTGGATTTTTATGATTTAAGAATCTGTAAAGGGTTGTTATCAAAAAAGGTAATTTAATGATTTACTTCTGACCAATCAAGGTTTTTGAAGGCTGTTCAGTAAGGCTGTTTTAACTGTGTCATTTTTATCATGTGTGTTAACAATTGGGAAAAATTAAGATTTAAAAACACAAAGTCAAAGCAGGGAGTTGATTAGAGGCAGACAGCTGGAGAAATTATGGTCCAAAGATGTGCGGGTTAGGTTGATTGGCCATGCTAAAATTGCCCCTTAGTGTCCTGGGATGTGTAGATTAGAGGGATTAGCGGGTAAAATATGTTGGGATATGGGGGTAGGGCCTGGGTGGGATTGTGGTCGGTGCAGACTCGATGGGCCAAATGGCCTCTTTCTGTACTGTAGGGTTTCTATGATTCTATGATTCTATGAAATGTGAATTAGCCTATCAGTGGGGAGTATTTTACACATGTGACTAGGAAGAATAATAGGGCTACAATAGTGGTAACTTCAAAGTGGAGAGAAAAGGATATTGACTAATAACTGCCAAAAGCTGACTCCACAGGGGGATAAAACTAAAGGGAAAGACATGGTATAGCTGTAGAACACTAACTATAGAAAACAGGAAGACAAGGGAGTGAGACAACTAAACATCGGAGCTGCAGCAAGTCGAGAGAAGCTGCCATCTTCCACCTTCACTGAATCAGAGGACTATTCCCCAGACGTGGCCACCTTAACCTGTGTATGGTAATTAATTGCTGGATTTAGCTCCTAGATTTACTTAATATTGGATGTTGTTTGGGAAAAGGGGTGCCTCAAAGATCAGATAAAACGTAGGTAGTTTTGGGGACTAAGGGATTTTTAAAGTTTATTTATTAGTGTCACAAGTAGGCTTACATTAACACTGCAATGAAGTTACTGTGGAAATCCCCTAGTTGCCACACTCCAGCACCTGTTCGGGTTCACTGAAGGAGAATTAAGCATGGACAATGTACCCAACCAGCACATCTTTCGGAAACCGGAGCACCCAGAGGAAACCCACGCAGACACGGGGAGAACGTGCAGACTCCACACAGACAGTGACCCAAGCCAGGAATTGAACCCGGGTCCCTGGCACTGTGAGGCAGCAGTGCTAACCACTGTGCCACCGTGCTGCCTCATAGTTTAATGTAAAATTATGTGTGTGTAGCCATAAGTATGCATAAGTGTCGTTGAGTATTGTAGTCCTTCTTGTTGTGTGTATTTTCTTTCCTTTAAGTTAATAAATATTCTTTATTAATTGTTCACACAACGACTGGTCTGTTTCCTCACTGGGTTGGACACTGTTCCTCACGTAATTCCAAAAATGCACATACACCACTATGAACCGGTATTCCAAGTTATCCTTCTGGGTTTCGGGAAACGCTCACATTTAACATCAGTGTGGTTCATAACAAAAATTGGGGGCTCTTGGCTGAGATTTTAAAAACCATTATTCCTTTGGTGTAGGGAATTTGTGACTTTTTAAATGGAGTGAGAGTGAGGATAGCACGGAAACAAATTAAGAGAGGTGTGATTTAAAATAAGGCGACTGCAAAACTGGCTTTTGCACTGGCCAAGACTTGTTTGGGAGTGGAGAATATAACCTTGGAAAGTTTTAAAAGTCTACCTAAAACTAAGTTGTTGGAATTGGCGAATACATTACAGTTAGGGTTAGCTACAGGGGTTAAGAAAGCTGAGGTAATTGCAGAAATAGCAAAATACTTAAATGTACAAGAGTTGTCAGACAGACCAAGTATTTTAAAAAGTTAGGAAATGGAATTAGCTAATATTCAATTATAACGAGAAATGAAAGGATCCTGAACCTGAAATACAGGAAAAGCAAAACGAAAGCGAGGAGAGAGAAAAAGAGAGAGCTCTTCAGAGGGAATTGGAAATGCAGAAGTTAGCAATGGCAGAAAGAGAAAAGGATAAAGAGAGAGAATTTCAACTTCAAATGCAGTGAGTTATAGCAGGGAACAAGAACTGGGTGAGGAAAGAAGTAGTTCTAGGCATGAACCTAATGGGGAGGTGTTTAGATTTGCGTAGGCACTTCCAAAATTTGACGAAAAGAACATCAAAGCATTTTTTAACTTCTTTGAGAAAATAGCCAGACAAATGAAATGGTCGGCAGGTGTTTGGACATCGCTGTTACAGAGTAAACCTGTAGGTAGGGCTAGTGAAGTTTATGGGTGGGATTTTACGACCTCGTTCGTCCTGAAACCATACAATCCCGCCCGAGGTCAACGGACCTTTCCATGGTCTGCCCCTCGCCCGCTCCGATTCTCGTGGCAAGCGGGATAGTAAAATTCCGGCCTATATGTCTTTGTCAGAGGAAAGGTCTGGGGAGTACGATGCAATGAAGAAAGCTACATTGAGTGCTTATGGGTACCAGAGGCTTACAGACAAGTTTCGAAACGTAAGAAAACAGTCTGGACAGACTGATATTGAATTTGAAAGGGTTAAACAAAGTAATTTTGTTAGGTGAATGAGAACATTAAAAATAGAAGGAATCTATGAGGCCCTGTGAGATGTAATTCTATTGGAAGAAGTTTAAGATTCATCATCTGCAGTGATCAGGACTCGTGGAGGAACAAAGAGTTGAAACTGCAAGATTAGCCACAGAGCTTGCTGACAATGATGAATTGGTTCATCGGTCAAAGCCTTATTTTCAACACACTTTTAAATCTGAGAAAGATAGAAAGTGGGAAGGTGCGAGGAAAAAGCAGTCACGCAAGAGAAGGGTGGTTGAAAATTCCGTGGAGACTTCACCTCAAAATAAAAAAGGATGGTGCTGGGGGAATGAGAAACATGAGGAAAGTTAGATGCTTCCATTGTAATAAGCTGAGCCACACCGAATCATTATGCTGAGTGCTAAACAGAAAGCTTAAGAAAGGAACTATTAAATCTGAAACTGGAGAACAAGAGAAGCCGATTTATACACAGAGAAGACCAAACAATAGGGGTGATAATGTGTGCACAAACTGTACAGGGGCTGCGTGACCAGAAGGTGGCTGATGTGTTTTGGGATCTTGTGTATAAAGGCAAAGTCTTTTCAGGTGGGGAAAAATAGCATGGGGAAAGATGTTAAAATTTTAAGAGATACAAAAGCAAGCCAAGGATACCTGTTGTACAGAAGGAATATTGAAGGAAGAGGTTCTGATCAGCAGTATTCGCGGCAAAACAAGAAACATTCCTTTGATGAAAATAAACTTGAATAGTGTGAAGACGGGAGAAGTGGTTGTGGGAGTAATAGAAATATTGCCCATTGCAGGGATTGAATTAATTCCAGAGAATTATATAGTTGGATCACATATTGATAAGGTGCCTCACAAAAGGTTGCTGAGGAAGATTGGGTCACACGGAGTTGGGGGTAGGGTGTTAGCGTGGATTGGGGATTGGCTATCCGACAGGAAGCAGAGAGTCGGAATAAATGGGTGCTTTTCTGGTTGGCAGATGGTAGCTAGTGGCGTGCCGCAGGGATCGGTACTGGGGCCTCAACTATTTACCATTTATATAGACGATCTGGAGGAGGGGACTGAGTGTAGGGTAACAAAGTTTGCAGACGACACAAAGGTAAGTGGAAAAGTGAATCGTGTGGAGGGCGTAGAAGGTCTGCAGAGAGATTTGGACAGGCTGAGTGAGTGGGCGAGGATCTGGCAGATGGAGCATAACGTTGACAAATGCGAGGTTATTCACTTTGGAGGAAATAATAGCAAATTGGATTATTATCTAAATGGAAAAAAATTACAACATGCTACTGTGCAAAGGGACCTGGGGGTCCTTGTGCATGAGATGCAAAAACCCAGTCTGCAGGTGCAACAGGTGATCAAGAAGGCAAATGGGATGTTGGCCTATATCGCAAGGGGGATAGAATATAAAAGCAGAGATGTCTTGCTGCATCTGTACAGGGCATTGGTGAGGCCGCAGCTGGAATACTGTGTGCAGTATTGGTCCCCTTATTTGCGGAAGGATATATTGGCCTTGGAGGGAGTGCAGAGAAGGTTCACCAGGTTGATACCAGAGATGAGGAGTGTTGATTATGAGGAGAGACTGAGCAGATTGGGTTTGTACTCGTTGGAATTTAGAAGGCTGAGGGGGGATCTTATAGAGACCTATAAGATAATGAAGGGGCTGGATAGGGTAGAGGTGGAGAGATTCTTTCCATTTAGAAAGGAAGCTAGAACTCGAGGGCACAGCCTCAAAATAAAGGGGGGTCAGTTTAGGACAGAGTTGAGGAGGAACTTCTTCTCTCAGAGGGTGGTGAATCTCTGGAATTCTCTGCCCACTGAAGTGGTGGAGGCTACCTCGTTGAATATGTTTAAATCACGGATAGATGGATTCCTGATCGGTAAGGGAATTAGGGGTTATGGGGATCAGGCGGGTAAGTGGAACTGATCCACTTCAGATCAGCCATGATCTTATTGAATGGTGGGGCAGGCTCGAGGGGCTAGATGGCCTACTCCTGCTCCTATTTCTTATGTTCTTATGTTCTTATTGTAGTGATGCCTGCTGTGGTTGAACAGTCGCTAGAAAATCCAGCGACAGAGAAATCACAAAAACCACCCTGGGATGTTTCCTGATTGTGTAATAATGGGATCACAGGCACATAAGATAGGATAAAAGATGGCGAGGTTAAGAGTACAGGATGAGATAAGGTTATCTGATAAGATGGAACAAATGAAGGGCAATAAACTGATGTGTTTAGTTCAAAGAGATTGATAGAGTTACAGTATAGTGATTCCAAATTAAAGTAAATCTATCAAGCGGCTTACTCAGAATTGGAGGTGCAGTGTACTCCTCAATATTATTATGTAAAGGATCACATATTAATGAGAAAATGGTACGCACACCATAAATCCCATAGAGTGTGCCATATTAACGCGCTTAAGAGGTATTGGGATAGAGGAGATTAGGACAAGCATGGGGTCTTGATAGTCATGAAGCAGGAAGAAGAAAACGTTTTAATTTTAACAGTGACTTCCCTCTAATTCATTTGGGTAATGAGCAAGTGCTGAAAAATTTAAACAACTGATTAAGTTATTTTCCAGATCAAAGCCGAGATGAATTGGGAGAGTTACTCCAGTCCTTTAAATATTTTTGTAGGAATACATCAGGTAGAATGGATATAGTGATGCATGATGTTGATGTGGGGGAAGCAGTTCCAATGAAGCAACATCCATTGAGGTTAAGCCCAGCAAAGTCATCACAAGTACAGAAGGAAATTGAATAGATGTTCCAAAATGACATCATTGAATTGAGTTCTGGTGATTGAAGTTCCCCTATCATCATGGTACCAAAGTCGGATGGAACACAAAGACTTTGTGTGTTCGACAGGAAAGTGAATGTCGTCACCAAATGGGATTTGTTTCTTGTACCACGGTTGGAGAATTGCATTGAAAGATTTAGACAGTCTAAATTCATCACAAAAATAGACTTGCTAAAGGCATATTGGCAATTACCTTTGCCTGAGAGGGCAAAGGAAATCTCCGCATTTGTGACATAAGGACTAGGAGCAGGAGTAGGCCATCTGGCCCCTCGAGCCTGCTCTGCCATTCGGTAAGATCATGGCTGATCTTTTCGTGGACTCAGCTCCACTTATCCGCCCGCTCACCATAACCCTTACTGTTCAAAAGTCAATCTTTGCCTTAAAAACATTCAATGAGGTAGCCTCAACTGCTTCACTGGGCAGGGAATTCCACAGATTCACAACCCTTTGGGTGAAGAAGGTCCTCCTCAACTCAGTCCTAAATCTGCTCCCCCTTATTTTGAGGCTATGCCCCCTAGTTCAAGCAATCTCGCTGCTTCTATCTTGTCTATTCCCTTCATAATTTTATATGTTTCTATAAGACCCCCTCTCATTTTTCTGAATTCCAAAGAGTATAGCTCCAGTCTACTCAGTCTCTCCTCGTAAGTCAACCCTCCCAACTCTAGAATCAACCTAGTGAATCTCCTCTGCACCCGCTCCAGGGCTAGTACACCCTTTCTCAAGTAAGGAGACCAAAACTGCACACAGTACTCAAGGTGTGGCCACACCAGTACCTTATACAGCTCTATATAACCTCCCTGTTTTTAAACTCCATCCCTCTAGCAATGAAGGACAAAAATCCATTTGCCTTCTTAATTACCTGCTGCATCTGAAAACCAACTTTTTGCGATCCATGCACCAGGACACCCAGGTCCCTCTGCACAGCAGCATGCTGCAATTTTTTACCATTTAAATAATAGTCCATTTTGCTGTTATTCCTGCCAAAATGGATGACCTCACATTTACCAACATTGTATTCCATCCGCCAGACCCTTGCCCATAAGACCATAAGATATAGGAGCAGAATTAGGCCATTCAGCCCATGAAGTCTGCTCCGCCATTCAGTCATGGCTGATATGATTCTCATCCCCATTCTCCTGCCTTCTCCCCATAACCTTTAATCCCCTTATTGATCAAGAACCTATCTATCTCTGTCTTAAAGACATTCAATATCTCGCTTCCGCAGCCTTCTGTGGCAATGAGCTGCCACTCACTTAAGCTATTTATATCCCTCTGCAGATGTTCAGTGTCCTCTACACACTTTGCTTTCCCACCAAATGGACTTTATCGATTTAAAGTTATGGCATTCAGAATGAAGAACCACCCACAACATTTCAGACTAATGACTGAAGTTCTTCATGGACTAAGTCACTGTGTGGTAAATTGGCTATTTAGTGGTGTTTAGCCAAAGTTGGGAAGAACATCTGCAAAATAATTGTTTAAATGCTTAAAGAGGCTAATCCCGTCATGAATTTGGCGAAAAGCGAATTTGCTCAAGCTCATATTTCATATTTAGGACATATCTTGGGACATTGTCAAATGGTTCCACGAGATGTGACAATACAGGCTGTTTGGGATTTTCCTGAACCTACAACATAGAACATAGAACATTACAGCGCAGAACAGGCCCTTCGGCCCACGATGTTGCACCGACCAGTTAAAAAAAAAAACTGTGACCCTCCAACCTAAACCAATTTCTTTTCGTCCATGAACCTATCTACGGATCTCTTAAACGCCCCCAAACTAGGCGCATTTACTACTGATGCTGGCAGGGCATTCCAATCCCTCACCACCCTCTGGGTAAAGAACCTACCCCTGACATCGGTTCTATAACTACCCCCCCTCAATTTAAAGCCATGCCCCCTCGTGCTGGATTTCTCCATCAGAGGAAAAAGGCTATCACTATCCACCCTATCTAAACCTCTAATCATCTTATATGTTTCAATAAGATCCCCTCTTAGCCGCCGCCTTTCCAGCGAAAACAATCCCAAATCCCTCAGCCTCTCCTCATAGGATCTCCCCTCCATACCAGGCAACATCCTGGTAAACCTCCTCTGCACCCTCTCCAAAGCCTCCACATCCTTCCTGTAATGTGGGGACCAGAACTGCACACAGTACTCCAAGTGCGGCCGCACCAGAGTTGTGTACAGTTGCAACATAACGCTACGACTCCTAAATTCAATCCCCCTACCAATAAACGCCAAGACACCATATGCCTTCTTAACAACCTTATCTACTTGATTCCCAACTTTCAGGGATCTATGCACACATACACCTAGATCCCTCTGCTCCTCCACACTATTCAAAGTCCTCCCGTTAGCCCTATACTCAACACATCTGTTATTCCTACCAAAGTGAATTACCTCACACTTCTCCGCATTAAACTCCATCCGCCACCTCTCGGCCCAACTTTGCAACCTGTCTAAGTCTTCCTGCAGACTACGACACCCTTCCTCACTGTCTACCACACCACCGACTTTGGTGTCATCAGCAAATTTGCTAATCCACCCAACTATACCCTCATCCAGATCATTAATAAATATTACAAACAGCAGTGGCCCCAAAACAGATCCCTGAGGTACACCACTTGTAACCGCACTCCATGATGAATATTTACTATCAACCACCACCCTCTGTTTCCTATCCGCTAGCCAATTCCTGATCCAACAAGAAAAGATATATCAAGGTGTCTGAGAATGAATGGATATTATCATCAGTTTGTGCCAAATCTTAGCAGCGTGGTAGCACCACTAGCAGAACTCTTGAAGAAGAAGACATTGAACTGGGCGGAGGATCTCTAAACTGCATTCCAACATTTGAAAATTGTTGACGACAAAGTCCATGTTAGCCACACCAAATTATGACGAACAGTTTAAACTGATTGTGGATGCTAGTGACATTGCTGTGGGAGTTATGTTGTTACAAGAAGATGAACTTGGACTTGAGAAGCCTGTGGGTTCGTTCTCAAGGAAATTAAATCTTCACCCACGAAGTATTCTACAATTGGAAAAGAGACTTTAAGCTTGGTATTGGCATTGCAACTTTTTGAGATTTATGTTGCCAATAGTCCTGCGGAGGCAATCATATATACAAACCATAATCCCCTAAAATTTCTGGAGAAACTTTGAGATTGGAATGCGAGGTTATGTGGATGGAGTTATACAGCTTTTAATTTAAACACCTTCCAAGCATTCCAATCTAATGAGACAAGCAAAGACAGTAATTCAACATTTCCTTTGTTTAACACTTCTAGTACCAACTCAAACATAAACAGTTGCAACTCATTAACTCTTTACTGAACTCTAACTCTACCTGAACATCAACTTTCAACTGAACTTTAACTCTTCACTGCACTTTAACTCTAACTGAACATCAACTTTAACTATTTAACTAAAAATAGATAGCACCGAGTTTAGGAAAACCTTGGCCAAGAAATATCCTCGATGCAGAATCTATCTTCCTCTTTTCTGAAGCATCCTTCAGGGTACAAGTCTGCTTGCGATGGTTGGTCTCTTCGAGTTATCCCTGGCAAACAAAGGCTCACATGTCTTTTTATCCACAATTTTCCACTCGTTTCCGGAAGATTCTCGGTCATCCAGCCAACTGTATAACCAGAAACCGATCACATAGCTCGAACATCCAGTGAAATTACTTTTGAACGACGCCATTACACTTAGTTCATTTGACATGCACCATACATAGCAGCCATATAAATTGAAGCCACACTGTCTCGATTAATGTAAACAACTTCCTTTATCTGGGAAGGTTCAGATCACAGCTCCCAGACCAGAGCAACTTTACAACTTGCATCTGGTTTTAATCTATAAATTGACCAAAAATCCCAGCATGCTTAGCTCTCAGCCAGAATAGCCATTTTAAAGCCACTATTGCCATTATTGTTGTTAAATTATTGTTGCAGCCATTCTTTCTCCATCCACAATTTTGTTACTACAACTGTTTAATTTAAAAATCATTCATGTGACCCGGAGAGAAAATGTCATTGTGAATGCTTTATCATGAGTGTAAAAGAGGCTGTTGGGAACATTGGGTGTAAATACTCTGGGGTATATTTTATGTTAGTGCCTGTTTTTAAATCTTTGTAATGTTTAATAAGGTAGAACCAATAAGAGATGGTTGAGAAATGAAATTAAGGTGTTTCTTTTTTCAAAGGAGGGAAATTGCTAAGAATTGGGGAAAAGTAAATTAAAAACACAAAAGTCAAAGCAGGGAGTTGATTAGAGGCAGACGGCTGGAGAAATGACGAGATGCAAATGAGCCCATCAGTGGGAAATTAGTATTTTACATATGTGATGAGAGAGAACAATGGGGCTATAATTGTGGTAACTTCAAAGCGGAGAGATAAGGAAATTGACACGTACCTGCCCAAAGCCGACTCCGCAGGGGGATAAAATCAAAGGGAAAGAAATGGTAAAGCAGTAGAACACTAAGAAGCCAAGGGAGAGAGACTGCTAACATCAGAGCTGCAGCAAGTTGCAACTATCATTTCCCAAGAGAAGCTGCCATTTTCCACTTTAACTGAACCAGAGGACTATTCCCCACACGTAGCCACCTTAACCTGTGTATGGTAATTATTTGCTGAACTTAGTTCATAGAGTTACTTCATGTTGTTTGGGAAAATGGGGTGTCTCAGAGTTCAGGTGAACATAGGTAGTTTTGGGGACCAAGGGATAATTTGATGTTAAAATGGTGTGTGTATAAGCATTAGTATCCTTAAGTGTTGTGAGAAATATAGTCCTTCTTGTAATGTGTGTTGTTTTTGTTTTAAGTTAATAAATATTCTTCATTAATTGTTCACAAAACAACTGAACTGTTCCTAACTGAATTGTACATTGTTCCTCACATAATGTGAAAAACACCACTCCGAATCAGTGTTTCAAGTAACCATTCTGTGTTTTGGGATATCCTTTATTTAACATCAGCATGGACGTGTGTTTAAGGTTTTTTTTTCCCTATTTAATAATTTATTTCATTTTTAACATTCTGAAGGTGTTACTGCAGTTCTATGCTTTTGAGGTCAGTAGCTATTGCTCCTCCTCGTCACAAACAAAAAGGTTTATGATCAGTGTTTGGGGTTCTGGCTTGCTCGACAATAACATCAGCTGTGGATGTAACGGGAAGAAATCTTCCTTCCATACCGGGTCTGTCTGATATGTGACTCCAGACCCACAGAGTGTGCTTGATTCCACAAGAAATGGCTCCCTGAAATGGTCTAACAAGTCACTGAGTTCAAGGGCAATTAGGGATGAGCTTTGCCTCCCACATCCCATGAAAGGATTTTAAAAAAAGAAAATAGTGACAGGGTAAAATTTGAGTTTTAAAAGCACTTTCAGAGGAGGGAAATGTGAGGAAAGAAATGAGAAGCTAGATCAATGGTGTAACTTGATCTTCTTTGGGGATCAGGGAGGAGGTTAAATGGTTAGTGGGATGTGGGAAAGTTCCCCGTTATGGCGCTGGGGGAGGGTTGGCGCTGGGAGAGGGCTGGCGCTGGGGGAGGGCTGGCGCTGGGGGAGGGCTGGCGCTGGGGGAGGGCTGGCGCTGGGGGAGGGCTGGCGCTGGGGGAGGGCTGGCGTTGGGGGAGGGCTGGCGCTGGGGGAGGGCTGGCGCTGGGGGAGGGCTGGCGCTGGGGGAGGGTTGGCGCTGGGCGAAGGTTGGCGCTGTTGGAGGGTTGGCACTGGGAGAGGGCTGGCGCTGGGGGAGGGTTGGCGCTGGGCGAAGGTTGGCGCTGTTGGAGGGTTGGCGCTATTGGTGGGTTGATACGGGGGAGGGTTGGTATTGCGGAGAGTTGGCAGGGGGAAGGTTGATATTGGGATGGGTTGGCACTGCCGAAGAGTCCACATGAGGGTGAGCAACTGTGTGGGGAAAATGTTTGCATTGGAGAAGACTCCCTAATAAGAGGAGATTGCATGAAATGGGGGAGAGCCTATGACGGGTGAAAGTTGGTGACGGTCAAGTTTATGTTTGATGTGTTGAAGGAGAAAGCTTGACAGTGTGAACGACTTTTCTCACTCCCTTCTTTTCTAATGTGTATCTGTTCACGTTGTGGATATTCGAATTGTTTGATATTGTACTGATTTTAGTACATGAGTAGTAACTCAGAGACCATGAGGTCAAATCTTCCTGAAACCAGCTGTGATACATCTTGTATATTGTGGGTGAGCGCCAGGAAATCAATCAGCCCTTTCTAGGGGGAACGTCAGGAAAAGGAACCAGACACTCATCCCACTCTGGACTGAATTACTGACTGACTGATCACAGAGCACCTCGCAATGGCAGTAAATGGAGTCTTGTACCCACATCCTAAGAGCAAACAAATTAGCACTGTTTGGAAATTGCATATCAGAAACATGATTTATGTATGTGAATTGAATTCACCAAATGACACAGCAACAATGAGCAGGCAGGTTCTATGCGGGAAGAGTGGGCATTCTGTTCCCTGTGGTGAGCTGGATTCTCGATGATTGTAGGAATGCCACTCAATATGCAGATTATTGTGCTGGCAACCGCAGTTTGTTAGTTCATGTTTACCTCATGTTAATTCTGGATGTTTGAGTATAAGATCGGTATTATTGACTGTTTGCTTTATTAACTCCTGTATAGTAACATTTCTTCTGTTTGTTTAAAACCGTGCAATCTTAGTGACTCTGAATGAGCAACTCGGCTTTCAAATTTTACCTGCTTTAACAAGAAAGGTTACTGGTTTCTAATTGGATCATAACAAATTTGGGGCTCTCATTCAGGATCGTAACACTTTCCAATAAGATGTTTTACCGAGGCTTTATCTGGTCTTTCAGGTAGGCGTGATAGATCCCGCGTTGCTATTTTGAAATGGGCAAAGGTGTTCACACCACTTTTCTGCCGAATACTTATTCTTCAACCAACATCATCAAAATAAAAAGGACAGGTTATCTGGTCATCAACACGTCGCTATTGTGGGATCTTGCTGTGCGCACAATTGGCTGCCACATTTCCCACATTACAACAGTGACTAAACTTAAATAAAATAATTCATTGGCTGTAAAGCATTTTGTGTTGCCCTGTGATCATGAACACAGCCGTATAAACAAAATAAGTACCTGAAATCTATCGATGGATAAGACTGTCTTGGTGAAGATGGTGCAAACAGCAGAGCAATGATAAATTCACATGAGAAATCTGAGATCTTGGCTCTGTCAGCAGTCTTTCAGCAGTGAATTCATTTACTGAAGCAGACAAAAGTCCATAAACATGAATAAAGGTGAGACAGATCTATAAACCATCTATAGGCAAATGAGGGGTAGGATGAGAGTGGCACAGTGGTTAGCACTGCTGCTTCACAGCGCTAGGGACCTGGGTTCAATTCCGGCCTCGGGTCACTGTCTGTGTGGAGTTTGCACATTCTCCCCCTGTCTGTGTGGGTTTCCTCCGGAAGCTCCAGTTTCCTCTCTCGGCCCAAAGATGTGCGGGTTAGGTTGATTGGCCATGCTAAATTGCCCCTTAGTGTCAGGAGAATTAGCAGGGTAAATATGTGGCATTGCGGGAATGGCCTAGGTGGGATTGTGGTTGGTGCAGACTCGATGGGCCGAATGACCTCCTTGTGCACTGTAGGGATTCTATGATCAGGGATTGACAACTAACATTTCCATCTCTAGGAAGGAACATAGGACAGGAGGATGCCATTCAGCCCCTCAAGCCTGTTCCACCATTCAATTAGATCATGGCTGATCGATGATTTGACAACATTTACTTGCCATGGTTCTGTAACACTTGCCTCACAAAAAAATCAATACTTCTTAGTTGTAAAATTTTCAGTTGACCAAAGATAATATGCAAACACCTTTCTAAACCAAATCAATCAAATCCTCAGAAATAAATAATAAGCAAGGTTCCATTGAGTTCAAAAATAACACTGCACACTGACACAGTGACGAATGCTTCAGCTGGGGCTCAGTGAGTGGCAGCTCTTGCCTCTAACTCAGAAGGTTCAAATCTCCCCCAGAACTCCAGCTGGTGCTCACAATGCTGTACTGAGAGAGTGGCACTGTCAGAAGTGCTGTCTTTAGACCTGAAGCCCCATTGGCCCTCTCAAGTGGATGGCAGTATTTCAAAGAAGGGTTTTTGCAAGTGGACCTGCCCAATAATTATCTTCAGTCAACACGAGACGAGTATCTAGGCCATGTCACAGATAGTTTGTGGGCGCAAGCTACGCATAGGTGGGTTTCCACATTTCCTACAGGACAATAATGACCACATTTCCAAAGTACGTAATTGGCTGTAAAGCACTTTAGAACGTCTGATGATTGTGAAAGATGTCATAGAAGCACAAGGATACACAGTTACACAGTGAGTGACACTTACCCTGAACACATAGTAACTCTGTACAGTTACACAGTGAGTGACCCTTACCCTGAACACATAGTAACTCTGTATAGTTACACAGTGAGTGATCCTTACCCTGAATACACAGTAACTCTGTACAGTTACACAGTGAGTGACCCTTACCCTGAACACATAGTAACTCTGTATAGTTACACAGTGAGTGATCCTTACCCTGAATACACAGTAACTCTGTACAGTTACACAGTGAGTGATTCTTACCCTGAACACACAGTAACTCTGTACAGTTACACAGTGGTTGATCTTTACCCTGAATAAACAGTGACTCTGTACAGTTACACAATGAGTGGTCCTTACCCTGAATACACAGTTACTCTGTACAGTGACACAGTGAGTGATTCTTACCCTGAATAGACAGTGACTCTGTATAGTGACACAGTGAGTGACCCTGATCCTGAACACACAGTAACTCTGTACAGTTACACAGTGAGTGATCTTTACCCTCAATACGCAGCAAATCTGTACAGTTACGGAGTGAGTAATCCTTACCCTGAATTAGTGTGTTGAATATCTATGCTCTTATTCTGCAGATTATCCATCCACCTTTGCACATCTGCTGTTTCACCATTGCCTCCTGCCCTCCATGCCACCCCTGATCTGAAAAGCTGAGGAACTATCATGTATTTGATCATCCCAGACCGTCCTACCTAATCTTCTGATCTGGTTTCCCACCAAATATATATCTGGCTGCTGTTGGAAGGAGTTAATCAATTCAAACGTCTCTGCCTGTGCAGGGATATTAATCCACATCCACTGCTTTGTGTGAAATTAACTTTCTTCCGTATTTCAGGTCCCGCTGGTTACACAATGAAACAGTGGTTACAGTAACGAGCAATTGTGAATAGGCATCCAAAAATCCTTGTCCATCAGCCAAACATCCTCGTCATTCATCCGAAAATCCTTGTAATCTTCTCAGATCCTTACCCATCTTTTCAGATCTTGCCTAGCTTCCCATGATTTCAGTTGAACCTTCCTGCAATTTTTACAATTCCCCAAAAGTAGTAGTTACAACTAGTTGACAGAGCAAAAATAATATGCTGTGTTAGTTCACATATCCCTCATCCTTCTGCCCGCTCATACACCCAGAATTTGCAATACCTTTGCCCTGTACATAAACTAAGTCATGATGTGGAGATGCCGGCGTTGGACTGGGGTAAACACAGTAAGAACTTTAACAACACCAGGTTAAAGTCCAACAGGTTTATTTGGTAGCAAAAGCCACACAAGCTTTCGGAGCTCTAAGCCCCTTCTTCAGGTGAGTGGGAATTCTGTTCACAAACAGAGCTTATAAAGACACAGACTCAATTTACATGAATAATGGTTGGAATGCGAATACTTACAACTAATCAAGTCTTTAAGAAACAAAACAATGTGAGTGGAGAGAGCATCAAGACAGGCTAAAAAGATGTGTATTGTCTCCAGACAAGACAGCCAGTGAAACTCTGCCGGTCCACGCAACTGTGGGGGTTACAAATAGTGTGACATGAACCCAATATCCTGGTTGAGGCCGTCCTCGTGTGTGTGGAACTTGGCTATCAGCCAAGTTCCACACACTGATAGCCAACTAACTGATAGCCACACTAACTGATAGCCAAGTTCCACACACACGAGGACGGCCTCAACCGGGATATTGGCTTCATGTCACACTATTTGTAACCCCCACAGTTGCGTGGACCTGCAGAGTTTCACTGGCTGTCTTGTCTGGAGACAATACACATCTTTTTAGCCTGTCTTGATGCTCTCTCCACTCACATTGTTTTGTTTCTTAAAGACTTGATTAGTTGTAAGTATTCGCATTCCAACCATTATTCATGTAAATTGAGTTTGTGTCTTTATATGCTCTGTTTGTGAACAGAATTCCCACTCACCTGAAGAAGGGGCTTAGAGCTCCGAAAGCTTGTGTGGCTTTTGCTACCAAATAAACCTGTTGGACTTTAACCTGGTGTTGTTAAACTTCTTACTGCATAAACTAAGTGCCATAACTGGCTCCACACACGCTGAGCTGGCAAATCTATACCAAACTTACTAAGGGTGACCCAAAGGGAGGACCATGAGAATAATCAATTTAATTATAAAGAGAAGGGTTGCAGAAGTACATAATGTGTTTACCTGCATCCAACAAGAGAGACTGCGGGTGAATATCGTGCATGGGGAATGTCGCATCAACAACAATTTATATAGCACCTTTAGCATTATAAAGATGTCCCAAGGTGCTTCACAGGAGCATTGTCAGACAGAGTTTTGTTACCGAGGCACTTGGGGGCAGCACAGTGACACACTGCTTAGCACTGCTGCCTCACAGCACCAGGGACTTAAGTTCGATTCCCGGGCTTGGGTCACTGTCTGTGCACCTTCTCCCCGTGTCTGCGTGGCTTTCCTCCGGGTGCTCCGGTTTCCTCCCACAGTCCAAAGATGAGTGTGGATTATGTTGATTGGCCATGCTAAATTGACCCTAGTGTCAGGGGATTAACAGAGTAAATATGTGGGGTTATGGGGATAGGGCCTGGGTGGGATTGTGGTCTGTGCAGACTCGATGGGCCGAATGGCCTCCTTCTGCACTGTAGCGATTCTATGAAGTTCTCTGAAGGGAGATATCAGGACAGACATCTATAAGCCTAGTCAAAGGATAGGTTTTAAGGGGTGACAAGAAGGAAGAGAGTTTTAGGGGGACAGTTTGACAGCTCGGTAACAGAAAGCATGGCTGCCAGTGGTGAAAACAGGAGAAGTGCAAGAGGCAAGGATTGGAGCAGCTTTGGGTTCGGAGTGTTGTGGAGTTGGAAGAAATTTCAGAAATGTATGGTATGACAGGGTATGGCTGGCATGGTGGCACAGTGGTTAGCACTGCTGCCTCACAACGCCAGGGACTCAGGTTTGATTCCAGCATTGGGTGACTGTGCGGAGTTTGCACCTTCTCCCCGTGTCTGCGTGGGTTTCCTCCGGGTGCTCTGGTTTCCTCCCACAGTCCTGAGATGTGCAATTTAGGTTCATTGGCCATGATAAATTGTTTCTTAGTGTCCAGTAATGTGTAGGTTAGGTGGATTGGTTATGGTAAAAGCGCGGGGTTACAGGGATGGGATGGAGGGGAGGGCCTGGTTGGGATGCTGTTTTGGAGAGTCAGTACAGACTCAATGGGCCAAGTGGCCTCTTCCTGCACTACAGGGATTCTGTGGTTCTATGGTGAGGGGTGTGGCCATGGCAGGATTTGAAAGCTAAAACATAGTATTTTAAAATCAAGATGTTGCTGGATTAGGAGCCAGTACAGGTCAGTGAACACAGGGGTGATGGATGAATGTGATTTGGTTTGAGTTGCGGAGTAACGAAGTGTGGGATGAGCTCAGATTTACAGAATGTAGGAGGCTCACCAGGAGAACCATGCAATTGTTGAGTCTGTCAGGTAATGCAGACATGGATAAAGGTTCAGAATCATTATCCCAGTAGGTTATTGGGTAAATACACAGCAGACAAAATCAAATCAATGTGGATTGTCATTTCTGAGGAGCTTTCAGTGACCCCCTCCTAGTACAGTTTGGACAATCTGAGTCTTAGGGACAGGGATAGAGCATAGCTGGATGTTTCCAATACCCTCAAATTCTCCTAACATTCAATGGGCTTGCAGATGCCCCTACTTTCTCAGAAGACGAAGGAGATTTGGCATGTCAGCTACAACTCTCTCCAACCTTTACAGATACACCATAGAAAGCATACTTTCTGGTTGTATCACAGCTTGGTATGGCTCCTGCTCTGCCCAAGACAGCAGGAAACTACAAAAGTTCATGAATGTAGCCCAATCCATCACACAAATCAACCTCCCATCCATTGACTCTGTCTACACTTCCCGCTGCCTCGGCAAAGCAGCCAGCATAATTAAGGACCCCACGCACCTGGGACATATTTTCTTCCACCTTCTTCCGTCAGGAAAAAGATGTAAAAGTCTGAGGTCACGTACCAACCGACTCAAGAACAGCTTCTTCCCTGCTGCTGTCAGACTTTTGAAATGGACCTACCTCGCACTAAGTTGATTTTTCTCTACACCCTAGCTATGACTGTAACACTACATTCTGCACTGTCTCCTTTCCTTCCCTATGAACGGTATGCTTTGTCTGTATAGCGCGCAAGAAACAATACTTTTCACTGTATGTTAATACATGTGATAATAATAAATCAAATCAAATCAAGACAGGTCACATTGAGTGGGTGGATCTGAATTTCAGTGAGAACGTGGCCTCTTTCAGGTAGCAGGGTCGAGAGAGAAATCTGAAACTGTTAACAAAAGATTGCGGTATTTTATTTTTTGACTTGTCTGTTTTTCTTGGCAGCTTTAGTTCAATTTCAAGATAATGTAGCAGTTGAAGTGAACATTGGAAAAAAGCCAACAATTGAAGTATTAAATGGCACCGATGTCATCCTCCCCTGTATCTTCTCCAGCTGCATGGACTACAAAGACTCCAGCTTCTGGTGGACATTCCAGAAAAACGAGACAGAGAGAGCGGAGAGAGTGAGCATTGCAACTTCACATTCCCTTTCCCCTTTCTTCCCCCCCACCCCAACTCTCCAGCAAGGAATCTGCCTCAACCCCAAAAATCTCAGTGGGCGTTTCTGGGGAGTGGTGTTCTGAGCAATAGAATCATAGAATCTTACAGTGCAGAAGGAGGCCATTCAGCCCATCGAGTCTGCACTGACCACAATCCCACCCAGGCCCTATCCCTATAACCCCATGCATTTACCATAGCTAGACCCCCTGACACTGAGGGGCAGTTTATCATGGCCAACCCACCTAACCCGCACATCTTTGGACTGTGGGAAGAAACCGGAGCACCTGGAAGAAACCCACGCAGACACGGGGAGAACGTGCAAACTCCGCACAGACAGTGACCCAAGCTGGGAATCGAACCCGGTTCTCCGGCGTTGTGAGGCAGCAGTGCTAATCACTGTGCCGCCCGTCTGCGTGGAGTTTGCACGTTCTCCCCGTGTCTGTGTGGGTTTCTTCAGGGTGCTCCAAATTTGCAGGCCAGGTGGATTACAGGGCCATGCTACATTGCCCTTAAGTGCCCAAAATGTGTAGGTTCGATAGATTAGCCATGGTGAATGTGTGGGGTTACAGTGATAGGGTAGGGGAGAGGGCCTGGGTAAGACACACTTGTTAGAGAGTCAGTGCAGACTCGATGGTCTGAATGGCCTCCTTCTGCACTGTAGGGATTCTATGTAAAATACCAAAGGCTTCCAACTCCAAGATTTAGTCTCCAAACTGTGTGTCTCACCTTTTAGAATTCTTCACCTTTCCCTGCTTCCCATCTCTATATCCTTGCTGTATTCAAATCAAGGTCCACTACCCAAATATATTTTGTGTGCTCTTTACTTTCTTCCACACACCCTTCCTTAAATTCAGTGCTTGTGACGTTACCAAGCCATTATTTCTCATGTCTTCCTTCGCACCCCTATTTCCTATCTAGGTACTGCGCGCCGGCCTGTGGTTTTGGGCCTTACATTTGGTTCCTCAATAAAATAAATAATCTATGGAAATGACTTTTGCCACTTTGGGAGATTTTTAGGAATGGGATGGAACTGTGTGAGATGGGGAGGTGAAATTCACCGCAGACAGTACCCAGTGAAGAATCCACATTAAATATACCAAATCTTCCATCCCATTGGTCCCCTTGGCTGATGTACATTCAGTTGAGACAAACAGAAATATTGCAGCAATGAATCTACTCCAGAAAAGGAACATAAGGACAGGTGGAAGCCATAGAATCATTGTAGGATCACTGACTCCCGTCGGTGCAGCCCATCGGGTCTGTACCAACTATCCAACAGAGCATCTTACCCAGGCCCATCCCATGCTCTTTTCCAATAACCCTGAGCATTTACGCCACTAATTCACCAAACCTACACATCTTGGGACACTAAGGTACAAGTAACCATGGCTAATCCCCCTAACCTGCACATCTTGGGACACCTAAGGGACAATTCACCATGGCCATAACCCCTAACCTGCACATCTTGGGACACCTAAGGGACAATTTACCATGGCCAATCCACCTAACCTGCACATCTTTGGACTGTGGGAGGAAACCCACGCAGACACGGAGAGAACGTGCAAACTCCACACGGGCCCAAGGCCCAAATCGAACTGGGTCCCTGGAGCTGTGAGGAAGCAGTGCTAACCATTGTGCCACTGTGCCGCCAAGTTAGCCCCTTGAACCTGTTCCACTGTTCAATGGGATCATGGCTGACCTATGCCCCATCTCCATATACTTGCTGTTCCCCCATTTCCCTTAATACTTCAACTAAAATTGATCAGGTCTCATATTTAAAATGAACAACAGGTTGACCATCAATCGCCATTTGTGGAAAAGTGTTTTCCACCCTTTGTGTGTAAAAACGCTTTAATTTCAGAGTAAATTAAGAGTAGCTTTATTTATCGTACAGTAACCACACTAAGATGAAAATTTAATAAACAGTTTTAAACTCAATGAATGTTGAACATTTTCCTTCTGTCTGTTGTTTAATCTCCTGCTCACTCTCCATATTTTAACATTTAAAAGTAGATTTATTATTATCTTTAGATCAAACCCAACGCTACTCTCATTTATTTTGTCTAAAAATCACTTTGAAGACCTCCCCTTTCCTTTCGCTCCACCCTTGCTCCCCCTCTGCCTTTTGATGGATGTTGGGTGTGGACATGTTTAATGACTTCAATCAAGCCATTGAGGTTGTCTTATTGGAGTATGAACTCACTGATTACGGATCCAATTGATGGGCCAATTAGGGAGTCCTTACCTTGCACTTAACTGAGCGTGTCCATTCCTCTGACACCCCCGGAGGTGGTAGCACTCTGTGTACTGCTGTTAGAGTTTGTAAATTAAGGGATTTTGGTGAAGGGACTTCAGCCTCCCCAGACTTATTGTAAGACTGGCCTCAGCAGTTGACTTAGCCTCTGGGTGAGCCATTCTTCCATTCTTCAATGAGCAGTTGCCAGCATGGAAACGGAGACAAAGGGTCACGAAGGGTCATCTGGACTTGAAAAGTTGGCTCTATTCTCTCTCCACAGATGCTGTCAGACCTGCTGAGATTTTCCAGCATTTTCTGTTTTTGTTTCAGATTCCAGCATCCGCAGTATTTTGCTTTTATCGAGTTATTAACAGTGTCCAAGGGCCAACATTTAAACCCCAACAAACATCACAAAAACAAATGATCTTGCCATTATCGTCCTGCTGTTTAGTGGGATCTTATTGTGCACACATTGACTGCAGCATTTCCTACTTTACAGCAGTTCTAAGACATATTTCAGTGGCTGTAAAGCACTTTGGTGATCTTGGGTTTTGTGAATGGTTTTACAGAAATACAAGTCTTGTGTTCTTTAGGGTTGGGTGTAGTGACAGGTGGAGAACTTTTCTTATCAAAATATGTTTTCTAACTATATTTTTTTCTTCTACACAGATTATTCAAATTAGACTGAAAGATAAGAGGCCCTTTGTCACCCCATTGATTGCGGACAACAGGTTCATACTTGTTGGGGAAATTAAAGATAAGAATCTTTCCCTCTTGCTGACGGATGCAGATTTTGAGGATACAGGATTGTATACTTGCTTCTTTAAAAATCCGCAGGAAATGAATCAAGAGGCTAATGCAACTCTACGACTAATTGTTGTCAGCCAATGTGAGTGTCCTGATAATTCTTGAGGTGATTTGCACTCAGAGATTTCTCATGTAAAAATTTTGACAAATGGGTGACAGCAGAAACCTGTTTTCAACAATGGTCACCTCCTCAGTGACGTGACTAAGTCTACCTCATTCTGCCTCGAGCAGGGATCGGTAGCAAAGATGTAGAGACGCTCCTTTTCACTGTGCGTGCGTGCGCGTGTGTGTGAGATTTTTGGGGGGGGGGGGGGGGGGGGTTGACCAAAATTAGGGGCTCTGAAATATAATAGTCACTAATAAATCTAAAGTGAATTCCAGGGCAGCTTCTTACCAGGTGTTAATGATATGTTAATTATATTAAGACCATAAGCTATGGGAGCAGAATTAGGCCATTTGCCCCATCGAGTCTGCTTTGCCATTCAATCATGGCTGATGCGATTCTCATCCCCATTCTCCTGCCTTTTTCCCCTAACCCTTGATCCCCTTATTGATCAAGAATTTATCTATCTTTGTCTTAAAGACACTCAGTGACCTGTGCTCCACAGCCCTCTGTGGCAATGAGTTCCACCGATTCATCACCCCCTGGCTGAAGAAATTTCTCCTCATTTCAGTTTTAAAGGAGCGTCCCTTCACTCTGAGGTTGTGTCCTCGAGTTCTAGTCTCTCCTACTAGTGGAAACATCCTCTCCATGTTCACTCTCTCAAGGCCTCTCAGTATTCTGTAAGTTTCAATTAGTTCCCCCCTCATCCTTCTAAACTCCATCGAGTATAAACCCAGACTTGTCAACGGTTCTTCATATGACACACCCTTCATTCTTATGAACCTCCTCTGGATCCCCTCCAAGGCCAACACATCCTTCCTTAGGTATGGAGCCCAAAACTGCTCACAATACTCCAAATGGGATCTGACCGGAGCCTTAAACAGCCTCAGAAGTACATCCCTGCTCTTGTATTCTAGCCCTCTAGAAATGAACGCTAACATTGAATTTGCCTTCCTGACTGCCAACTGAACCTGCATGTTAACCTTAAGAGAGTCCTGAACTTGGACTCCCAAGTCCCTTTGTGCTTCAGATTTCCGAAGCCTTTCACCAAGATATACAGATGGAGGTTATTGTTTTAACTAAGTACCTGGAGCACTTATAAAGAGAGACTTAGATTCCTTTAAACTCTGTTTTTGTTACAGTGCCCTTTAAGGGGCTGTCAATTGGATAATTTGTTAGAAATGTACTCAAAAGAGTATAAGAACAAAGAACAGTACAGCACAGGAAACAGGCCCTTCGGCCCTCCAAGCCTGTGCCGCTCCTTGGTCCAACTAGACCAATCGTTTGTATCCCTCCATTCCCAGGCTGCTCATGTGACTATCCAGGTAAGTCTTAAACGATGTCAGCGTGCCTGCCTCCACCACCCTACTTGGCAGCGCATTCCAGGCCCCCACCACTCTCTGTGTAAAAAACATCCCTCTGATATCTGAGTTATACCTCGCCCCTCTCACCTTGAGCCCATGACCCCTCGTGATTGTCACCTCCGACCTGGGAAAAAGCTTCCCACTGTTCACCCTATCTATACCCTTCATAATTTTGTACACCTCTATTAGGTCTCCCCTCATTCTCCGTCTTTCCAGGGAGAACAAGCCCAGTTTACCCAATCTCTCCTCATAGCTAAGACCCTCCATGCCAGGCAACATCCTGGTAAACCGTCTCTGCACTCTCTCTAAAGCCTTCACGTTCTTCTGGTAGTGCGGCGACCAGAACTGGACGCAGTACTCCAAATGTGGCCTAACCAGCGTTCTATACAGCTGCAACATCAGACTCCAGCTTTTATACTCTATACCCCATCCTATAAAGGCAAGCATACTATATGCCTTCTTCACCACCACCTCTACCTGTGCTGCCACCTTCAAGGATTTGTGGACTTGCACACCTAGGTCCCTCTGTGTTTTTATACTCTTGATGGCTCTGCCATTTATTGTATAACTCCCCCCTACATTAGTTCTTCCAAAATGCATCACTTCGCATTTATCTGGATTAAATTCCATCTGCCATTTCTCCGCCCAATTTTCCAGCCTATCTATATCCTGCTGTATTGTCCGACAATGTTCATCGCTATCTGCAAGTCCAGCCAACTTCGTGTCATCCGCAAACTTGCTGATCACACCACTTACACCTTCTTCCAAATCATTTATATATATCACAAATAGCAGAGGTCCCAGTACAGAGCCCTGCGGAACACCACTGGTCACAGACCTCCAGCCGGAAAAAGACCCTTCGACTGCTACCCTCTGTCTCCTGTGGCCAAGCCAGTTCTCTACCCATCTAGCCACCTCTCCTTGTATCCCATGAGCCTTAACCTTCTTAACCAACCTGCCATGAGGGACTTCGTCAAATGCCTTACTGAAATCCATATAGACGACATCCACGGCCCTTCCTTCGTCAACCGTTTTTGTCACTTCCTCAAAAAACTCCACCAAATTTGTAAGGCACGACCTCCCTCTTACAAAACCATGCTGTCTGTCACTAATGAGATTGTTCCGTTCTAAATGTGCATACATCCTGTCTCTAAGAATCCTCTCCAACAACTTCCCTACCACGGACGTCAAGCTCACCGACCTATAATTACCCGGGTTATCCCTGCTACCCTTCTTAAATAACAGTACCACATTCGCTATCCTCCAATCCTCAGGGACCTCACCTGTGTCCAATGAAGAGACAAAGATTTCCGTCAGAGGCCCAGCAATTACATCTCTTGTATCCCTGAGCAGTCGAGGATAGATGCCATCACGCTCTGGGGATTTGTCAGTTTTAATGTTACCTAAAAAACCTATTACTTCCTCCCTTGTAATGGAGATTCTCTCTAACGGGTCAACACCTCCCTCTGAGACACTCCCAGTCAACAAGTCCCTCTCCTTTGTGAATACCGATGCAAAGTATTCATTTAGGATCTCCCCTATTCCCTTGGGTTCTTAGCATAATTCCCCTCCTTTGTCCCTGAGAGGTCCGACTTTTTCCCTAACAACTCTTTTGTTCCTGACATATGAATAAAATGCCTTAAGATTCTCCTTAATCCTGCCTGCCAAGAACATTTCGTGACCTCTTTTTGCCCTAACTCCCCGTTTGAGTTCTTTCCTACTCTCTCTGTATTCCTCCAGAGCTGCATCTGTTTTCAGTTGCCTGGACCTAACGTACGCCTCTCTTTCCTTTTTGATCAGATCCTCAATTTCCCTGGTTATCCACGGCTCTCGAATCCTACCTTTCCTATCCTTCCTTTTTACAGGCACATGCCTATCCTGCAGCCTTATCAACTGTTCCTTAAAAGACTCCCACATGCCAGACGTGGACTTACCCCCAAACAGCCTCTCGCAATCAACGGCCACCAATTTCTGCCTAATCCGGTTATAGTTAGCCTTCCCCCAATTTAGCACCCTACCCTTAGGACAACACTTGTCCTTGTCCATTACTATCCTAAAGTTAACAGAGTTGTGGTCACTATTTGCCACATGTTCCCCTACTGAAACTTTGACGACCTGACCGGGCTCATTTCCCAGAACTAGATCCAGTATAGCCCCCTCTCTCGTTGGGCTATCTACATACTGTTCCAAAGAACCTTCCAGTACGTATTTTACAAATTCCTCTCCGTCCAGACCCCCAGCCCTAAGCACTTTCCAGTCTATACCAGGGAAATTGAAGTCTCCCACTACAACAATCCTATTTTTTCTGCACATATCCAGAATCTCCTGACATGTCCGTTCTTCCACTTCCCGTGGGCTGTTGGGTGGCCTGTAGTATACCCCCAGCATAGTGATTGCACCTTTCCTGTTTCTGAGCTCCACCCACAGCGACTTATTACATGACCCCTCTAAATTGTCCACCCTCTGCACCGCTGTAATATGCTCCCTAACTAACACCGCTACTCCCCCACCTTTTTTAGCCCCTCCTCTGTCTCGCCTAAAACACTTATACCCCGGAATATTCAGCTGCCAGTCCTGCCCTTCTTTTAACTATGTCTCCATCACCGCAACCACATCCAAATTCCACGTAAGCATTAAAGCCCTAAGTTCGTCTGTCTTACCCGTTACGCTCCTCGCATTGAAGCAGATGCACTCCAGACCCACTCAGCGAGAATTATCTGCCAGAGGAACTTTTTTAAAAATTCGATAAGGTTCTTTTATATAAAAAAACATATTTATAACAGTGGTCCTTTAAGCAGGTGTCAATTTGGTTAAATTAATTACTTTGTTTAATTGGGTTTATTTATCCTTGTCAGAGAATGAAGGGTCATCCAGACTCGAAACGTTGGCTCTGTTCTCTCTCCACAGATGCTGTCAGACCTGCTGAGATTTTCCAGCATTTTCTGCTTTTATGAATTTGTCAACAGGTTCTAATTAGATGTTAAAATGTTGCATGTTTGGGTTTTAGGTCAAAGTTATCTTTCAAACATTTGTTCCTCATTGTTTAGCCTCTATCCCACTGTCCGTATGTGTGTCTCTATCCCTGTGTGTCTCTAGTCCACCCCCCCATCCCCAACCCCTTTGACTCTATATTCTGCCCCCACCACATTCTCCTTGTGTGTTTTCCCCCACTGTGTTTCCAAACCCACCCCCCGGGCCTCTCTATCCTCAGAAAGGTGTCTTTCTGTTCTCCTCCTTCTGTGTCTCTACCATCGCCCTTGAGAATCTACTTCCCTTTTATGTCTCTTTGTTCCCCTGTGTTTGTCTATTTTCCCTTCACTACCTCTATATTTCTGTGTCTCTCTCTGTCCCCCGTGTGTCTCTATTCCCTCGTGTGTTTCACTATCTCTGCACCTCTCTGTCCTCCTGTGTCACTCTATGTCTCTATCCTTCTGTGTATTATCCCTTTGTATCTCTATCCCTCTGTTTTCCTGTGGCCTCAATTTTATCACCCAGGCACCTTCCAAGTGATGGAGTGGATTTAGGGACAGGATATTGGGAAGTGCGGTTTTTCCCCTGCATGTCAGACAGGAAAGGCCACAGCAGGAGCTCCATTGAGGGGGAGGGGAAGGGTGAGCTGACCATGGCATGGGGGGCAGGGAGCAGGTAGGGTGCGGGTGAGCAGACAGAGCATAATCATGAGAGTATGGATTTTGCGGTAAGTTTTTTGAGCCTGGAGGAAACTCCTGTTCCTCAGGACCCACAAGCAGTGCTATAAAGACACTTGCTATGTATTGATCTCACCTCAGCTCCTTTCCCCGACTGTGTGTCCTGAAGCCTCCGAAATGTGGCAAATTGTGGTGAAAAATGGAATCACAGTGAAAATGAAGACACCAAGCCTCATTAAAATGTTTAAATGACCAACCCGCCTCCTGGGAGTGGATTGGTCCGACAATCCCCTGGGTGTGGATTGGTCCGACCCGCCTCCTGGGAATGGATTGGTCCGACAATCCCCTGGGTGTGGATTGGTCCGACCCGCCTCCTGGGAGTGGATTGGTTGTCCACCCTTCATTCTGCCTCTGATATAACTAGAATTTGGTTCCTGTTTCAGACGTTTAGTATTTTAACCTTGGTCAAACAAAACCCATCTGATGCTGTGGAATAATATTTCCCCTATCTATTATTTATTTATTAGTGTCACTAGTAGACTTACATTAACACTGCAATGAAGTTACTGTGAAAATCCCCTAGTCGCCACACTCCGGTGCCTGTTCGGGTCAATGCACCCTAACCAGCACATCTTTCAGAATGTGGAAAGAAACCGGAGCACCTGGAGGAAACCCACGTAGACACAGGGAGAACTTGCAGACTCCGCACAGACAGTGACCCAAGCCGGGAATCAAACCCGGGTCCCTGGCGTTGTGAGGCAGCAGTGCTAACCACTGTGCCACCATGCCACCCTTATCCCTTCAATCTCCAAATCCCACTGTTCCCTGTATATCTCTATATCCTTGTATGTGTCTCGACATCTCTGTATGTGAGTCTACATCCCATTGTTTTCCCTGTTATCCAATAGTTATTTTATTATGCATCCATCTAGTGATTTTCATTGTACTAATTTCTGAAACTTTCCCTTTGTGTTACAGTGATAGAAGTGGACAATACACTGACAGTGATCATTGCGTCTGTTGTCGGAGGGGTTATAGGATTCCTCATTCTAATATTTATTATTAAAAAGCTTGTAAAATTTATAATTAAGCAAGTCGGAAAGAAGAAGTAAGTAAGATGCAAATATGCAGAAGATTATTATTTTTAAAAACATTTGAAAATGAAAATTTGCAACCAGCAGTTTGTAAAATGAGTATGAACTAGCTGATTGACTGTAACATGCTGTGATATACCTCGCACCATTCACTCGAATAATTGCCTTTAGTTTGTTTGTCATTCTCTGTGTCATCCTATATCAATTTAATTTTTCTTATATTCTTATAATTCTGTTATTAATCAGGTACACTTCACAATGTCCTTTCTTTCGATGTAGACAGAGCATTTCATTCTTGGTTATCTAAGGGATATCAAGGACTGAACAAGATATAATCCACGGTGTTTACTGTTATATACTCTGCTCATTCTATGCAACTAGGAGCAATAAGATCCTTCATAGGATCGCTATAAATATTACTCATGTCTGAGGTTTTAGCTCTGTAGTGATACACTTCCACTTAATATGACACAACTCATTTTAATAT